>NC_053391.1:192029374-192362603 GCF_905171765.1 Bufo bufo | reverse complement strand
AGGTCGCATAACAGAGAATCTGGCTTCATGTCAGCACAGAATAAGTCTTCATGTCATAGCAGAGAATCAGGCTTCACGTCACCCACCACTGGAACAGGCCACTGTCACACATTTAGGCCCCGGCACCCAGACAGAGGAGAGAGGTCCTGTAACAGAGAATCTGGCCTTATGTCAGCACAGAATCTGTCTTCATGTCATAGCAGAGAATCAGGCATCACGTCACCCACCACTGGAACAGGCCACTGTCACACATTTAGGCCCCGGCACCCAGACAGAGGAGAGAGGTCCTGTAACAGAGAATCTGGCCTTATGTCAGCGCAGAATCTGTCTTCATGTCATAGCAGAGAATCAGGCTTCACGTCACCCACCACTGGAACGGGCCACTGTCACACATTTAGGCCCCGGCACCCAGACAGAGGAGAGCGGTCCCGTAACAGAGAATCTGGCCTTATGTCAGCGCAGAATCTGTCTTCATGTCATAGCAGAGAATCAGGCTTCACGTCACCCACCACTGGAACAGGCCACTGTCACACATTTAGGCCCAGGCACCCAGACAGAGGAGAGAGGTCGCATAACAGAGAATCTGGCTTCATGTCAGCACAGAATAAGTCTTCATGTCATAGCAGAGAATCAGGCTTCACGTCACCCACCACTGGAACAGGCCACTGTCACATATTTAGGCCCAGGCAGAGGAGAGAGGTCGCGTAACAGAGAATCTGGCTTCATGTCAGCACAGAATAAGTCTTCATGTCATAGCAGAGAATCAGGCTTCACGTCACCCACCACTGGAACAGGCCACTGTCACACATTTAGGCCCCGGCACCCAGACAGAGGAGAGAGGTCCTGTAACAGAGAATCTGGCCTTATGTCAGCACAGAATCTGTCTTCATGTCATAGCAGAGAATCAGGCATCACGTCACCCACCACTGGAACAGGCCACTGTCACACATTTAGGCCCCGGCACCCAGACAGAGGAGAGAGGTCCTGTAACAGAGAATCTGGCCTTATGTCAGCGCAGAATCTGTCTTCATGTCATAGCAGAGAATCAGGCTTCACGTCACCCACCACTGGAACAGGCCACTGTCACACATTTAGGCCCGGCACCCAGACAGAGGAGAGCGGTCCCGTAACAGAGAATCTGGCCTTATGTCAGCGCAGAATCTGTCTTCATGTCATAGCAGAGAATCAGGCTTCACGTCACCCACCACTGGAACAGGCCACTGTCACACATTTAGGCCCCGGCACCCAGACAGAGGAGAGAGGTCGCGTAACAGAGAATCTGGCTTCATGTCAGCACAGAATAAGTCTTCATGTCATAGCAGAGAATCAGGCTTCACGTCACCCACCACTGGAACAGGCCACTGTCACATATTTAGGCCCAGGCACCCAGGCAGAGGAGAGAGGTCGCGTAACAGAGAATCTGGCTTCATGTCAGCACAGAATAAGTCTTCATGTGATAGCAGAGAATCAGGCTTCACGTCACCCACCACTGGAACAGGCCACTGTCACACATTTAGGCCCCGGCACCCAGACAGAGGAGAGGTTCATTCAACTTTGGGTTGCCCCGCAATATAATGGTAAAATGAAATTAAAAATAGTATTGAATGAGGAAGTGCCCTGGAGTAGAATAATATATTGTTAAGGGGAGGTAGTTAATATCTAATCTGCACAAGGGATGGACAGGTCCTGTGGGATCCATGCCTGGTTCATTTTTATGAACGTCAGCTTGTCCACATTGGCTGTAGACAGGCGGCTGCGTTTGTCTGTAATGACGCCCCCTGCCGTGCTGAATACACGTTCAGACAAAACGCTGGCCACCGGGCAGGCCAGCACCTCCAAGGCATAACAGGCTAGCTCTGGCCACGTGGACAATTTGGAGACCCAGAAGTTGAATGGGGCCGAACCATCAGTCAGTACGTGGAGGGGTGTGCACAGGTACTGTTCCACCATGTTAGTGAAATGTTGCCTCCTGCTAACACGTTCCGTATCAGGTGGTGGTGCACTTAGCTGTGGCGTGTTGACAAAACTTTTCCACTTCTCTGCCATGCTAACCCTGCCCTCAGAGGAGCTGGGCGTGACACAGCTGCGTTGGCGACCTCTTGCTCCTCCTCTGCCTTCGCCTTGGGCTTCCACTGGTTCCCCTGTGACATTTGGGAATGCTCTCAGTAGCGCGTCTACCAACGTGCGCTTGTACTCGCGCCTCTTCCTATCACGCTCCAGTGTAGGAAGTAAGGTGGGCACATTGTCTTTGTACCGGGGATCCAGCAGGGTGGCAACCCAGTAGTCCGCACACGTTAAAATGTGGGCAACTCTGCTGTCGTTGCGCAGGCACTGCAGCATGTAGTCGCTCATGTGTGCCAGGCTGCCCAGAGGTAAGGACAAGCTGTCCTCTGTGGGAGGCGTATCGTCATCGTCCTGTGTTTCCCCCCAGCCACGCACCAGTGATGGGCCCGAGCTGCTTTGGGTGCCACCCCGCTGTGAACATGCTTCATCCTCATCCTCCTCCACCTCCTCCTCATCCTCGTCCTCCAGTAGTGGGCCCTGTCTGGCCACATTTGTACCTGGCCTCTGGTGTTGCAAAAAACCTCCCTCTGAGTCACTTCGAAGAGACTGGCCTGAAAGTGCTAAAAATGACCCCTCTTCCTCCTCTTCCTCCTGGGCCACCTCCTCTTCCATCATCGCCCTAAGTGTTTTCTCAAGGAGACATAGAAGTGGTATTGTAACGCTGATAACGGCGTCATCGCCACTGGCCATGTTGGTGGAGTACTCGAAACAGCGCAACAGGGTACACAGGTCTCGCATGGAGGCCCAGTCATTGGTGGTGAAGTGTGTCTGATCCACAGTGCGACTGTCCCGTGCGTGCTGCAGCTGAAACTCCACTATGGCCTGCTGCTGCTCGCACAGTCTGTCCAGCATATGCAAGGTGGAGTTCCACCTGGTGGGTACGTCGCATATGAGGCGGTGAGCGGGAAGGCCGAAGTTACGCTGTAGCGCAGACAGGCGAGCAGCGGCAGGGTGTGAACGCTGGAAGCGCGAACAGACGGCCCGCACTTTATGCAGCAGCTCTGACATGTCGGGGTAGTTGCGAATGAACTTCTGCACCACCAAATTCAGCACATGCGCCAGGCAAGGGATGTGCGTCAAACCAGCTAGTCCCAGAGCTGCAACGAGATTTCGCCCATTATCGCACACCACCAGGCCGGGCTTGAGGCTCACCGGCAGCAACCACTCGTCGGTCTGTTGTTCTATACCCCGCCACAACTCCTGTGCGGTGTGGGGCCTGTCCCCCAAACATATGAGTTTCAGAATGGCCTGCTGACGTTTACCCCGGGCTGTGCTGAAGTTGGTGGTGAAGGTGTGTGGCTGACTGGATGAGCAGGTGGAAGAAGAGGAGGAGGAAGCTGAGTAGGAGGAGGAGGAGACAGGAGGCAAAGAATGTTGCCCTGCGATCCTTGGCGGCGGAAGGACGTGCACCAAACAGCTCTCCGCCTGGGGCCCAGCCGCCACTACATTTACCCAGTTAGGGAGATATAGCGTCCCTGGCCGTGCTTACTGGTCCACGTATCTGTGGTTAGGTGGACCTTGCCACAGATGGCGTTGCGCAGTGCACACTTGATTTTATCGGACACTTGTTTGTGCAGGGAAGGCACGGCTCTCTTGGAGAAGTAGTGGCGGCTGGGAACAACATACTGTGGGACAGCAAGTGACATGAGCTGTTTGAAGCTGTGTGTGTCCACCAGCCTAAATGACAGCATTTCATAGGCCAGTAGTTTAGGAATGCTGGCATTCAGGGCCAGGGATCGAGGGTGGCTAGGTGGGAATTTACACTTTCTCTCAAATGTTTGTGAGATGGAGAGCTGAACGCTGCCGTGTGACATGGTTGAGATGCTTGGTGACGCAGGTGGTGGTCTTGGTGGTACATCCCATGTTTGCTGGGCGGCAGGTGCCAACGTTCCTCCAGAGGCAGAGGAAGAGGCCGAGGCGGCGGCAGCAGCAGCAGAAGAGGCCGAGGCGGCGGCAGCAGCAGAAGAGGCAGCAGGGGGAGCCTGAGTGACTTCCTTGTTTTTAAGGTGTTTACTCCACTGCAGTTCATGCTTTGCATGCAGGTGCCTGGTCATGCAGGTTGTGCTAAGGTTCAGAACGTTAATGCCTCGCTTCAGGCTCTGATGGCACAGCGTGCAAACCACTTGGGTCTTGTCGTCAGCACATTGTTTGAAGAAGTGCCATGCCAGGGAACTCCTTGAAGCTGCCTTTGGGGTGCTCGGTCCCAGATGGCGGCGGTCAGTAGCAGGCGGAGTCTCTTGGCGGCGGGTGTTCTGATTTTGCCCACTGCTCCCTCTTTTGCTACGCTGTTGGCTCGGTCTCACCACTGCCTCTTCCTCCGAACTCTGAAAGTCAGTGGCACGACCTTCATTCAATGTGGGGTCTAGGACCTCATCGTCCCCTGCATCGTCTTCCACCCAGTCTTGACCCCTGACCTCCTGTTCAGTCTGCACACTGCAGAAAGACGCAGCAGTTGGCACCTGTGTTTCGTCATCATCAGAGACGTGCTGAGGTGGTATTCCCATGTCCTCATCATCAGGAAACATAAGTGGTTGTGCGTTAGTGCATTCTATCTCTTCCACCCCTGGTGAAGGGCTAGGTGGATGCCCTTGGGAAACCCTGGCAGCAGAGTCTTCAAACAGCATAAGAGACTGCTGCAAACCTTGAGGCTCAGACAGTTTCCCTGATATGCATGGGGGTGATGTGACAGACTGATGGGCTTGGTTTTCATGCGCCATCTGTGCGCTTTCTGCAGAAGACTGGGTGGGAGATAATGTGAACGTGCTGGATGCACTGTCGGCCACCCAATTGACTAATGCCTGTACCTGCTCAGACCTTACCATCCTTAGAACGGCATTGGGCCCCACCAAATATCCCTGTAAATTCTGGCGGCTACTGGGACCTGAGGTAGTTGGTACACTAGGACGTGTGGCTGTGGCAGAACGGCCACGTCCTCTCCCAGCACCAGAGGGTCCACTAACACCACCACGACCATGTCCACGTCCGCGTCCCTTATTAGATGTTTTCCTCATTGTTCCCGTTCACCACAATTTTGAGAATGGCAAATTTGGGAATAGTTTTTCAACCCAGAACAAAAAGTGTGCTTTTACGGTCACTACAAATAACTTGACCAGCTAAAACAGTACAGATTTGGTTGAATAGAGATGTAAGGCCTGTTTTTTTTTTGCGCTGTGTGACAGGTATAGGTTTAATCACAGAATCAGACTTCTATCTGCACGCTAGCGTGTGTCTTAGGTTTTTCTGAATGACACTATCAGTACATTCAATGTAAGATATCCTTTTTGGGATAGATTTCAAGTAGGCCTCAAATACCAGAAACTAGTTATTTTGAGAATGGCAAATTTGGGAATAGTTTTTCAATCCAGAAAATAAAAAGTGCTTTTACGGTCACTACAAATAACTTGACCAGCTAAAACAGTACAGATTTGGTTGAATAGAGATGTGAGGCCTGTTTTTTTTTTGCGCTGTGTGACAGGTATAGGTTTAATCACAGAATCAGACTTCTATCTGCACGGTAGCGTGTGTCTTAGGTTTTTCTGAATGACACTATCAGTACCTTCAATGTAAGATATCCTTTTTGGGATAGATTTCAAGTAGGCCTCAAATATCAGAAACTAGTTATTTTGAGAATGGCAAATTTGGGAATAGTTTTTCAATCCAGAAAATAAAAAGTGCTTTTACGGTCACTACAAATAACTTGACCAGCTAAAACAGTACAGATTTGGTTGAATAGAGATGTGAGGCCTGTTTTTTCTGGGCAGCCTCAAAAAAGTGAGCAAGTCAATATTAGCACTTCAATGATCCACAGCTGCAGATCGATCACAGAATGAAGTCTTTTGGAGGAGTTAATCTGCCTAATCTCGCCCTAACGTCGCAGCTGCAACCTCTCCCTATGCTTCAATCAGCAGAGTGACGTGCAGCGCTACGTGACCCAAGCTTATATAGAAGCTGGGTCACATGCTGCACTGGCCAATCACAGCCATGCCAATAGTAGGCAAGGCTGTGATGGCCTCTTGGGGAAAGTAGTATGACGCTTGTTGATTAGCTGCTTTGCAGCCTTTCAAAAAGCGCCAAGAAAGCGCCGAACAGCGAACCCGAACACGGACTTTTACGAAAATGTTCGGGTTCGGGTCCGTGTCACGGACACCCCAAAATTCGGTACGAACCCGAACTATACAGTTCGGTTTCGCTCATCCCTAATCTTGGACTCCCAGGTCTCTGCTGGAAACCATGTTGTCCGAGTAGTACGCCACTTTTAAAAACTGACAATAATACGCACAAAACCGAAAAAAAAAATCAATTTTAGAGGAAAAATTGTTAAGAAACATTCTTTCCTGTATATTTACTTGTATATAAAGTGCAAGTGCTGCCACAAATTACAAGGAAGAGGTACTCCGACACAACCTGTATATCACATAATGGAGGGCCTCATTCATATTGTGGTAAAATTGTTCAGGTAGTGGGACTCCTACACTCAAAGCCTATGAACTAAGTGAAAGGGCTGCCAAAAATTACAAGGAACCGGAATTCTAAAACACCCTTTGTTACACATAAAAAAGGGCATCATACACACCCTTGAAAAATTATGATTGATGGCCTGCTGGTGACTCTCAAAAACATTTGGAGCAAGGGCCTGCTGATCTGACCATCTAAAACATGAGGGGCGAGGGCCTGCTGCCGCATTGGTGACTCTAGATAACCTGTGGGCGATTGCACTTCCCCGTGACGGTGACGATCCATTTGGATGTCTGCCCCATCAACTTTAGATGTTCTTTTCTGCGCCTACCATGGTGATCACGGGTAACGGGGAATCAGGGTTCGATGCCGGAGAGGGAGCTTAAGAAAGGGATACCACATCCAAGAGAGATCAATGGCTTAGATCTGATTGGCTGTTGTTGCCTTGCCTCTTTTTTTTCCTAATTGTGAACCACCCAGAGAGGGTGGGTCAAGTTATTAAAGCACAAGCATCCAAGGAAGGCAGCAGGCACGCGGAAATTACCCACTTCCAACTCGGGGAGGTAGTGACGATAAATAACAATACAGCACTCCTAAGCGGCCCTGTTATTGGAATGAGTACACTTTCCGTTAACGAGGATCTATTGGAAGGCAAGTCTGGTGCCAGCAACCAACTTGCTCCCGGCCTCCACAACGTTCACCCAGTGTGTCATCATGGTGAGGAATGTGTTGACCAGACTCTTGGCTACTGAGACTGGACTTGTAGGTGAGGGCCTTGTTGACTCTAGATAACTTCTAGACGATCTCACGTCCCCGTGACGGCGACGATCCATTTGGATGTCTGCCCTATCAACTTTGGAGCGATTTTTCAACAAGGACATTCTGGTATAGCACCGTTTTGCTTGTCCTCTCCACCAGAGGAATGAGAGGTGATAGGTTCTCTTTGTAGCGGGGGTGGACACCCAGTAATCCGTGTTGTCTAAAATGCGCATAACGCGCGGGTCATGGGAAAAGCAGCCTGCCATGAAGTCAGCCATGTGTGCCAGAGTACCAACAGGCAAGACTTCGCTGTCGTCATCTGAAAGTGAGCTGACCCTGTTAAGAATGTAGGTGAGGGCCTGCAGGTGAGCTGACCCTGTAAAACATTATATGTGAGGGCCTGCAGTTGAGCTGACCCTGTAAAAGATTTTAGGTGAGGGCCTGCAGGTTACCTGACCCTGTAAAACATTATATGTGAGGGCCTGCAGTTGAGCTGACCATGTAAAACATCATATGCGAGGGCCTGCAGTTGAGCTGACCCTGTAAAATATTTTAGGTGAGGGCCTGCAGTTGAGCTGACCCGGTAAAACATTATATGCGACGGCCTGCAGTTGAGCTGACCCTGTAAAACATTATATGAGAGGGCCTGCAGTTGAGCTGACCCTGTAAAAGATTTTAGGTGAGGGCCTGCAGTTGAGCTGACCCTGTAAAACATTATATGCGACGGCCTGCAGTTGAGCTGACCCTGTAAAACATTATACGTGAGGGCTTGCAGTTGAGCTGACCCTGTAAAAAATTATATGCGAGGGCATATATGTGAGGGCATTATATGCAACGAATAAGCATGTTGATATGATGGAAGAGGAGGAGGAGGATGAAAAAGGAAGATTTAACCATATACCCTTTTTTGTGGTGGAAGGGTGCATGGGAATACAGTGTATTCAGTACATTAAACAACACATTTAAAGTGCCTTTGGTCATCCGCTTTCCTCTGGTGGAGTCGAGAAGTCTGGGGCAATCCAGGCCTTGTTCAATTTTAGAAGAGTCAACCTGTCAGCATTTTAAGTTGACAGGCGGATACGCTTATCTGTTATAATGCCACCAGCAGCACTAAATACCCGCTCAGACAAAACGCTGGCGGCAGGGCAGGCCAGCACCTCCAAGGCGTAGTTCGTGCCACGTGTCCAGCTTGGACACCCAGTAGTTGTAAGGCATTGAGGGATCATTAAGGATGCTGACACGGTCTGCTATGTACTCCTTCGCCATGTTCTTCCAAAAATTTTCCCTGCTTGTGACACTAGGCCACGCATCAGGGTGAGGGTGCTGGCGGGGTGTCATGAAACTGTCCCAGGCTATGGAGAGTGTTGCCCTGCCTCTGTTGGAACTGCTGTGTGTTCCCCTTATCTCCCCTCCTCGGTTGGCCAAGGAAGTACGGACTCTGCCGCCAGCGTTGTCAGATGGAAATTTTTGGAGCAATTTTTCAACAAGGATCTTCTGGTATTGCACCATTTTGCTCATCCTCTCCACCTAAGGAATGAGAGATGAGATGTTCTCTTTGTAGCGGGGGTCGAGAAGGGTGAACACTCAGTAATCCGTGATGTCTAAAGTGCGTATAACGCGCGGGTCACAGGAAAGGCAGCCTAACATTAAGTCAGCCATGTGTGCCAGAGTACCAACACGCAAGACTTCGCTGTCATCATCAGAAGGATCACTCTCAATCTCCTCATCCTCTTCCTTCTCTTCTGCCCGCCCACCCACGCTGAACAGATGGAATTAAACTTCCATGGGTACTACCCTCTGTAGCGGAGGCAACTGTCTCCTGCTCCTCCTCCTCCTCTTCATCGTCCAATTCGCGCTGAGAAGACGGACTGAGGGTGGTCTGGCTATCACCCTGTGTAATGTCTTCCCCCATTTCCCCCTCTTCCACATGCAAAGCGTTGTCCTTAATTGTGAGCAGCGAGCATTTGAGTAGACACAGAAGTGGGATGGTTACGCTGATAATAGTGTTATCGGCGCTCACCATCTGTGTTAATTCCTCAAAGTTTCTTAAAATCTCACAGGGGTCAGACATCCATGCCCACTCCTCGCTTCTGATTAGCGGAAGCTGACTGGAAAGGCGACGACCATGTTGCAGCTGGTATTCCACTACTGCCCTTTGCTGCTCACAAAGCCTGGCCAACATGTGGAACGTGGAGTTCCAGCGCGTGCTCACGTTGCACAACAGCTGGCAAGTTAAAGCGCTGCTGCAGCGTTGACAGACCGGCTGAAGCTGTCGATGACTTGCGGAAATGTGCACACACGCGGCGCAACTTCACCAGTAGCTCAGGCAAATTGGGGTAGGTTTTGAGAAACCGCTGAACCACTAAGTTTAAGACGTGGGCTAGGCATGGGATGTGTCTGAGCTTGCCGAGCTCCAAAGCCGCCACCAAGTTACAGCCATTATCACACACAACCATGCCTGGTTGAAGGTTGAGTGGCGAGAGCCACAGCTCAGTCTGGTCTCTTATCCCTTGCAACAGCTCTGCGGCGGTGTGCTGTTTGTCCCCTAAGCATATCAGCTTCAACACGGCCTGTTGACGCTTCCCCACTGCAGTGCTACACTGCTTCCAGCTACCGGCTGATGGCTGACTGGTCCTGCACGCGGATAATTTGGAGGTGAAAGTGGAGGAGGAGGGGGAGGAGAAGTAGAGGTTGGAGCCACTAACGTAGGTGCTGGCGGAAACCCTGATGGAATTAGGACCGCACCTGTGCCATCCCAGGGTACGACTCGCTCCCAGCCTCCACAATGTTCACCCAGTGTGCTGTCAGGGAAATGTAGCATCCCTGGCCAAATGCACTTGCCCATGTGTCCGTGGTTAAGTGGATCTTCCCAGTAACTGCGTTGGTCAGGGCACGTGTGACGTTGCGGGACACATGTTGGTGTAAAGCAGGCAGGGCACAACCCCGAAAAATAGTGGCGGCTGGGGACAGAGTACCGCGTGACGGCTGCCGACATCAGGCTGTGGAAGGCCTCAGTGTCCACAAGCCTAAATGGCAACATTTTCAGGGCCAGTAATTTTGAAAGGTGCCCATTTAGTGCTATGGCCTGTGGGTGGGTGCCTGGGTATTTGCGCTTGCATTCAAATGCCTGGGGTAATGACATTTGGACGCTGCGCTGGGACAGGGAAGTGGATGTGGTCGCTGATGGTGCTTGCGAAAGTCCACATGCAGGACAGGAGGCATCCTCGCCTGCGCCTTCGACAGGCGATTGGCCAGCACGTTCCATAGGGGAAGAGGAGGCAGTGGTGTGACTCGCAGACACAGATTGTGGACCCAGGCGTTCGTACCATTTATTACGGTGCTTGGATGCCATGTTGGGGATCATGCTGGTGGTGGTGAGGTTGCTAGTGTTCATGCCCTGGCTGATTTTGGTGTGGCACAGGTTGCAAACTACTATTCTTTTGTCGTCCTCACTTTCCTCAAAAAAGCGCCATACTGCGGAACACCTAATCTTTGGCAAGGGAGATTTGCAGAAGGGGGTGCTCCGTGGAACAGTTGCGGGCCTGTTTGGTGTGGCCCGCCTTCTTCCTTTTGCCACCCCATTGCCTCTTCCAGCCTGTTGTGGTGCTGCAGATCCTTGCCCCTCTGTACTGCTGTCCTCACTCGGCTTTCTACCTTCCCAGGTTGGGTCAGTGACCTCATCATCCACCACCTCCTCTTCCACTTCCTCACTCTGATCAACCTCTTGATTTGTTGACCTAACCACAACCTCAGTGATTGACAACTGTGCCTCATCCTCTTCATCAACCTCTTGAGACAGTAATTCAGGTTGACTCATTGGCAGCTGTGTCTCATCATCATCCACCTCATTAAACACTAATTGCCGTTCCCCACCGTCATGTTCTTGTGACTGTGGATGCTCAAAAGGTTGGGAATCAGGGCACAAGATCTCATGTCCCTCTTCAAGCGTGCTTGGCGAGAGGGCCAAATCAAGTAATGGCGATGAAAAGAGATCCTCGGAATTTCCGAGTGTGTGATCACTTGTTTGGCCAGACTCTCCATGGTGGGAGGAAGGAGGATCAGGAAGAGGATTCTGTTGACCAGAATCTTGGCTACTGAGACTGGACTTGGTGGAAGACAGGGTGGTGCTTAACTGACTGGAAGCATTATCTGCTACAATCCAACCGACCACCTGGTCGCACTGGTCTGACTTCAAGAGTTTTGTTCTGGCAGCAGGCACAGTTTCAACGTGCCCAGGGCCACGGCCTCTGCGTGAACTATCAGCATCACGGCCACTTCCCCGTCCCTTACTGCTCGCCTTGCGCATATTAAATGTTATATGCACGCTTGATGTCGAAGTTCACAGATGTGGCACGGATGTCGAAGTTCACAGCAAGCACAGTATATGAAAAAAGTATGGCAAAAGGAAAATAGATTTCACTTATATTTTTCCTATCTCTGGCCTTGACACACAGAAGGTATTGGACAGAAGTTACAAGTCACTGCTGACACCCTCTATAGAAAAATTATTGAAAATTATGTAAAAGAATATATTTATTTTCAGTTATATTTCTCCAATCTCTGGCCCTGACACACAGAAGGTATAATACAGATGTCATTAGTCACTGCAGACACCCGCTATAGAAAAATTATTGAAAATGATGTAAAAAATATATTTCTTTTCAGTTATATTTCTCCAATCTCTAGCCCTGACACACAGAAGATATAATACAGATGTCACTAGTCACTGCAGACACCCTCTATAGAAAAATTATTTAAACTAATGGAAAAATATTGTAATTTTCAGTTATATTTCTCCAATTTCTGGCCCTGACACACAGAAGGTATTGGACAGATGTCACAAGTCACTGCTGACACCCTCTATAGAAAAATTATTGAAAATGATGTAATAAATATAGTAATTTTCAGTTATGTTTCTCCAATCTCTGGCCCTGACACACAGAAGGTATAATATAGATGTCACTGGTCACTGCAGACACCCTCTATAGAAAAATTATTGAAAATGATGGAAAAATATATTTATTTTCAGTTATATTTCTCTAATCTCTGGCCCTGACACACAGAAGGTATAATACAGATGTCAGTAGTCACTGCAGACACCCTCTATAGAATTTATTTTGAAAATGGTGGAAAAAATATAGTAATTTTCAGTTATTTTTATCCAATTTCTGGCCCTGACACACAGAAGGTATAATACAGATGTCACTAGTCACTGCAGACACCCTCTATAGAAAAATTATTGAAAATGATGGCAAAAATATATTTATTTTCAGTTATATTTCTCTAATCTCTGGCCCTGACACACAGAAGGTATAATACAGATGTCACTGCAGACACCCTCTATAGAAAAATGATTGAAAATGATGGAAAAAATATATAGTAATTTTCAGTTATATTACTCCAATTTCTGGCCCTGACACACAGAAGGTATAATACAGATGTCACTGGTCACTGCAGACACCCTCTATAGAAAAATTATTGAAAATTATGTAAAAAATATAGTAATTTTCAGTTATATTTCTCCCATTTCTGGCCCTGACACACACAGAAGGTATAATACAGATGTCAGTAGTCACTGCAGACACCCTCTATAGAATTTCTTTTGAAAATGATGGAAAAAATATATAGTAATTTTCAGTTATATTTCTCCAATCTCTGGCCCTGACACACAGAAGGTATAATACAGATGTCACTGGTCACTGCAGACACCCTCTATAGAAAAATTATTGAAAATTATGTAAAAAATATAGTAATTTTCAGTTATATTTCTCCCATTTCTGGCCCTGACACACACAGAAGGTATAATACAGATGTCAGTAGTCACTGCAGACACCCTCTATAGAATTTCTTTTGAAAATGATGGAAAAAATATATAGTAATTTTCAGTTATATTTCTCCAATCTCTGGCCCTGACACACAGAAGGTATAATACAGATGTCACTGGTCACTGCAGACACCCTCTATAGAAAAATTATTGAAAATTATGTAAAAAATATATTTATTTTCAGTTATATTTCTCCAATCTCTGGCCCTGACACACAGAAGGTATAATACAGATGTCACTGGTCACTGCAGACACCCTCTATAGAAAAATTATTGAAAATTATGTAAAAAATATAGTAATTTTCAGTTATATTTCTCCAATCTCTGGCCCTGACACACAGAAGGTATAATACAGATGTCACTGGTCACTGCAGACACCCTCTATAGAAAAATGATTGAAAATGATGGAAAAAATATATAGTAATTTTCAGTTATATTTCTCCAATTTCTGGCCCTGACACACAGAAGGTATTGGACAGATGTCACAAGTCACTGCTGACACCCTCTATAGAAAAATTATTGAAAATGATGGAAAAAATATAGTAATTTTCAGTTATATTTCTCCCATTTCTGGCCCTGACACACACAGAAGGAATAATACAGATGTCCTAGTCACTGCAGACACCCTCTATAGAAAAATTATTGAAAATGATGGAAAATATATATTTATTTTCAGTTATATTTCTCCAATCTCTGGCCCTGACACACAGAAGGTATAATACAGATGTCACTAGTCACTGCAGACACCCTCTATAGAAAAATTATTGAAAATGATGGAAAAAATATAGTAATTTTCAGTTATATTTTTTCCAATTTCTGGCCCTAACACACAGAAGGTATTGGACAGATGTCACAAGTCACTGCTGACACCCTCTATAGAAAAATTATAGAAAATTATAGAAAAAATATAGTAATTTTCAGTTATATTTCTCCAATTTCTGGCCCTAACACACAGAAGGTATTGGACAGATGTCACAAGTCACTGCTGACACCCTCTATAGAAAAATGATTGAAAATTATGTAAAAATATATTTATTTTCAATTATTTTTCTCCAATTTCTGGCCTTGACACACAGAAGGTATAATTCAGATGTCACTAGTCACAGCAGACACCCTCTATAGAATTTTTTTTTAAAATGATGTAAAAAATATATTTATTTTCAGTTATATTTCGAGTCACATTGTTATAACTGTCAGCTTATATCCAGTGTAACCACCGTGTGCAGCATGGACTGCAGCTAGATCTTTGCTGCTGATGCAACTTTGTTAGCGAAGGTGCAGTGAATAGTGACGTAGCTATAGGAGTCACAGAGATAGAAGCTGTGACCGGGCCCCTAAGCCAGGGGGGCTCTCAGGGCCCCCCTTGCCAGTGGCGCGCTGCCAATTACCGTATTTTTTGCTTTATAAGATGCACTGCAGGAGGTGGGGGGAGTGAAGCATTCCGAACACTCACTCTCCTCTCTAGTCTTCTCTAGGCCGTGCTGCACTTTCCTGACTGCGTACAGCATCAGGACATAGTGCACGCACTATGACCTGACGCTGCAGGCAGTCAGGTGACAGTCCAGCGTGGGCGCAGAGAAGATCAAGGAGCGAGGAGTGGAAGAACGCCGGACCTGGAGAGTGGTGGTGGAGCAGGAGAGGTACATAAGTGAACTTTTTTATTTTAAGGTCTGATCTAAGGTCTGATACTTGGTGGTCAGACATGGAGGTCTAATGGGGATTTGATCTGAGGTCTGATATGGGGGGGAGTCTGACATGGAGTCCT
Organism: Bufo bufo; assembly: GCF_905171765.1. NCBI lineage: Eukaryota > Metazoa > Chordata > Amphibia > Anura > Bufonidae > Bufo > Bufo bufo. Next base: position 192,347,737 of record NC_053391.1, on the reverse strand, counting down.
GATTTAAGGTCTGCTGGAGGGGTCTTACATGGAGGTCTAAAGGGGGTCTAATCTGAGGTCTTATATTGGGGAGGGTCTGACATGAAGGTCTAATGGTGGTCTGATCTGAGGTCTGATATGGGGTTCTGACATGGAGGTCTCAAGGGGGCCTGATCTGAGGTCTAATATGGGGGGGGTATAACATGAAGGTCTGGAAGTTTTATCTGAAGGTCTGATCTGAGGATATGATATGGGGGTCTGAGGATCTGATATGGGGGTCTGATTTAAGGATCTGATATGGTAATCTGATCTGAGGTGTGATATGGGGGTCTGATTTGAGATCTGATAAGGGGGTCTGATCTGAAGATCTGATATGGGGGTCTAATTTGAGGTCTGATATGGGGGTCCGATCTGAACGGTTAGGGGGCATTTTGTGTACTGGTGGACAATATAAGGAGATATTATTTGTACTGGCACACATTATAAGGTGTGTTTTTCTACTGGCACACCTTATAAGGGGGTATTTTTTGTGCTGGTTCACATTATAAGGGGTTATTTTTTTACTGGCAAACATTATAATGGAGTATTTTTTGTACTGGTGTACATTATAGTTTTTTTTTGTACTGGTACACATTAGTGGGCATTATTTTACCAGCATAAATAAGAATTACTACTGGTGGACTATGGAGAACATGAAGATTACTAGTATGGGCACAATGGGGCATTATTACTATTGGGGGTACTGTTCACACTAAGAGCACTCTGGCAGATAATTTATTTTCTATTGGTGGGACTGTGGGGGGCAACATGGCACAGTATCAGCTTAGCACAGTTATTTTTGGGGGACATTATGTTTACACTATTAGTGTCCAGGACACTATTGTTGGGTGCAGTTATTATTTAGGACACTGTGTGCCAATAATTATTGAAGGGGTACTATCTGTGTGGAACTAGTATTTTCAGGAGGACTATTTCTGCAGTATAGTATTGGGGAGCACAGCAGGCACGGTATTGGGGGAAGTGGGGAATGGAATGTTGAGAAGGTGTGAGGATGATGGAAAGTAGGAAACTAAGATGTCTGTCAAACTCTACAGAGACAAGAGATATATGCAGTAGGGTTTGCTGAGCTTTTAGAGGCGCATAGCTCCTGCTTCATTTTGTCGGTGAGCCACTCCACATCAATGGCATATGGTACTCCACAGTTTCCATGTCATGTATTCTCAATGGTGCCATTTGTCCATTCACTATACACTTTCGCCACAGCAGCATGCGAACAGTTCACAACCTTCACATTTTCAGAAGTCCTGCCACCCTTGGCCTGAAAGCCAATAATCATCCCTTTTTACAACTCTGATAAATCAACCCTTTTATCCATGACAACAACGAGGAAAATGTATGCAGACAGTCCATCACACAACTTATAGACCCACCAACACATGACTTCCTTCATGTGTTATGCACTGCAGATGTTGAAAGTAGTAAGTGGTCATAGTAATGACTCGACTGTGTATATATACCTGTATGTCCAGCATCCATATCTGACTAGTGCACAAGTAATTATTAACCACCTCAGCCCCTATAGCTTAAACACCCTTAATGACCAGGCCACTTTTTACACTTCTGACCTACACTACTTTCACCGTTTATTGCTCGGTCATGCAACTTACCACCCAAATGAATTTTACCTCCTTTTCTTCTCACTAATAGAGCTTTCATTTGGTGGTATTTCATTGCTGCTGACATTTTTAATTTTTTTGTTATTAATCGAAATTTAACGATTTTTTTGCAAAAAAATGACATTTTTCACTTTCAGTTGTAAAATTTTGCAAAAAAAAACGACATCCATATATAAATTTTTCTCTAAATTTATTGTTCTACATGTCTTTGATAAAAAAAAATGTTTGGGTAAAAAAAAAATGGTTTGGGTAAAAGTTATAGCGTTTACAAACTATGGTACAAAAATGTGAATTTCCGCTTTTTGAAGCAGCTCTGACTTTCTGAGCACCTGTCATGTTTCCTGAGGTTCTACAATGGCCAGACAGTACAAACACCCCACAAATGACCCCATTTCGGAAAGTAGACACCCTAAGGTATTCGCTGATGGGCATAGTGAGTTCATAGAACTTTTTATTTTTTGTCACAAGTCAGCGGAAAATGATGATTTTTTCTTTTCTTTTTTCTTACAGAGTCTCATATTCCACTAACTTGTGACAAAAAATAAAAACTTCTATGAACTCACTATGCCCATCAGCGAATACCTTGGGGTGTCTTCTTTCCAAAATGGGGTCACTTGTGGGGTAGTTATACTGCCCTGCCATTCTAGGGGCCCAAATGTGTGGTAAGTAGTTTGAAATCAAAATCTGTAAAAAATGGCCGGTGAAATCCGAAAGGTGCTCTTTGGAATGTGGGCCGCTTTGCCCACCTAGGCTGCAAAAAAGTGTCACACATGTGGTATCTCCGTACTCAGGAGAAGTTGGGCAATGTGTTTTGGGGTGTCATTTTACATATACCCATGCTGGGTGAGATAAATATCTTGGTCAAATGCCAACTTTGTATAAAAAAATGGGAAAAGTTGTCTTTTGCCAAGATATTTCTCTCACCCAGCATGGGCATATGTAAAATGACACCCCAAAACACATTGCCCAACTTCTCCTGAGTACAGCGATACCACATGTGTGACACTTTTTTGCAGCCTAGGTGGGCAAAGGGGCCCACATTCCAAAGAGCACCTTTCGGATTTCACCGGCCATTTTTTACAGATTTTGATTTCAAACCACTTCTCAGGCATTCGGCCCCTAAAATGCCAGGGCAGTATAACTACCCCACAAGTGACCCCATTTTGGAAAGAAGACACCCCAAGGTATTTCGTGATGGGCATAGTGAGTTCATGGAAGTTTTTATTTTTTGTCACAAGTTAGTGGAATATGAGACTTTGTAAGGAAAAAAATAAAATAAAAAAAATCATCATTTTCCGCTAACTTGTGACAAAAAATATAAAATTCTAGGAACTCACCATGCATCTCACGGAATACCTTTGGGTGTCTTCTTTCCAAAATGGGGTCACTTGTGGGGTAGTTATACTGCCCTGGCATTTTCCAGGGGCCCTAATGTGTGGTAAGTAGGTAAAGGACCTGTGAAATCCTAAAGGTGCTCTTTGGAATGTGGGCCCCTTTGCCCACCTAGGCTGCAAAAAAGTGTCACACATGCAGTATCGCCGTATTCAGGAGAAGTTGGGCAATGTGTTTTGGGGTGTCTTTTTACATATACTCATGCTGGGTGAGAGAAATATCTCGGCAAAAGACAACTTTTCCCATTTTTTATACAAAGTTGGCATTTGACCAAGATATTTATCTCACCCAGCATGGGTATATGTAAAATGACACCCCAAAACACATTGCCCAACTTCTCCTGAGTACGACGATACCACATGTGTGACACTTTTTTGCAGCCTAGATGCGCAAAGGGGCCCACATTCCTTTTATGAGGGCATTTTTAGACATTTGGATCCCAGACTTCTTCTCACGCTTTAGGGCCCCTAGAATGCCAGGGCAGTATAAATACCCCACATGTGACCCCATTTTGGAAAGAAGACACCCCAAGGTATTCAATGAGGGGCATGGCGAGTTCATAGAATTTTTTTTTTTTTGGCACAAGTTAGCGGAAATTGATTTTTTTTTTTTTTCTCACAAAGTCTCCCTTTCCGCTAACTTGGGACAAAAATTTCAATCTTTCATGGACTCAATATGCCCCTCACGGAATACCTTGGGGTGTCTTCTTTCCGAAATGGGGTCACATGTGGGGTATTTATACTGCCCTGGCATTCTAGGGGCCCTAAAGCGTGAGAAGAAGTCTGGAATATAAATGTCTAAAATTTTTTACGCATTTGGATTCCGTGAGGGGTATGGTGAGTTCATGTGAGATTTTATTTTTTGACACAAGTTAGTGGAATATGAGACTTTGTAAGAAAAAAAAAAATTATCTCCGCTAACTTGGGCCAAAAAAATGTCTGAATGGAGCCTTACAGGGGGGTGATCAATGACAGGGGGGTGATCAATGACAGGGGCGTGATCAGGGAGTCTATATGGGGTGATCACCCCCCTGTCATTGATCACCCCCCTATAAGGCTCCATTCAGATGTCCGTATGTGTTTTGCGGATCCGATCCATGTATCAGTGGATCAGTAAAAATCATACGGACATCTGAATGCAGCCTTACAGGGGGGTGATCAATGACAGGGGGGTGATCAATGACAGGGGGGTGATCAGGGAGTCTATATGGGGTGATCACCCCCCTGTAAGGCTCCATTCAGATGTCCGTATGTGTTTTGCAGATCCGATCCATGTATCAGTGGATCCGTAAAAATCATACGGACATCTGAATGCAGCCTTACAGGGGGGTGATCAATGACAGGGGGGTGATCAATGACAGGGGGGTGATCAGGGAGTCTATATGGGGTGATCACCCCCCTGTAAGGCTCCATTCAGATGTCCGTATGTGTTTTGCGGATCCGATCCATGTATCAGTGGATCCGTAAAAATCATACGGACATCTGAATGCAGCCTTACAGGGGGGTGATCAATGACAGGGGGGTGATCAATGACAGGGGGGTGATCAGGGAGTCTATATGGGGTGATCACCCCCCTGTAAGGCTCCATTCAGATGTCCATATGTGTTTTGCGGATGCGATCCATGTATCAGTGGATCCGTAAAAATCATACGGACATCTGAATGCAGCCTTACAGGGGGGTGATCAATGACAGGGGGGTGATCAATGACAGGGGGGTGATCAGGGAGTCTATATGGGGTGATCACCCCCCTGTAAGGCTCCATTTAGATGTCTGTATGTGTTTTGCGGATCCGATCCATGTATCAGTGGATCCGTAAAAATCATACGGACATCTGAATGCAGCCTTACAGGGGGGTGATCAATGACAGGGGGGTGATCAATGACAGGGGGGTGATCAGGGAGTCTATATGGGGTGATCACCCCCCTGTAAGGCTCCATTCAGATGTCCGTATGTGTTTTGCGGATCCGATCCATGTATCAGTGGATCCGTAAAAATCATACGGACATCTGAATGCAGCCTTACAGGGGGGTGATCAATGTCAGGGGGGTGATCAATGACAGGGGGGTGATCAGGGAGTCTATATGGGGTGATCACCCCCATCATTGATCATCCCCTGTAAGGCTCCATTCAGACGTCCGTATGCGTTTTGCGGATCCGATCCATCTATCAGTGGATCCGTAAAAATCATACGGACATCTGAATAGAGCCTTACAGGGGGGTGATCAATGACAGGGGGGTGATCAGGGGGTTCATAAGGGGTTAATAAGTGACAGGGGGGGTGTAGTGTAGTGTAGTGGTGTTTGGTGCTACTTTACTGAGCTACCTGTGTCCTCTGGTGGTCGATCCAAACAAAAGGGACCACCAGAGGACCAGGTAGCAAGTATATTAGACGCTGTTATCAAAACAGTGTCTAATATACCTGTTAGGGGTTAAAAAAATCACATCTCCAGCCTGCCAGCGAACGATCGCCGCTGGCAGGCTGGAGATCCACTCGCTTACCTTCCGATCCTGTGAATGCGCGCGCCTGTGTGCGCGCGTTCACAGGAAATCTCGCGTCTCGCGAGATGACGCGTATATGCGTGACTCTGCGCAGCGCTGCCACCTCCGGAACGCGAATCTGCGTTAGGCGGTCCGGAGGTGGTTAAAAGAAATCATTAAGCTTAAAGTGATTGTTCTGTCATAAACGAAAAAACAATATGTAGACTCTCACCAGTTTTTCAACAGATCTTGCTACAGTATCTATAGGGAGTCTGAGGTAGTCTAAGACACACCCCTGTTTTATCATTGGTCCAGACTGCTCTCCTCCCCCTGCAAGCTCTGCCTCTTTAGATTGGCTGTTGTGTATAAACATGAAAATGAAAATGAAATGTGTTCATAGGAAAGTGGGCACAGTGCACGGGTGATGATTGTATGTTTTGTTGCCCCATTACTTATAGGTATGTTGTGTATAAACAGTCTATGCAAAGACTCAGCAGAAGGTCCATCTATTCAATTTGATTGAACCACACAAGGTAAAAGGGGCAGTCCAAATTACTCCTAAATAAAACAGTAAAAGTAGAACCTCCGAGGCTACATAATTGAGATTACTTCTAAATCCCTTTAGCTTTACCACTAACCATACACAGATATGCAAGAGCAGTCATGCTTTTATATTTGGCTGGAAATATATATTTATATCGATGATAGGCATTTTGCAGTGTAATATGCTGCAAAAATGTGATGAAAATCTCAAAAATGTTGGTTGCTCACTGTTGGGAATAGGATTTTACAGCGAGCACTTTAAGGCCATAGTGATGACATTGGGTTTGAGAAGACCTTCACCAGCCCACTGACAGCCCACAAGTGAAGCCACTTTTTTTGGAACTGTGAGATGGGGAAACAGCTCTCATTGTCTGAACACTGTTTGTATAGATTCAATTAAATGATCTGGATTGACATTCTGCTGTTTGGCCACAAGATGCTGCTGTTTCCAAAACACAGCTTTTATTATTCATGAGAGGTGGAGTTTCAGAGCCTGGGGAAGAAAAGGAAGCAGCCACCTTAGAGGAAGCTGAGACTGAGGAAGTTTGTGAGCAGAGAATCCAACGGCATCCAGGTGTGAGAGCATCCCTCAGTGACCAGAGCTGCAGCTAAGTGAAGCTGATCGTGTTCAAGACCCTTATCCTGTCCAGAGGAATAAGGATTGCTTCCTGGAATGCTGATGAGAGCTGAGGAGCAAAGCTACATACACTGCGGTACCACATGCTTGTTGGAGAGGCATTTGTTCTGTTCAGAGTCACCAACGGGTGCAGACTAGAGCAGACCCGGTTCGGTAAGATCGTGCACGCACCTCAGTACAGTGTTGGCGCCTAAAGACTGAGACCAGGCCTGTAGTTAGTTAGTTAAGGTCTCTGTTTGTGTCAGGCCACAAGTGTTACTACTGTTCATTGCAAGGACTCCATAACTTAAAGTGACATTTCACATTGGAGAGCTGATAAAATTCCCACAAACTCGAGCCAGGCTGGCGTTTTGCTCAGAAGGAATACTCAGCCACGTGCTACAGGACCAGTTATGGGAGGGGGATTACTGTAGAGCTTTGTAAGATTGTAAGCTGTTGTGCTGCACCGCAGGCTAGCCCGTACCACACACCCATACAGTGGTTCTTGTTTTTTAAGGGTAATAACAGGTAAGGTGTGGCAGTTTAATTGTGCCCGCCAGTAGGTAAATTACTGCACTTTCCTCCTGCATCCATCGGAGGGCGCCGTGCTGTGCAGCACAAGGGTCTCAGCCTTCGGGCCGGGTGTATGTAAATTTATTGTATGTTCCCAGCATTTGTGGTTGTGTTTATTGCCACATTTAAGTAAAATTCTGTTTTGGCAAAAGCTGGTGTTGGGGTTGCTTTCCTCGTTCGTGTCTTCACTGTATCCTGTGGAGCCCACCCTGTTCGTAAGCCAGGTGCCACCTTTACAAACAACTAACTTCAAAGTAAGCCAAAGGGTATGATCATACAGTACGGTCATACATACAGTACATTGCTGCCTGATAAAAAAGCAAAGCAAGAGCACAGATTAGAACACTTTCCCCTAGAAATGTGGTATGTACCCCCAGGTTGCACATACACAGGTTACACATACATCATTTCAAATCAGTCTTTACAAACCTAGCTGATATTTGTATATTTTCATGTTATATAAGTATTTCATGCCTATTGTCCAGAACTATACATTTGCTGGAATATATATCAATTATATTGAGTTAGAAGCAGATCTATTAACCCTACCCCCTGAGCCCCGATAGATAGGGTATACAGTTATAATCTGCAGTCATCTTACCGTTTAATCTGCAGAAAATAGTAAAATCCAGAAGGTTGCTGCTTCCGTTACTGCTATAAGATCTTGTCTGTGTGAAAACTGTAAAGAAACTGAAGTTTTCCTGTGTTAAGAGGAAGTAAAACAAAAATGTTAATGGTGTGGTTGCAACTATGATATGCATTACTATACAAACTGCAAAAATGTATGCAGAGTTCACTGCAGCGCTCTGTACAGTCCAATCTAGGAACTCAGAAACCACTCAGAAGTACAAACTTGTCTAAAGAGTTTTCCAACCCTTAAAATATACTTGTAAGTGGCTGTAAATGCAAAAAATAATATACTGCTCAGTGGTGTGCCTAAGGTGTTTGGCACCCGGGGCGGGTCCTTTCTCTGGCACCCCCACCCCAATACTTTAAAAAATTGTGTCCCCTCACAGTAGTATTTCCCTCATTGTACAACCTTCACAGTAATTTTGTCCAGATTTGTGCCCCCTCATGGGAATTATGCCCATATGGTGCCCCCTCATGGTAGTTATGCTCACATTGCTCCCCCTCACAGTATTTATGCCCTTACTGTACAACTTTCACAGTAGTTATGCTCACATTGTGCCCCCTTAAAGTACTTATCCCTTCATTGTGCCCCTTCACAGTAGTTATGCCCTCATTGTGCCCCCTTCACAGTAGTTAAGCCCTCTCTGTGCCCTATTCACAGTAGTAATGCCCTATCTGTGCCCCCTTCACAGTTGTAATGCCCTCTTTGTGCCCCTTCACAGTAGTTATGCCCTCTCTGTTCCCCTTCACAGTAGCTATGCCCTCTCTGTGTCCCCATAACAGTTATGCCCCTTCACAGTAGTAGTGCCCTTTCACAATAGTAATGCCTATTGGGCTCCCTTCACAGTAGTAATGCTGAACTCCCTTCTCCGCTGCTTCCAATCCCTGTTGGACCAGAAGTGTGACATGCTGGCTACATGCATGCCACCGCAGCCAGTCAATCAATGGCTTTAGCGGTGACGTGTACAGGCTTGTGATTAATGCCACTGCTGAGGCCATTGATTGGCTGCCAGAGGTGATGTGCATGTAGATGGTATGTCACACTTCAGGTCCAGCAGGGACACAAAAGCAAAGGAGCTCGGTACTGGAAACAAAGCACTGGGTCTTTTTTTTAACCCCTGCACCCTCCCTGCATATATGAAAAGGGGTTCCAAATCTCAGAAAACCCCTTTAAATTCAGCACCATTTCTGTGTTCATAATGACATCACAACTGTGATCAGTCATCATGTGCTGCCAGATGCCACAAATTGTGCACTTCTCCAAATTAGAAAGGTAGGATATTAAAATTATTTTGGTGTCGGAAATCTTTCTTTCTTGGGATGTATTCACATGTTTTGGTCATAGTGTTTTTTCCCACAATTTTTAGGAAACTGTTGCAGAACACTGCAGTTTTGCTGTGAAAAAAAATCATGAAAAGTTCCTTCAGAAAGTACTAAATTGATGGCACTCTCCATTTCAAAGGTTCTGATGCCTCTCCATCATTATTGTTTGTCAGTGAGGTTGTGTCCGCTATAGACACACCAATTACAAATATGGTCCCCAAAATTCAATATTGTGTTGCTAGTCTTCCAAAAAATAGGCATGAGGATAAAAAAAAACACTGTGGTGACTTTTTTTGGTCAGACTATTTACACCAGGGATACACAGTGCTAAAGGTTGCTAAAAATAAGGTTCTCGAGGAATATCAGTAGTATTTCTATAGAAATTTCACTTTGTAGGCAATTGCAGACAGTGTTGGACTAGGGTACCTTGTAGTGTTGAGCGCGTATATTCGAATAACGAATTTCGCAACTTCGAGAATTCACAAATATTTCGAATATAGTGCTATATATTCGCTATATCGAATATTCGTAATTTTTTTACATCTGAAAACATGATTCCTTTACTGCTTCTTGCTTGTGGGCCAATGAGTCATTGGCCCACAAGCAACTTGAGCAGGAAGGAAGGAATCATGTTTTCATATGGGGAAAAAATTGACAAATATTAAAAAAAAACGAATATATAGCAATATAGCGAATATATTCGTTATTTAGAATATTCAGCTTTTTTTTTCTTTCAATCTGTACAGTTGTTCGCATACTCCTCCCCGACAAGCGTCCCGGTCACCATGGGAACGCCTGTGGGTTAGAATATACTATCGGATATGAGTTTTTCCTGAGATCGTGAAAACTCAGATCCGATGGTATATTCTAACCCACAGGCGTTCCTATGGTGACGTGGACGCTTGTCGGGGAGGAGTATGCTAACAACTGTACAGGTTTAAAAAAAAAAAAGACGGATATTCTAAATAACAAATATATTTGCTATATTGCTATATATTCGTTTTTCAGAATATTCGTCATATTCTAAAACAAGAATATATAGTAATAGCAAATATTCGCTAAATACAAACATAGAGCAATTTAGCTAATATAGTGCTATAATCTTTTTTTTAAGAGTCTTAATTTTTTTAAAATCTGAAGTTCAGAAGAGAAAAAAAGTTACAACTGTTAGACAAAGAAGATTATAGCAATATATTAGCTAAATAGATCTATTCTACATTAGTTTTTTCGAATATTCACTATATAGCAAGAAGCAGGGTGAAATCAATCTTTATTTTCGAATTCCCGATTTTTTGCCGAAAATCGGGAACATTATGAATGATCGCGTGAGGACGCGATCTTATGAAGTAATCATGTCACGTGTCATGTGCCCTGGTTTCAGTTTCGCTTTTGCTATTAGTGGAGTTTGGCAGTCTGCCTGAAATAAAATCGTCAATAGAAAATGGTGCGAATTCACTTTCAAAAAGAAGAAGAATGTCTTCTCACTGTAAGTAATATTGTATTACATCACTGTATTTTATTACATATTGCATGCACGGCAGAGCAATATTTTGCAACACTCAATCTACGTATAAATTATTTATATGTAGATCGAGTGTTGCTAAATATTTGTGTATGCGAATAAGAACTACATTGATACTATTTTAAAAAAAATTTTTTTTCCTCCAACCATCAATTTCAACGAAACTTGGTATACACATACCTTGCTACCTGGAAAGAAATCTTGCGGGGGTCTCAGCTCTCTAGGACGTACCATTCCCGAGATATTCCCAAAAAATGAACTGCATTAGCCAATACAAGCCTGCCAGCCTTTCACTTAAATCCTAACTGCCAACTGACGGGCGCTGTGGAGTTCACAGTTAAAGGGCTGGTCACCGTGAAAGTCACTATTAAAGGGCCGGTCACCGTGAAAGTCACTGTTAAAGGGGCGGTCGCCGTCAAAGTCACTGTTAAAGGAGCAGTCACCGTCAAAGTCACAGTTAAAGGGGCGGTCTCCGTCAAAGTCCCTGTTAAAGGGGCGGTCACCGTCAAAGTCACAGTTAAAGGGGGGACTTTACCCCTCCTTCTAATTATAAAGTGACCATGACAACTAAATCAACAGGGAGGGAGGGCGGGTATATATGTTATATACCCAACATAACACCATCCAATAACCCCTTATCTAATTTCTAATTTGAGACGGAGGAGGCCGGAACTTCCCAGCCACCAGATTCTGCCCCCCCTTCAGCTCCAGAAGAGGAGGAGGAAGAGGTGGTCTACACCCCCCACCAGGATGGTAAATATGTGTACACATTGCTATAATTCGGTATACATAACATATTCACAAGCATCCCCCGATCCCCCCACCACCCTGCATCTCCGGAGCTGCAATGCACATGTGTAATGAATCTGAAAAATAGCAGCCCTTAGTTAACATGGCTGCCTGTTTAGCTGAGCAGCATTTGCACCCCGGTTCACAAATGTTTATGTCTGGAGGCAGGGTGTCTATTGTTCCTTAATAGACTGTCCCTCTGCGTCAAGTCACGTCCCGCTGAGGCCTACTCTTAATGGCCAGCCGTGAAGTGGTTAAAAGTGGCAACAATGAGGGGACAACAGAAACTAGTGTAATAGGAAAATAAAAAAATGCAACATACTCTGTAAACTACCGAAAAACTATTAACTAACCAAATAAATAACATTATACTCTATCCGAACTATCACTAAGCAAACCAAAATATATTTAACGTAAAGATCTATAGTTATTGTATTTAGATGTAAATCGGCAGTGTTTAACCACTTAAGGACCACAGGTTTATACCCCCCTAAAGACCAGGCCCTTTTTTACAAATCGGCACTACACTACTTTCACCGTTTATTGCTCGGTCATGCAACTTACCACCCAAATGAATTTTACCTCCTTTTCTTCTCACTAATAGAGCTTTCATTTGGTGGTATTTCATTGCTGCTGACATTTTTACTTTTTTTGTTATTAATCGAAATTTAACGATTTTTTTGCAAAGAAATGACATTTTTCACTTTCAGTTGTAAAATTTTGCAAAAAAAACGAGATCCATATAGAAATTTTGCTCTAAATTTATAGTTCTTCTTTGATAAAAAAAAAATGTTTGGGTAAAAAAAAAATGGTTTGGGTAAAAGTTATAGCGTTTACAAACTATGGTACAAAAATGTGAATTTCCGCTTTTTGAAGCAGCTCTGACTTTCTGAGCATCTGTCATGTTTCCTGAGGTTCTACAATGGCCAGACAGTACAAACACCCCACAAATGACCCCATTTCGGAAAGTACACACCCTAAGGTATTCGCTGATGGGCATAGTGAGTTCATAGAACTTTTTATTTTTTGTCACAAGTTAGCGGAAAATGATGATTTTTTTTTTTTTTTTTTTCTTACAAAGTCTCATATTCCACTAACTTGTGACAAAAAATAAAAACTTCTATGAACTCACTATGCCCATCACGAAATACCTTGGGGTCTCTTCTTTCCAAAATGGGGTCACTTGTGGGGTAGTTATACTGCCCTGGCATTCTAGGGGCCCAAATGTGTGGTAAGGAGTTTGAAATCAAATTCTGTAAAAAATGACCTGTGAAATCCGAAAGGTGCTCTTTGGAATATGGGCCCCTTTGCCCACCTAGGCTGCAAAAAAGTGTCACACATCTGGTATCTCTGTATTCAGGAGAAGTTGAGGAATGTGTTTTGGGGTGTCATTTTACATATACCCATGCTGGGTGAGATAAATATCTTGGTCAAATGCCAACTTTGTATAAAAAAATGGGAAAAGTTGTCTTTTGCCAAGATATTTCTCTCACCCAGCAGGGGTATATGTAAAATGACACCCCAAAACACATTCCCCACCTTCTCCTGAGTACGGGGATACCAGATGTGTGACACTTTTTTGCAGCCTAGGTGGGCAAAGGGGCCCATATTCCAAAGAGCACCTTTCAGATTTCACAGGTCATTTTTTACAGAATTTGATTTCAAACTCCTTACCACACATTCGGGCCGCTAGAATGCCAGGGCAGTATAACTACCCCACAAGTGACCCCATTTTGGAAAGAAGAGACCCCAAGGTATTCGCTGATGGGCATAGTGAGTTCATGGAAGTTTTTATTTTTTGTCACAAGTTAGTGGAATATGAGACTTTGTATGAAAAAAAAAAAAAAAAAATCAGCATTTTCCACTAACTTGTGACAAAAAATAAAAAATTCTAGGAACTCGCCATGCCCCTCACGGAATACCTTGGGGTGTCTTCTTTCCAAAATGGGGTCACTTGTGGGGTAGTTATACTGCCCTGGCATTTTCCAGGGGCCCTAATGTGTGGTAAGTAGGTAAAGGACCTGTGAAATCCTAAAGGTGCTCTTTGGAATATGGGCCCCTTTGCCCACCTAGGCTGCAAAAAAGTGTCACACATGTGGTATCGCCGTATTCTGGAGAAGTTGAGGAATGTGTTTTGGGGTGTCATTTTACATATACCCTTGCTGGGTGAGAGAAATATCTTGGCAAAAGACAACTTTTCCCATTTTTTTATACAAAGTTGGCATTTGACCAAGATATTTCTCTCACCCAGCATGGGTATATGTAAAATGACACCCCAAAACACATTCCCCAACTTCTCCTGAGTACGGCGATACCAGATGTGTGACACTTTTTTGCAGCCTAGATGCGCAAAGGTGCCCAAATTCCTTTTAGGAGGGCATTTTTAGACATTTGGATACCAGACTTCTTCTCACGCTTTGGGGCCCCTAGAATGCCAGGGCAGTATAAATACCCCACATGTGACCCCATTTTGGAAAGAAGACACCCCAAGGTATTCAATGAGGGGCATGGCGAGTTCATAGAAATTTTTTTTTTTTGGCACAAGTTAGCGGAAATTGATATTTTTAATTTTTTTCTCACAAAGTCTCCCGTTCCGCTAACTTGGGACAAAAATTTCAATCTTTCATGGACTCAATATGCCCCTCACGGAATACCTGGGGGTGTCTTCTTTCCGAAATGGGGTCACATGTGGGGTATTTATACTGCCCTGGCATTCTAGGGGCCCTAAAGCGTGAGAAGAAGTCTGGAATATAAATGTCTAGAAAATTTTACGCATTTGGATTCCGTGAGGGGTAGGGTGAGTTCATGTGAGATTTTATTTTTTGACACAAGTTAGTGGAATATGAGACTTTGTAAGAAAAAAAATAATAATTCCGCTAACTTGGGCCAAAAAAATGTCTGAATGGAGTCTTACAGGGGGGTGATCAATGACAGGGGGGGTGATCAATGACAGGGGGGGTGATCAATGACAGGGGGGGTGATCAATGACAGGGGGGTGATCAATGACAGGGGGGTGATCAATGACAGGGGGGTGATCAGGGAGTCTATATGGGGTGATCACCACAGTCATTGATCATGCCCCTGTAAGGCTTCATTCAGACGTCCGGATGCGTTTTGCGGATCCGATCCATCTATCAGTGGATCCGTAAAAATCATGCGGACGTCTGAATGGAGCTTTACAGGGGGGTAATCAATGACAGGGGGGTAATCAATGACAGGGGGGTGATCAGGGAGTCTATATGGGGTGATCACCACAGTCATTGATCACGCCCCTGTAAGGCTTCATTCAGACGTCCGGATGCGTTTTGCGGATCCGATCCATCTATTAGTGGATCCGTAAAAATCATGCGGACGTCTGAATGGAGCTTTACAGGGGGGTAATCAATGACAGGGGGGTAATCAATGACAGGGGGGTGATCAGGGAGTCTATATGGGGTGATCACCACAGTCATTGATCACGCCCCTGTAAGGCTTCATTCAGACGTCCGGATGCGTTTTGCGGATCCGATCCATCTATCAGTGCATCCGTAAAAATCATGCGGACATCTGAATGGAGCTTTACAGGGGGGTGATCAGGGAGTCTATATGGGGTGATCACCACAGTCATTGATCATGCCCCTGTAAGGCTTCATTCAGACGTCCGGATGCGTTTTGCGGATCCGATCCATCTATCAGTGGATCCGTAAAAATCATGCGGACGTCTGAATGGAGCTTTACAGGGGGGTAATCAATGACAGGGGGGTAATCAATGACAGGGGGGTGATCAGGGAGTCTATATGGGGTGATCACCACAGTCATTGATCATGCCCCTGTAAGGCTTCATTCAGACGTCCGGATGCGTTTTGCGGATCTGATCCATCTATCAGTGGATCCGTAAAAATCATGCGGACGTCTGAATGGAGCTTTACAGGGGGGTGATCAATGACAGGGGGGTAATGAATGACAGGGGGGTGATCAGGGAGTCTATATGGGGTGATCAGGGGTGATCAGGGGCTAATAAGGGGTTAATAAGTGACCGGGGGGGGGGGGGTGTAGTGTAGTGTAGTGGTGCTTGGTGCTACTTTACTGAGCTACCTGTGTCCTCTGGTGGTCGATCCAAACAAAGGGGACCACCAGAGGACCAGGTAGCAGGTATATTAGACGCTGTTATCAAAACAGCGTCTAATATACCTGTTAGGGGTTAAAAAAAAAACATCTCCAGCCTGCCAGCGAACGATCGCCGCTGGCAGGCTGGAGATCAACTCTCTTACCTTCCGTTCCTGTGAGCGCGCGCGCCTGTGTGCGCGCGTTCACAGGAAATCTCGGCTCACGCGAGATGACGCCTATTGGCGTTAGCGTAGCCTGGGGGAGCCGCCGCAATGACGCCTTTCGGCGTTACAGTTGCGGGAAGTGGTTAAACACATACTACACACAATGCACTAATTGTCTTGTAAGTAACCGTAATTGAAATGTTTGGTTTTTTTTTCAGTAGTGAACAAGTGCATAAAGCACTTGGAAGAAATTAAAAAAGAATATAAGAATGACCTGCTGGAAATGAAAAAGCTGCAGCATCGAGTCAATAAGAAGGTGCGTGACATGGAGCAAAAGCACCTTCTCCGATTTCAAAAAATGGACAAGCTATTATCGGAGCTCAAAAAGTTGCCCTAGAGGTGTGTTTTATTATTATGTTTGTATTAAATACCTTTTTTCAGTTTGCTTTAGTTTTTTATGTTATAATGTTACGGTGTCATTTTATAAGTTAGTTGTAAGGCCCCTTTATTCCAGGGTCAAACTCATCTTGATCAGGACAGACAGCAGAACAGACGGCAGTAGGTACATGGTAACAATGTAGTATACGGCCCACAAATAACTCAGCAGTGTCAGGACCTACAACAGCAAATATCGGTAACGGTGGAGTATAAGGCCTACATAACTCAGCAGTGTCAGGACCTACAAAAGCAAGTATTGGTAACGGTGGAGTATAAGGCCCACACATAAGTCATCAGGGTCAGGACAGACTTCAGCATCAGCAGCAGGTAGATGTTAAGATTCAGTATAAGGCCTACACATAGCTCGGCCTAACTCAGCACGACAGCCAGCAGCAGGTTCGAAGTGTGCAGCAGGAATGTGTTCCCAGGAATGGGACCCCACCAGACCAGGACAACACTAAAAATAAACCAAGACACCTCTGACAGCATCATGTTGTAAGTGTGCAGCAGGAATGGGCTAACATGAAAAAAAATACACTATTTGACTTTCTAAAACTTTTGTTTAAATAAATAATAATTTTTTTAAACAACAAGAAAAAGAAGTACAAAATTAGCTACACACAACACGACGCGTTCCTCCGACTGCTAGAACTTTCAAAATCGGGCACATCAATTTGTGGCAGATCAAAATTTTTAACAACATTTTAACAATAACAATTAACAACATTTTAACAATGAAAAAAAGTGGGGGGTTGAGTCAGCACAACCTGCCTGCAGGTGCAGATCACTATGGCGAAATACATATACAAACGGAAAATGCAAATGTGATCGCACACTACATCCAGCACTCTGCCCTCCATGCTGGATGAGACATTGGTTTATATTTTGGCCAAAGCATAGTAAGCCACTCACCGCGTCAAGGTCGTCTCAATTGAGTGGTCCCTAACTCTTGTTCCTACCTGTTCATGGGCCATGACAGCCACATAAAATCCAGGGAATGCAGGTCAGCATGCAAGCAAAGTACACTTTGCTTGTAACCCCGTCCGGTGCCATTACAGCTTTCATCGGATCCAGGGATGCAAGTACCAACATGCATGCTGAACCCACCATATACTTCTCCTGGAGCCAGATGGTTAATGGTAGGTTCTATATAAGCAGACTCAGTTTTATACTGACTTTAAAACCAGCCTCCAGGACAGATTGACTGGTCAGGTGTGCTTGACTCAAAGGAGATCGCCACGCCTCCAATATATGCTACAAAGAAAAAAAGTGTGGGGTTGAGTCAGCACAACCTGCCTGCAGGTGCTGACTCAACCCCCCACTTTTTTTCTTTGTAGCATATATTGGAGGCGTGGCGATCTCCTTGGAGTCATTGCACACCTGACCAGTCAATCTGTCCTGGAGGCTGGTTTTAAAGTCAGTATAAAACTGAGTCTGCTTATATACAACATTTTAACAATAACTGTCCTTTCGGGCTACTTTGTTAGTTGTTCATGGAAATCCACTATTTCCTTCATTATTTGATGGTTCCTCTTATCCATCTTCTGAACCTTCTTCGAAACCTGCCGCAGCAGCTTATGGAAAGCCAATAGATCCTTTTGATGTTCCTTCTGGAACTTGGCCATTCGTTTTTATGGCATTTATTGATTACTGTATGTTTAAAATAAAATAAAATATTACGGTAATGCAATTTAGTTTAGCAGACAATTAGTGCATTGTGTGGAATAGGTGTATAAACACTTCAGATTTACATCAAAATCCAGAAGTTACACATGTTTATGGTCATTATAGTGTTTTTTGGATTAGGGATAGTTCGGATACAGTTTAATGTTATTTTTTTGTGTAGTTTATATTTTTTAGCTACCTTAGACACTTACACCACTTGCACATGACTGTATACCCTTCGAGACATACGGTCCATGAGCATGCCATATGTCCCGGAGCGGCATACATCGTGCACATGGGAGCGCACATCAGCAGAGGTTACTATGATACTCTACGCATCGGCCGCCCGTGGAACTATAGTCTTGTGTTCATATGAGTGCAGGACAATCGATTCGTGGGTAGCCGATGCGTACAGCATCAATAGTAACCTATGGTTAATATACATTATTGGCATAGTAACCTATGATGCTGCGCGCTCCCGTGCGCACGTTGTATGCCGCTCCGGGACATATGGCATGCTCATGGACCGTATGTCTCGAAGGGTAATCATTTGTAAAAGGATAAAATACGGATGTGGTAAAGTTAACACACATGCTTTATGAGACATGTTAAATAAACTAAATGAAATGTTATGCATCAAGAATTTATTTTGTTTCAATAAAACATGATGAGTTAATAAATTTGAGTTAATGCTGCTAATTCGTACAGATGTAGTAGGGTTAACACACTACGTGTTAACCCTACTACATCTGTACGAATTACCAGCCTTACTGTATATATACATTACAGAGTGTTGTAGAGAGAGGGACCAAATTCATGTAAGCATTGTACCTGGGCATACTCGCTTACTATACTCTACTACTTGATCATAGTGTTGCCGCTTGATGTCACACCATTTTTTTGGGATGGCTGGTATTTCATGCAACACTCCATATTTTGCATATAATTCTGATTGAAGAGACAGTACTATTTCCATTTTGAACTTTCTTTTCCTGGTCCGGTCATATCCCAGAAGAAGAAATTGCTGATGGATAAAGATGAAAGCATATATTCAATACATTTTTAGTATACCACATATTAAAGGGATTCTGTCACCTCGTTTTAGCCTATAGAGCTGCGGACATGCACGGCTAGATCGCCGCTAGCATGTCCGCAATATACCTGTCCCATTGGGCTGTGTCCTTTTATTGTGTTTAAAAAAATGATTTTACCATAATCTCGTGATGCGCGAGCTCGCGCATGCGCAGTGCTGGAATAGTGTTCCTTCCCTGTGCTGGCATCAGCCTTAGGGAAGGAACTGCACATGTGCGAGCTCGCGCATCGCGAGATTACGGCAATCTAACTCTGAGCAAGGAGGAGATTCGGAGGACGCAGGCGGTGCTGGGCTCCTTGACAGGGGGGCATGGCTGGGCTCCAAGAGGGTTAGTACAGCCCCTTGGGCTCCTTACCAGGGTCATTTGCATATCTATACAATCATTTTTTAAACACAATAAAAGGACACAGCTTTATGGGACAGGTATATTGCGGACATGCAAGCGGCGATCTAAAACGAGGTGACAGAATCCCTTTAAACATATATCCGGAAAAAAATCACTGTTGAGAATCCTGATTCTATTGCGATTCTATGTGTGTGAGCTCTGACAAATCAGATATTGCCCAAGTAAGCTGAGATGTACCTGTCTTGTTAAGGCACGATACAGTATGGGTTGTACAGTTGGTTCGCCTCGCCGGGGTGCACCCTGTGTAACGCAAAATGAACCGGCAAAACCTTACATTCAGACTAAGAAAGCTCTTGGTCATAAAATAGAATCTCTATATACAGTCGTGGCCAAAAGTTTTGAGAATGACAAAAATATTAGTTTTCACAAAGTAGCTATATTGCTATATATTCTTGTTTTAGAATATGACAAATATTCTTAAAACAAATATATAGCACTATATTTATTTACTGCTATATTTTTTTTTTTATCAACTTCGCATTACGGGATTTTTACATTTTAGATTAATCGCAATTCGAATATGGGACCTGCAGCTCATCACTTGTACCTTATTATGGGGGCCCATAGTATGAATACATTCAAATATAATAAATTATTTAACATGTTTTTTATATGCTAAAAAATGTTTTTTATATGAATATAGGCTGGTTGAGGTGCTGTACATTGAATATACAGTACAGACCAAAAGTTTGGACACACCTTCTCATTCAAAGAGTTTTCTTTATTTTCATGACTATGAAGGCATCAAAACTATGAATTAACACATGTGGAATTATATACATAACAAACAAGTGTGAAACAACTGAAAATATGTCATATTCTAGGTTCTTCAAAGTAGCCACCTTTTGCTTTGATTACTGCTTTGCACACTCTTGGCATCCTCTGATGAGCTTCAAGAGGTAGTCCCCTGAAATGGTCTTCCAACAGTCTTGAAGGAGTTCCCAGAGATGCTTAGCACTTGTTGGCCCTTTTGCCTTCACTCTGCGGTCCAGCTCACCCCAAACCATCTCGATTGGGTTCAGGTCCGGTGACTGTGGAGGCCAGGTCATCTGGCGCAGCACCCCATCACTCTCCTTCATGGTCAAACAGCCCTTACTTTCAAAGTTTTCCCAATTTTTCGGCTGACTGACTGACCTTCATTTCTTAAAGTAATGATGGCCACTCGTTTTTCTTTACTTAGCTGCTTTTTTCTTGCCATAATACAAATTCTAACAGTCTATTCAGTAGGACTATCAGCTGTGTATCCACCTGACTTCTCCTCAACGCAACTGATGGTCCCAACCACATTTATAAGGCAAGAAATCCCACTTATTAAACCTGACAGGGCACACCTGTGAAGTGAAAACCATTTCAGGGGACTACCTCTTGAAGCTCATCAAGAGAATGCCAAGAGTGTGCAAAGCAGTAATCAAAGCAAAAGGTGGCTACTTTGAAGAACCTTGAATATGACATATTTTCAGTTGTTTCACACTTGTTTGTTATGTATATAATTCCACATGTGTTAATTCATAGTTTTTGATGCCTTCAGTGTGAATCTACAATTTTCATAGTCATGAAAATAAAGAAAACTCTTTGAATGAGAAGGTGTGTCCAAACTTTTGGTCTGTACTGTATGTATGTAGTGCAGTAAGTCTAATGTGTTATGTGCCACTTGTGCAGGGGGTGGGAGACTAGGGGCCTACCTTGCTCAGTGGCCCACCGGGGGATTCACCTGTTCCCCTGTAGGCCAGTCCGAGCCTGATTGCAGATATATACAGTATTCCTTCCTTTAGCTGGTTTGTTTGCCCATTTTCCCTCTCCTTGCTTGCCAAATCAGCAGGCTCCTCCTGGTGTGATGCAGGAACTGTGGCTTGTGCTCTAAGCCAGTGTCTTGTCACCATTAACCTCCCAACAGTCACATCAAAATTGGAAAAACCTACAGAAAATGTCACTTTTTAATTGTAGATTTTGAACTTATGTCTCAAGTAAAAATAGTTGGTGCATTTTAACCCCTTATTGACATAACTTATTATATCCTTAAAGGGGTTGGCTCATCTCATACATTGATGGCATATTACTGGGATATGCCATTAATGTCAGATAGGTGGGGGTCTACCCTCTGGGACCAGCTCCTATCTCCAGAATGGGGCTCCCAAAGTAAAGGAGAGCACACTGCTCCTGCTCGGTGTGCTCTTCATTTATCGCTATGGGGTTTTTGAAAATATCCGAGTGAGCACGCTTGTCTATTTTCAGAGCTCCCATAGTAGTGACCCAAACCTATCTGACATTGATGCAGTGGCGGATCCAGGGGGGGGGGCAACGGGGCAATTGCCCCCCCCAAGCTGGCGGCGGCGGGGCACAGGGAGATGAACGCTTCCATTGTGGAAGCGCTCATCTCCATAGTCATCTGTATCGCCGATACAGATGGCTGTGCTGAGGCTTTTACAATACAATACTTTTACTGGCACATGGGGGGCTGTTATTACTGGCACATGGGGGGCTGTTATTACTGGCACAGGGTGGGCTGTTATTGCTGGCACATGGGGGGCTGTTATTGCTGGCACATGGGGGGCTGTTATTGCTGGCACATGGGGGCTGTTATTACTGGCACAGGGTGGCGCTGTTATTACTGGCACATGGGGGGCTGTTATTATTACTGGCACATGGGGGGCTGTTATTAATACTGGCACATGGGGGGCTGTTATTAATACTGGCACATGGGGGGTTGTTATTAATACTGGCACATGGGGGGCTGTTATGAATACTGGCACATGGGGGCTGTTATTAATACTGGCACATGGGGGGCTGTTATTAATACTGGCACATGGGGGGCTGTTATTAATACTGGCACATGGGGTGCTGTTATTAATACAGGCACATGGGTGCTGTTATTAATACTGGCACATGGGGTGCTGTTATTAATACTGGCACATGGGGGGGCTGTTATTAATACTGGCACATGGGGGGGCTGTTAATACTGGAACATGATTGGGGGCACTATAGGGGCATCTACTGAGGCCACAAAGAAGGGGTATTTTATATGGGGTGCTCTGTACAGTACAATTTTATACTGGGAAACATAAAGGTGGGTACTATGGGGAAGGGGGGAGAGGAGTACTATGGGGTCATCTATGGGGGGCACTAAGAAGGGGTATTTTATACTTGCAAATTATGGGGGACACTGAGGGCATCTACTGGAGCATTTTATACTGGTACATTATGGGGGGCACTAGGAGGAAGGAGGGTGTGGAGCACTATGGGGGCATTTACTGGGGGCACTATATAGGGGTATTTTATACTGGCACATTATGGGGGCACTATGGGGACATTAGCTCACCTGGGGGCATTACAAGGGGGTATTTTTTGCACTGTCACATTATAAGGAGAATTATTTCTACTGGGGGGCATTATGGTGGGCTTTATTACTTCCCCATGGTATGACCCCCTAGTAGCAGCACCATCCTCTCCCTGCTCTGCTATTCCTCTGCCCCTTCTCCAAATCCTTATTATGAAATCTTTCTCATTAGGATAAAACACAACATCAGCTCCGCCGAGCCCCCGGCCAAAGTGTTGAAGTGGTGTCTGAGATCCCCAAGGGTCAAGTCAAGTAATTGTAAGTTTTCATGCGAAATATGTTTGTTATACACATATAGCATACACTGTGTAGTCTGTTCTATATGCACCATTGTTTTGTGGCGGCAGACAGAAAATAATCTGAAAGTGCCCCTCCCGAGACCAGGCTCTGGATCCGCCACTGGATTGATGGCACATCCTAGCAATATTATATTCAGTGAATATAGTGGAATGCTGTTGCATTGTGTTTGCTTTGACTTTTCTAATTTCAGCCATGGTGACTCACACCTGCTCATTTCATTTTGACTAACTTTTGTCTTTATAATATCCTAGCGGTATGCCATGAATGTATGAGATAAGAAACCCCCTTTGAAGACCAGAAACATTTCTCCACCTATGTGTTGCATCCTTCATAACTATGTTATTTTTTCTTTGACAGCTATATGAGACCTTGAATTTTGAGGGACATAGTAATGTTTATAGGAACCATTTTGGGGTACGTACAATGTATTACCTGTACATCAATTTTATTTATTTTTTGGCAGGGAGATGAAAATAATATCTTACACCTATTTCAGTGCTGCTCCTTAACCATGCCTGATTTGTTCTGATTTTCATTTCAGTCAGTAAGAGAAAATGTCCATTCTGATGGAAAACTTTTCTATCTGTCACAAATCCATTAGAAATTGCTCTCTAGTTATAGTCAGAGTGTATTGGTTATTACTAGAGAAGAAGTTAGCTTAATTTAAACTAAACATACTGTAGGATATGGACAGGATAGGCACAGTGTAAAATGGGAACTTTATTGATGTTTGTTTGTGGGGGGTACAAATGTTTGGTGTGACATATTTGATGCTATCTGGGTTATGGCATTAATGAACGGCCAATTTTGGCACTGAGGGGACATTAGATGAACAAGTGCTCATCATCACACCCCTTTTCTGGAAAAAAAGACACCCATATTTGACATCTGATTAATGGTGGAGAGGGGGATAGATAAATAGATAATGTGCACAGAAGCCCATGTTACCCTTCCTCAGAGTCATATTCAGTTACACAGGGAAAATAGATCTTTTTTTCTCTCCTCTGTGCATTCTGTTAGCATGTCTCCCACAGTCCCCGTCTCCTCCTCCACACTGGCTGAGATCACAGCTGGCTTAAGGCAGTAGGGCTATTTTAATCCATATTTTGGGCTGGATAGTAGATACAGATATGAGCCTTCTGGTCTTGTTTGAAAGCTGACAATCTAAGCTTTTAAACAAGACCAAATTTACAGTGCTATGTCAGCTACATGATATACAGCCTTTAGAAATGGGGTCAGGAGCAACAGCTGCAGATTTATGTGGTTTCCACTAGGACCCATTTCCAAATGCTTTAAATCTCTATGTATCAGGGCTAACCCCACTATCTTGGCCTTGTTTAAACACAGGACTTATTACAGCCTAATAAATAGGCTGCAGAAGTCCCTCCCCCCTCCCCTCTGAAGCCACACAGCCCCAAACAGCATTCAAAACAGTATTGTCTATTCCTTCCTGTATAAACACTATTCAGGATGATCAGTGGGAGTTAAGTAACCCCAAGACTATTATTATACACTGGTTTCCCCATTAAAAGCACAACATCCAGGGTAAGTGCCAAATAGAGACATGTATTACAGGTTGAAACTCTAGGGGCAGGAGCAATAGGCTGATATTTGTTATAATCGCATGTGTCCACCTACATTTGTGAGTATTATTAAAAAAGGTTTTATCTACTGAATATCTTCACTATTGGAGCTTTTATGTTATATAGAACCACTACGGAAAAAGAACATCGGAGGAATTGTGGTGTTTACTGTGTCTGAGGTGCCTGATTTCCACCTGCCCCTGTGAGTATGCAGTACGCAGCCCTGCAGGGTATTGCGATGTGAGGTCACGGTTACTTAGGCAAACGAGGGTTGCTATGGGTTACTCACAGTTTGTAGGAAGACCCTGGGCAGGCGTACAGCAGTGATGAAGAGGCTGGCACAGGAGACCTCTGGGGCACTCTCTGTATATAGGGACCAGGCCTGATGGTAGATGAGGTGCCCTGGATGTTGCAGATGTTTAATGTGCCTAGGGCAAAGTCCCTTTAAGGCTCGTGACGCCAGTGCCGGTAACGGTGGCACACCGGTTGATGATAGTGGTAATAAGTGAGGAACACGTTGTTATGGTGAACCAAAACCTCCTTTACTGGAAACAGTTAACTTTATACAGTCTTTTGTAAAGTTCCAGGTAATGCAGCAGTATAAAGCAGGCTTTCACATCAATGGCAGGTACAATGTTCTTTGCAAGATACTCAGAGGGTATAAACAACACTCACAGACCAGGCTGCACTCTTCCTCCTGAAATCCTGTACACTATTCCTCAGAACTCCTGGCTGTTTGTATCCCAAGGCCCGTATGCCCTAATGCTGGCTTTATCCTTGGTAGCAAACTTCCTCAGGTATATATCCTTGCTTTAGGTGAATCCTTCTGCCCTTCAGCTTACTTGTCTAGCTGGAATACTGGCTCTGCTCTGCTTGTGGGAACTTGGTTTCTCAGGAGGCAACTCTTCCCCTGGTGACAACTCTTCTGAGCTAACTCTGGCTCAATATCCACACGCTGATCTGCACTTGCTAGCCACCTGGATTACACACTAGAAGCCTGGGCTGTCTAGCTGCATGTCAGGATGTGGCCCTCAGCTTCTCTCTGGCTAAGGTGCCCTCTCACTTCCATCTCTCCACAGACTCCTGACTACACAGACTGACTCCTCCCTGTCTGGGTCTAAATATATATACTAGGTGTTCCCTAGCTCCCTCTAGTGCCTAGGATGATGAACTACACCCTAATAGGCCTGCTACACATATCACAGGAAAATACACATAAATACATATTAAAAATGCATTAAAATGTACTGTGAAATACACTGCCACTGTCCCACAGGAGGTGGAGAACAACGTGGCCCAATTGACCCTTGTGTAGTGCCCACATTTACCTAGTGGGACACTACAAGTATAATAGGGAAAGGTGCAGGTGAGAAGCATTAACTGTGCTACACTATTGGTGCGCTTTTCATACAGGAGCTGTAGTGGAAAGAGGAATATTTGGAGTATCTGGCATCCCACTAGTGCTTGCATAACTGAAAGATCTTTGAGAGAGGAGGAAGTAGTGAATAATCGCGCGGACCCGAAAAAACGCATGCTGAAACTCTAAGCCAATCAGATGTATCACCCCTGCTTCCCCTTCCCTCAATATGTTTTATTTAAACATTATCTTAGAAGCTGCAGCTTCAACTAACTCTTCCTCCTATTATATTATGCATTTTTTTGGTCGGGGAGGGGGGGGGGGCTGCAGGATGCTAGGAAGTAGGGATCGACCGATTATCGGTTTTACCGATATTATCGGCCGATATTGAGGATTTTGAACGTTATCGGTATCGGCATCTATTTTGCCGATATTCTGATAACGTATTGGGAACACAGAACGCGCTGCTCTCAGCGCGTTCTGTGTTCCCTCCGCAGCACAGGGGAGAAGGAAGCAGTGTCTCCCTCCCCCTGTGATGCCGCTGCCGCCAATAGCAGGAGAGGAGACAAGAGGAGGGGAGGGGCTGTGGCCGCTGCGCCACCAATGAAGATGAGTCTTTCATTAATTCATATACAGGAGGCGGGAGCTGGCTGCAGAATCACATAGCCGGCTCCCGACCTCTATGAACGGCAGCTGCGGTCCGCGGTAGTTAACCCCTTAGGTGCCGCGGATCGCAGCTACCGTTCATAGGGGTCGGGAGCCGGCTAGGTGATTCTGCAGCCAGCTCCCGCCTCCTGTATATGAATGAGAGACTTATCTTCATTGGTGGCGCAGTGCGCCCCCCCCCCCCCAAGCCCCCTAGTATTAATCATTGGTGGCGCAGTGCGCCCCCGGCCCCATCCCAATAGTAAAAACATTGGTGGCGCAGTGCGCCCCCCCACCCAGTATTAATCATTGGTGGCAGTGGCCACAGGATCCCCTCTCCCCTGCTCCTCCGATCGGAGCCCCAGCAGTGTAAGTCTGGGGCTTCGATCGGTTACCATGGCAGCCAGGACGCTATTGAAGCCCTGGCTGCCATGTTCAGCTCCCTGCTGCTGTGTGCACAGAGCACAGAGCAGCAGGGACAGTGTGATCTCCTATTCACCCTGATAGAGCTCTATCAGGGTGAATAGGACAAGGGTTCTAGTCCCTAAGGGGGCTAAAAGTTAGTAAAAAAAAAAACACAAAAATATTAAGTATAAATGAAAAAGTTTTTAAAAAAAAAAATAATAATAATAATACACGTTAACAATAAAGATTAATTTTCAGCAGATTTGTGTAGGAAAAACATTTTTTTCCTCAAAAATAAAAATACCCAGAATATCGGTATAAATTATCGGCTATCGGCCTGAAAGTTGACAAATTATCGGTATCGGTATCGGCCCTAAAAAATCAATATCGGTCGATCCCTACTAGGAAGGGAGGAAGATGCCACTTTTCTCTAATAAGTTGTAATAGGAAGGTTTGTGCAAAGAACACACCAGAGAGGTCAGGAATAAAGTTGTGCAGAAGTGTAAACAGGGTTAGGTTATACAAAAAAATATCCCAAGCTCTGAACATCTCATGGAGCACTGTTCAATCCATCATCTGAAAATGGAAGTATGAGAGTATGGCACAACTGCAAACATGATTTAGACCATTTTGTACACTTAAAACAGGCGTAGAAAATGATGAATGAGACAGGCCTACCGGCCCACCCTCTTCCCCGTCCACACCACATCGCAGATAAGCTTTGTGCAGCAATCTGTGTCAGAAATACGCCCAGTATAGATGTATTTCTGCTTAGTAAATGACCGGCATGGTGTATTAATCAGGTGAATCACAACCAAGTTAGGATACTTTTTCTTAATATGCAAATTAGGCTTCTGGTACAATGAGGGCATCACCATTGCTCTGCTCATTTCTGTAGCCAGCCCCTCCCCCGTTGCTTTGATTGACAGGACTGGCCACACAAAGGAGCAGAGTTTGGGTACAACAAGAGCAATGGTGATGCCCTCATTGCACTAGATGCTTAATTTGCATATTAAGAAAAAGTATCATTACTTGGGAACGGAGCCTCCAATCAACAAAGGAAAAAGCACTTTAGGCCTCATGCACACGGCCTTTGTTTTGGTCTGCATCCGAGCCGCAGTTTTGGCGGCTCAGATGCGGACCCATTTACTTCAATGGGGCCGCAAAAGATGCGGACAGCACTCCATGTGCTGTCCGCATCTATTGCTCCGTTCTGTGGCCTCGCAAAAAAAAATATAACATGTCCTATTCTTGTCCGCACTTTGCGGACAAGAATAGGCAGTTATATTAAAGGCTGTCCGTGCCGTTCCGCAAATTGCGGAATGCACACAGACGCCATCTGTGTTTTGAGGATCCGCGGTTTGCGGACCGCAAAAAACGGAATGGTCGTGTGCATGTAGCCTTAAGCAGGTGAACCATAGCTATGTGTGTATGCAGTTTTGTATGAAAGTCGCTGGTGACAGATTCCCTTTAACCCTTAGGATACCGGAGGTTTTTTTCATTTTTGTGTTTTCATTTTTCTTCCCTATTTTCCTGGAGCCATAACTTTTTTATATTTCCGTTCACATAGCTGTATGAGGGCTTATTGTTTGTGAGACAAGTTTTACTTTCTAATGCCACCATTAATTATGGCATACAATGTAGTGGGAAGCAGTAAAAAAATTCCTAATGGGGTGGAATTGGAAAAAAAACGCAATTCCTCCACTGTTTTATGGGTTTTGTTCCCACGGCGTTCCGTTTGTGGCAAAACTGACCCATGCCCTTCATTCTCTGGGTCAGTACGATTACAACAATACCCAATGTTTTTTTTTGTGTCTAAATAGTGTAAAAATAAATTTTAACTTTGAAAAAAAACAACATTTTTTTTACATCACCATATCCTGACCCCCATAACATTTTTACAGTTATCTGCTGAGCTGTCTGTGTGTGGGCTCATTTTTTGAGGGACAATCTGTAGTTTTTATTGTTACAATTTTTGTGTGTGTGACTTTCTGGCAAATTGGCCATTTTGACGTTTTTTTCTATTACGCCATTTGCCGTATTGGAAAGATATTTTTGGACTTTAATAGTACGGGCGTTTTTGGTCACGATTATACCCATGATGTTTATATTTTTTGTTATTTAGGTTTTTTGTTATTTTACTTATTTGTAATGATTTGGAAGCTCGTATTTGAGCATACAAACTCTATTTTTTTTATTTTGAACAATCATGGATTTTTAATTGCTCATTTTTTATGTTGGCCAAAATAAGAATTGCAGCTTCAATGCCCTCAGCCTCTTCAGCAAGGCTGAGCACATTGAAACCAATTACTGTCATCCTCTTTGGCTTCAGAGGGCGCTGGTGACAAGCCCAGAAGGGCGAGCTTCTGGGGTTTTGACCCTTTAGGTGCCTTCATCTCACTTGATCACGGCTTTAATTACCGTGATCGGCATTATTGACAGTGGCGGTAATTAGCCGCGGGTCTCTGCTGTTTGAAACAGCAGAGACCTGCCGGCCATGACGACCGCTGCACATGCGAGCGGACACCATGTACGGTGCTGGTAGTAAAAGGGTTAAGTGTGCCTGTAGATATTTCACATAAAGTTCCAAGTTTTCTACACCAAAATCTAAAAAAGATAAATCCCACAAAAGCACGCTGTGAAACAAAGAGAAAAGTATGACTTAGGCCTCCTGCACACGACCGTTGTGTGCACCCGTGGCCGTTGTGCCGCTTTCCGGTTTTTTTCGCAGACCCATTGACTTTCAATGGGTCCGTGGAAAAAACGGCACCGTTTTGCAGACGCATCCGTGATCCGTGTTTCCTGGCCGTGAAAAAAATATGACCTGTCCTATTTTTTTCACGGCCAACGGTTCACGGACCCATTCAAGTCAATGGGTCCGTGAAAGAACACGGATGCACACAAGATTGGCATCCGTGTCCGTGATCCGTGGCCGTAGGTTAGTTTTTATACAGACGGATCCGAAGATCCGTCTGCATAAAAGCTTTTTCAGAGATGAGTTTTCACTTCATGAAAACTCAAATCCGACAGTATATTCTAACACAGAGGCGTTCCCATGGTGATGGGGACGCTTCAGGTTAGAATATACTAACAGAACTGTGTACATGACTGCCCCCTGCTGCCTGGCAGGTGCTGCCAGGCAGCAGGGGGCAGCCCCCCCCCCTGTAGTTAACACATTGGTGGCCAGTGCGGCCGGCCCCCCCCTCCCCTGTAGTTAACTCATTGGTGGCCAGTGCGGCCCCTCCCCTCCCCTGTAGTTAACTCATTGGTGGCCAGTGGGCCCCCCCCTGTAGTTAACTCGTTGGTGGGCAGTGGGCCCCCCCTCCCTTCCCATGTAGTTAACTCGTTGGTGGCCAGTGGGCCTTCTCCCCTCCCTCCCCTGTAGTTAACTCGTTGGTGGCCTGTGGGCCTTCTCCCCTCCCTCCCCCTCCTAATTAAAATCTCCCCCCTATCATTGGTGGCAGCGGAGTGTACCGATCGGAGTCCCAGTTTAATCGCTGGGGCTCCGATCGGTAACCATGGCAACCAGGACGCTACTGCAGTCCCGGTTGCCATGGTTACTTAGCAATTTGTAGAACCATTATACTTACCTGCGAGCTGCGATCTCTGCGTCCGGCCGGGAGCTCCTCCTACTGGTAAGTGACAGGTCCGGCTGGGAGCTCCTCCTACTGGTAAGTGACAGGTCCGGCCGGGAGCTCCTCCTACTGGTAAGTGACATGACCTGTCACTTACCAGTAGGAGGAGCTCCCGGCCGGACCTGTCACTTACCAGTAGGAGGAGCTCCCGGCCGGACGCAGAGATCGCAGCTCGCAAGTAAGTATAATGGTTCTACAAATTGCTAAGTAATGCTAAGTAACCATGGCAACCGGGACTGCAGTAGCGTCCTGGTTGCCATGGTTACCGATCGGAGCCCCAGCGATTAAACTGGGACTCCGATCGGTATACTCCGCTGCCACCAATGATAGGGGGGAGATTTTAATTTGGAGGGGGAGGGAGGGGAGAAGGCCCACTGGCCACCAACGAGTTAACTACAGGGGAGGGGCGGGCCCACTGGCCACCAATGAGTTAACTACAGGGGAGGGGGGGGCCCACTGGCCACCAATGAGTTAACTACAGGGGAGGGGGGGGGGCCGGCCGCACTGGCCACCAATGAGTTAACTACAGGGGAGGGGGGGGCCACCAATGTGTTAACTACAGGGGGGGGGCTGCCCCCTGCTGCCTGGCAGCACCTGCCAGGCAGCAGGGGGCAGTCATGTACACAGTTCTTTTAGTATATTCTAACCTGAAGCGTCCCCATCACCATGGGAACGCCTCTGTGTTAGAATATACTGTCGGATTTGAGTTTCACGATGTAACTCAAATCCGACAGTATATTCTAACATAGAGGCGTTCCCATGGTGATGGGGACTCTTCAAGTTAAAATATACCATCGGATTGGAGAAAACTCCGATCCGATGGTATATTAACTCCTGACTTTACATTGAAAGTCAATGGGGACGGACCAGTTTGAAATTGCACCATATTGTGTCAACGTCAAACGGATCCGTCCCCATTGACTTGCATTGTAATTCAGGACGGATCCGTTTGGCTCCGCACGGCCAGGCGGACACCAAAACGACTTTTTTTTCATGTCCGTGGATCCTCCAAAAATCAAGGAAGACCCACGGACGAAAAAACGGTCACGGATCACGGAAAAACGGGACCGCAAAAAAATACGTTCGTGTGCAAGAGGCCTTAAAGGGTAACTGTCATATATATATTTTTTTATTTAATTGGATTGGTCTGACTAAGTTTACCTTAGTTCCCTAGTTAATACTTTTGTATAGGTATTGAATTACCGAGTAATTGCAGCATGTTCTTTCCTCCCCCAGGCCTTTCAGTGGTGTGGCTAAAGCAGCCTTGCTAAGTGTCCTCCATCTCCTATCTTCTATATACAGAAGATGGAGGACATAGTAGTGGGCAGTCCCAAACGCTGCGTGTGTGCTCCCGTCAGACCAGGATAGTGCCGATATTCGTGGAAAAAAAAAATGCGATCAACTTCTCAGGAGGAAGCTGATTGGTTGGGGTGAGGCTGCACGTTCTTGAGATGATTCGAATGAATTCTGGGTAGTTAGGGAGGGAGGTCTTAGCCTCAGGGTAAGGGCATCGGTGGCCATCTTGAGAAGATAGTCAGAAAGAAGTCTTGTGAGGAGCGATTGCTATGGATGGAATCTTATTAAACAAGTGGTATGTGAACACAATAATTAGTGATTATGGATTATCACCACAGCAGAAACAACATACGGTATATGAAAATAGAATTTAAAAATAGGAAGGTTATCCTTTAAGCAAATGAGCAGCAGAAAATTGGTGTTCCACAACTGAAGACAAGGATTTACTGCAGTCTCATTTGAGTGTTCCACAATCACGTGTCTTTGCCATCTTTTCTGCCCACTCATTGCTGCTTTTCAGTATGTTAAGGTTACTGAAACACTTTTTCAGAAGAATAAAAAAAAAATGAAATGACGGCTATTTCATCAGTATGCCCTTTTTACCACAAGATCTATGGTAATTTCAGAGGAACTGTAATATTTCCTGTAGCTAGCATCTTCTGACTCATTTCTGAATAATCTCTTTCTTGTATTTCATGTCTCTTAAAGGGGTTGTCCGAGTTCAGAGCTGAACCTGGACATACCCAGAATTTCACCCAGGCAGCCCCCCTGTATCACGCAGGGCAAGGGCTTTTTTATTTGCCATAACACACTGCTGGGAGGAGGCTTCCGCCCATCAGTGTGTTTGGTGACATCACCAGCTCTGATGGGCCGGCTTTAGCGCTGCTCTAGCCGTTTTACAAACTAGGGCAGCGCTAAAGCCTGTCCATCAGTGCCGATGATGTCACCAGGCTCACTGCTGGGCTGAAGCTTCCGCCTGGCAGCCCTATGGAGAGCCCGGTATGTCACCGGATGTCAAAATGCCTTTGCCCTGCATGAATCAGCGCAGGGCAAAGGAGAGCATCGGAGCATGAAATGCTTCGATGTTAACATCAGGGGGGCTGCCTGGATAAAATTCTGGGTATGTTCGAGTTCAGAGCTAAACCCCTTTAAACGGTTGTGTAAAAGAGTAAGGACCAGCATATTTGAAGGGTATTCTCCTATTAAACATGCTATAAATGCCTAATTGGTAGTGGTCCCACCAGCTGTAACCCTGTTCATGGATTCATCATAACCTTTTCACCATCGAACTTAGTGGAGGTGTGGATTTGCTTCTGTGCAACTTAAAAAGGTATTACATTTATTTCTTTAGACAATAGGTTGTTGAATACGATTCCAATATACTTATTTTTAAAAATTTAAAATGCATCTGTAGTGTACGGGAACTGTAATACCCGTCACTACCAAAGTGTCACTTGGTGTGCTGTCGTCCCTCCTTAACTATGGAGAAGTTGTTATATGTCAGTTTTATAAAATGTCATGTAATTTAATGTTATGTATTTCCCTGTTACTGTGAAACTTGCATGTACAGGCCTGCAGGGGTGTCATTCCAGCTTCTAGTCAATAGAGGGAGCTAGGGAGCCCTAGTTTATATAAGGCCCAGTCAGGGAAGTGCAAGGCAGACGGAGTCTAGTGTCTGTAATCTACAGTTGGAGATTAGACAATGTCTGAGACAAGTCCAGGCCTGAAGCCTGCTGTTCAGGAGAAGATTCCCTCCTGAATTCCCATATGCAGAAACAGGAATATGTTAGATCAAGAGCCTGAGGAAGTTTCCAGAAGCTGAGAGAGACAGAGGCAAAGATCAGGAAAGCCAGAGGTACTCAGAAAGACAGAGGAGGTACTTATAGAAGCCATAGCCAAGGATATAAAGCCAGAATTAGGTTAATGGGCCTTGGTGAAGAATTGCTGTATTCCAGGATCAGACAGAATTAGAGTGCAAGCTCCTGTGCTGCAAGTCCTGTGTTCAACACTCTGTAATTACCCTGCTATAACTGAATTGCCTGCATCGACCGAATTGCAAAATCGACTGTATGCTTAGGAACTGCATTTCCAATATTGTCTCTGCTTGCAAAACTACTAAAGTTGGAGTTCTGTTTTAATACTACGTTTCCTCAATTTATTCCTGCATCCGCAAACAGCGTGCCACCGTTTACTTGGCACTGGCGTCACAAACTATTTCTACCTATACCTGCCCTTGCAGAGAGTCAGCTGTACCAGGTTAGTGTATATTGCACTACATCACCCAGAAACACCTATTGCACACAACTTGAGTACGCTGCACCTCTCTTTTGGCGTCACGAACAGGATACGCACGCTTTCTAGTGCAAGAAGCGTGAACTTTGTGCCTTATACCGTTGCCCTGTGACCAAAGTGACAATTTTCCTGTTTTATTCAAGTGGACTTTGTGGACTGAAAATCATACCCAACGTGTACCAAAAACCTCTAAAAAGCGCTGTGCAGTGTTGCGCTACCAAGAGGAAGAAAATCGCCGCATTGGAGTGTGGTTTTGTGGACTTTTTACAATCCTGCTTGCTGTCAGTGAATAGACAGCGTTTATACCCAAAAATGGCTGCCGGGCTTGCTGAATTTACTGCTGCGTCACCTTCATCCCGAAAAGGCGGGAAAAATTGGCGCCTTTCTGAGGAAAAAGCGGGAAGAAGGTCAAGGGCAGGCGCCACGGCTTATCTGGATATTTGCATGTCTGCCAGCATGGACACCGCCTTCCATATACTGGAATACCTGGGGGGCGGCCTCCCAGTGCAGTGGGAGGAGCTGGCTACTCTAATTGACGCGACCCTATCGCTCTCCTCAGAAGGATCGAGCATGTTGGAAAGTGAGCAGAGTGTTACTGCAGCGTCCGCACCTGAAATTGCAAAGATGACTGATATCGGTGTAGAGCCAGAGGAGGCTCCACCGGCCTACTCTCCGGGACCGGAGCAACTCGCCTGCCGCCCAAGGGAGAAAGAACCCGAGCCCTGCTATGGCTCGTGGAGGGACTTTTTCCAACCATCTTTCAAATGGTCCTCCCTGATGGCGGAGATCCGAGAGGCCGCTATAAAGCGGAATACAAAGACTAAAATCCTCTATGAAGAACTAACTAAGACAATACATGAGAAGCATACGCACACCCAACCCCGCCTGCAAAGGAGAAAGGGAGTGGTGCTGTCATTTGACAAATCCCGTGGCTACGGGTTTATTCAGGACTATCTAACTGGCAGAGACCTCTATGTTAATCGAAGGTCTGTCAAAAGAGACTACCTCCCTTCGTACCAGCACAGCCTCCGCGAGGGAGAGGAAGTGGAGTACACCCCTGCCGAGAGCCTACGAGGCCCTTATGCGACTGCTGTGACCCGTCCCAAGCGAGCACCTGAGGACTGGGAGGCAGAAGAAGGAGAAGACTACTCTGGCTGCGAGCGGAAACCGGAACGCTCTCCAGAGCCGGCCCATCACGCCTTTCAGGAACGGAGCTCCTTCATTGGGCCTAATGTCTTCTGGCAGCCAACCGTGTTGGAGAAATGGGTGAGCCCCTATCCTTCCCCCGAGCTGCCTCGTCGGGAGAAGACAATATCGGAGCTGGAGCAGTTAAAAGGACTTAGTGCTACCTTTCAGAACATCCGGAGGGGTCGGAGACCAGACGCATCGCCAGAACCTGCAGAGGCCGAGTCCGCACCATCGGTGACTGTACCTGCGCCGGCGGCGCCAGCAGATGACAGCGACTCCGACACAGAGAGCATCGGTGAGCAGATCGTCCGGCTGGAGGAGAAGTTGCGGGAGTTGCGCAAGAGGTACACCGCCAGGACCCAGACACCGCCGAGGAAGGATGAGGTAAGGGTGCCTGTCACCACCCGTAAACCGCCTTCTGTTGCCACCGCTCCGTCAGTGCCCCAGACCGGACCCGTGATTGCCGTAAACTGCTGCACCCAGAGCACCGGACCGCTTGCTGCGGCGGTGCCAAGCACGTTACACCCTGCAGTGATCATGTCAGGACCGGCAAGGTCCACCAGAGGGTTCACCCCTAGGCCTATGGGGCCAATACCTATTGCAGCGTACTCAAGTTGTGTGTAATAGGTGTTTCTGGGTGATGTAGTGCAATATACACTAACCTGGTACAGCTGACTCTCTGCAAGGGCAGGTATAGGTAGAAATAGTTCGTGACGCCAGTGCCAAGTAAACGGTGGCACGCCGTTTGCGGATGCAGGAATAAATTGAGGAAACGTAGTATTAAAACAGAACTCCAACTTTAGTAGTTTTCAAGCAGAGACAATATTGGAATCGCAGTTCCTTGGCATACAGTCGATTTTGCAATTCGGTCGATGCAGGCAATTCAGTTACAGCAAGGTGATTACAGAGTGTTGAACACAGGACTTGCAGCACAGGAGCTTGCACTCTAATTCTGTCTGATCCTGGAATATAGCATATCTTCACCAAGGCCCATTAACCTAGTTCTGGCTTTATATCCTTGGCTATAGCTTTAATAAGTACCTCCTCTGTATTTCTGAGTACCTCTTGCTTTCCTGATCTTTGCTTCTCTGTCTCTCTCAGCTTCTGGACACTTCCTCAGGCTCTAGAAACTTCTGAGCTGTGGTCTAGACTGACTTTTGCTTCCCTGTCTGGCCTTATATAAACTAGGGCTCTCTAGCTCCCTCTAGCGACCAGAAGCTGGAATGACATCCCTGCAGGCCTGTACATGCAAGTTTCACAGCAACAGGGAAACACATAGCATTGCATTACATGACATTTTATAAAACTGACATATACCAACTTCTCCATAACTAAGGAGGGACGACAGCACACCAAGTGACACTTTGGTAGTGACGGGTATTACAGTCCCCGTACACTACATACCCCACTGCTTTAAGCTGAGTACGACCTCGTACTCCATCATGGGTCGCCCAACTGGAATCTCTACCTGAAATAGAAAATAGAGACATGCAGGCATACATACATGTAATTCATCTGCATTTACATTTACATCAGGTCCAATTGGCAAAAGTGAAGGGTAGTGACAAGGGGCGTCGTTCTCTTCTCTCAGGATAGTGAATGGAACGGGGGCGCTGACCTGGCACAGCGTAACATTATAACCAGGATAGTCCATGACAATGAATAAGTCCATGATAGAACAGTAGGAAACGGTAAAACAGTATAAAAGTTCTTGGAGGCTCAAATAACAAACATGAGTCCGTACCCAGGTTATTTTCATATTCAATCACAGAGGCTCTCATGCGGTGGAGTCCATCTCTGGGCACATTACTTTTAAAAGAGTAAGAATCTCAGAGGCTCAGGTACTTTTGAGTCTGTCTCCGGGCACGGTTCCTTAGTATGAAGTTGCACAATAAAAGGACAGCAAAATAACGGAACTACCCAGGAGTTTCCCGTGGGTGTATCACAGGCAAGGGCTCACGTGGAGGAGTCCATTCTTGCGCACAAATGTCAAGTAAAGTATTGCCCGTGGCAACTGTTTGGGAGGAGACACCACCAGAATAATCAAAGTCTCCTAAACGGACTGGCGGGCGTCCCCTGGTCATCCGGGTAGACCTTCTCAACACAGGGGTCTCCTCTTCCCTTAGCAACGAGGTAGAAGGGAGAGGAGCAACAGGAGGGTCTCCATCCGTGAGACCTCGGTCAGGAACAACTGGAACAACAGGAACAACAATATCCACTACAGGGGGAACTGGATCCAGGGCATCTTGAACCGGCTCTTCTGGAGGTGAAACTACAGTAGGTGCCGGAGCAGGCACCAGCAAGTTCAACCACGGTGTCAGAAGCCAATGCATGGGATCAGCGTCATACCTGAGATTACTGACAGCCTGCATAGGATCCTCGGGCGGTATTGCTGACTCTGACACAGGATATTCAGATCCGGAACTCTCGGCACTAGGTTCTGGTGTCAGGCAGAGCTTCAACCGGTTTCGGTGTACAATTTGGGATCCCTTGTCTTCCCGGGTGATCTCATAAGTGTGAGTTCCAACATTTGGGATTGCAGTGACAACATAGGGACTTCGCTCCCACTTACTGTCCAATTTGCTGGTACGACGGTTATTCTTTAACCATACCACGGCCCCTATGGTCAAGGGTTCTGCATGGGCTGCCTGATCATAGTCTCTCTGCTGTCGGTCTCTAGCAAGGTCCATACGTTCCTGAACAATGGCTTTGGCTGCATCTAATCGCCTTTGGTGCTCAGCAACCCAGTCGGTGTTAGGTAATGGGTTAATGCAATCAGGCACATGTATGTCCAATGAATGATCAGCAGGCAATGTCCCTTGGCGCCCAAACATCAAGTAAAAAGGGGTATACCCGGTGGAACAATGTATGGTATGATTGTATGTGAACATGAGCTGTGGCAACAGACTGGGCCAATCTCCTCTGTTTTCAGGAGGCACGGCCCTCAGCATCTCTATCAAGGTCTGATTCATTTTTTCACATAATCCGTTACCTTGAGGATGGTAGGCCGTCGTCCGGATCTTCTTACAGTTGTGTAAGCGGCACAGTTCATGGAACAGATGGGACTCAAAAGCAGGTCCTTGATCGGTGAGGATCTTTTCTGGACATCCATAGGGCAGGAGAAAGTGCTTCCAGAACATTTCGGCTGTAGTCTTGGCTGTCTGGTCTCTCACAGGCACTGCTACAACAAACTTTGTGAAATGGTCAATAATAGTCATGGCATAAGCATACCCTGAGCGACTAGGCTCCAGTTTCACATGGTCGATGGCGACAAGTTCAAGAGGACGGGTACTTACAATGGGTCTCAGTGGTGCCCTCTGATCATGGTGCTCACTTCGTTTCAAGGCACAGGCTACACACTCTCGACACCACTTCTCCATGTCTTCTCTCATGCCTACCCAGTAAAACCGCTGGCGGATAGTAGCTTCAGTCTTTTGGACCCCAAAGTGACCGGATTGATTGTGGTACATCTCCAACACCATACCTGCATCTCGTCGGGGTATGAGAATCTGGTGCACTCTCTCGTTGGACACTGGGTCTAGGCTTCTCCGTAGCAATAGGCCCTTTTGTATGAAGAGTTGATGGCGCTGTCTCCACAATTTGATGAGCTCAGGATCTGCACTCTTACGCCGGATCCTCTCAGGGGCTCTGCCACTAGTAATGAAGTCCAACAACTCACCCAGCACTCTACTTTCAGACTGTAGTTTCACCCACCTTTTTTCCTTAGGTTCAGGCCTACTGGAGGGTGAAGGAACTGCAGCTCTGTTATTGGTAGCTCGAGCCTGATCCTGTTGAGCAAATTTGTTATAGAAAGCCGGCATCTCTACATCTTCCCAAGCATCTCGCACATCATCAGGAGCTGTCTCTGTGGGAAGCCTGGATAAAGCATCAGCGTTATCATTAGTACGTCCAGCACGATACTTTACAGAGAAATTATAGTTGGCAAGGCGAGAGGCCCATCTCTGCTCCAAGGCCCCCAATCTAGCTGTATTGAGATGTGCCAGAGGGTTATTGTCAGTGAATGCAATGAACGGGGTGGCGGCTAGATAATCCTTGAATTTTTCTGTCACCGCCCACACTAATGCCAGGAACTCTAGTTTGAAGGAACTATAATTCTGGTCATTTTTCTCAGCTCCTTTCAGGGAGCGGCTTGCATATGCTATCACTCTCTCTTTTCCCTCTTGGATCTGGGCTAACACAGCTCCCAGGCCTCGCTTGCTAGCATCAGTATAGAGATGGAAGGGCTTGCTATAATCTGGATAACCTAACACTGGAGGCTCGGTCAGTTTCTTTTTTAGCAATTGGAACGCTATCTCTCTTTTCTCATTCCACTCAATGGGCACAGGAGTTCTAGGACTCTTTTTGGGTTGCCCCCTCAAGAGTTCCTGGATAGGATCAGCTATTTGAGCAAAATGGGGGATAAAACGTCTATAGTAGCCGGCAAAACCAAGGAAACTCCTCACCTCTTTGACGGTAGTAGGAACCGGCCAATTACGGACAGCTGCTAATTTATCAGGGTCAGGTTGCACTCCCTCTCCGCTTACCACATGCCCCAGGTATCTTACTGCAGGTTTGAGCAGGTGACACTTGGATGGCTTTACCTTCAAGCCATATTTGATAAGGATTTCAAATACTTCTGCCAAATGTTTCAGATGGTCTTCATATGTTTTTGAATATACAATGACGTCATCTAGATACAGCAGCACTGTTTCGAAGTTTTTGTGACCCAAACACCGCTCCATTAATCTCTGGAAAGTTCCTGGGGCATTACATAGCCCGAACGGCATACAATTGAATTCGAACAGGCCCATGGGAGTAGTGAAGGCAGTCTTTTCTCTATCTGCAGGGGCCATGGGTACTTGCCAGTAGCCACTGGTCAAGTCCAATGTGGAGAAATAGGCAGAGGAGCCCAGAGCAGTTAGTGACTCCTCAATGCGTGGCAGTGGGTATGCATCTTTGTGGGTTATTTGATTAATTTTCCTATAATCCACACAGAAACGGATACCACCGTCCTTCTTCTTTACAAGGACCAGGGGTGCAGCCCACGGACTACGGCTGTCCCGGATTACATTAGAGTCCTTCATCTCTTGGATCATTTCCTTTACAGTCTGATATGAAGTAGGCGGTAAAGGTCTGTACCTCTCCTTGATAGGAGGATGAGAGCCAGTAGGTATAGTGTGTTGTATGGCACTCACCTCTCCATAATCAGTGGCATGCTTACTGAAGGCCTGGTGGTGCTCCTTGACAAGCTGTATAATCCCTTCTTGTTGTTGTTGGGGGGTAGTCTCGTCCCCGACATGGAGCTCCTCCCACCAGGGCACTTGTGGCTGGGTCACCGGCGAGCATCCGCTGTCTGCAGCTGGCGGCTTTTCTGTCACTGGAAGACGAATGATGTCTTGGAAGGACACCTGGGACAGCTGGGCAACAGGGCAATGCTTAGTAAGCGCAACAGGATGATTACTCAGGTTAATCAGACGGACAGGTACTTTACCTTGGGAGACGTTCACCAGGCACTTGGCAGCTCTCACATAAGGATAATCCTCCATCTGGATTGGTTCCACCAGGGCTGGATAATCTCGGCCTTCGACTCCCAGGACAGCACGACACCACAAAAGAGTTTGAGAATTAGGAGGCAAAGTCACAGGCTTAATATCACGGATCCTGGCAGTACAAATTTCTCCTTTCCCATTAGCAAACCTCTGCTGGGCACTTAACACAGTGATAGTCTTTTGAATCACCCTCCTGGATGCAGAGGAAGCAGTGGGCAAAGTCTGATGTAATACAGCAAGTATTTCTGAATAACAGTTTTTGAAGACATTGGTGCCTAGAATGACAGGATGTCCTCCTCTGTCACCGGCCTGTACTACGATCACTCCCTGTTGAGGCAGGGTTACTTCTCCCACCTGCAGGGTGGGTTCCCAGTATCCATGAACCTTTACTGGTTTGCCATTGCTGGCGATAATTTCCACCCAGGAGTCAGGCGGTTGGGTCAACTGGTTGGTGTCCCAGAACTTTTCAAATGCAGGCAGCTGAATAGTAGTGACCTGAGACCCAGTATCTAATAGGGCTTCAAAGGGGATCCCGTTGATCTCTATATTGATTTTAGGATGGGATCCTACATAACGTGGCATCCAATTTGGATCCTCTGGACCTAGTGTTCTACCTCCCGAGGGGTGGTCCTCAGCCTCAGGGGTTGCCCGTTTAACTGCCAGCACGTGGATTCTGTGTGTCCCAGCTTTTTGCAGTATGTACACACGGGCTTCTTGCGACCTCTATTACGCCTCCCAGGATCCCTGGGGTGAGTCTCTTGGTAAGGAGGTGGGAACGGCCTAGGAGGTGACAGGAATTCTTCATCTAGCATTATGGGTTTTTCCCATTCCTCTATTTTTCTGCACACTTTCTCTAGACTTTTAGTGAGGTGATTTACTTGCTCTGTCAGCATGGCAATAGTATCAGTAGCTGACACTTGAACAGCTTGGCCGGCCTCAGCTCGGTTAGTGACAAGCGGTTTTGGCTTGCAGGCTGATGACTCAGATAGGGCGCTCAACTCAGGAGATACTGTGGACCCCAGAATTTTTATAGCCAGTTCTTTAAAGTCCAGAAAGGCACTGTTAGGGTGCTGGACGGACAGCATCTTTAACTGGGTCCTTATTTGTTCACTAGACACCCCGGTGATAAATTGTTCCCTCAGGGTCTGGTCCTGGTTATCAGCCTCTTTGGGATCTATCTGAATTACAGCCCCTAAAGCCTCCTGGAGTGAGAGGGCAAAGTCACGGAGGGACTCACCGGACTTCTGTTTCTTGCCAAAGAAGTGCATCTTTATCTCTGAGGCAGTCCTAGTTTCAAAAGTGGCTCTGAGGCGGGTGAATATCTGTTCTAGAGTACTCCGCTCAGTAGCAGGCCATGATAACACTTCCCTGCGGGCAGCCCCCTCCAGTTGCGCCAGCATGATTTCCATTTGCTGGTCGGCATTTATAGGGTATAATCGGAATAGTGCCAGCAACTTTTCTTCAAAGTCCCGTAGGGTATGGGTCTCTCCCCTGTAGCGGGGGAACCATGGGGCCCCGAAATAGTAGGGCATGGTAAAGGGCATCATGCTAGGGGCTGTAGGGTGATCAGGAGCCGCAAGCTCTCCTGGGGCCGGCTGCTCAGGCACTCCTGTCTCTGACATGGTAGTCTATTGAGAGGTGGCCGCTGGCGACTAAAGGGGCCGGTACACTCCCCTTCCCTCCGGTTACAAGTGCTTACCGGTATCGCTGGTCTTGCGCAGGCCAAGTCTCGCGAGATTCCGGACGTCCTGAGACCGCGGTGACGCAGGAGAAGCAGGGCCGCGGCGGTGAGATGATGAAGAGGGGCGGGACTCTCTGTGTCTTTGCAGGGATCCGCCCACGAAGGTCCTCAGCGGCGCGGGAAACTTTACTCCAGGCAGCCGGTGGCCATCTTTAGCAAAACGCTGTCCATTCACTGACAGCAAGCAGGATTGTAAAAAGTCCACAAAACCACACTCCAATGTGGCGATTTTCTTCCTCTGTGTAGCGCAACACTGCACAGCGCTTTTTAGAGTTTTTTGGTACACTTTGGGTATGATTTTCAGTCCACAAAGTCCACTTGAATAAAACAGGCAAATTGTCACTTTGGTCACAGGGCAACGGTATAAGGCACAAAGTTCACGCTTCTTGCACTATAAAGCGTGCGTATCCTGTTCGTGACGCCAAAAGAGAGGTGCAGCGTACTCAAGTTGTGTGTAATAGGTGTTTCTGGGTGATGTAGTGCAATATACACTTACCTGGTACAGCTGACTCTCTGCAAGGGCAGGTATAGGTAGAAATAGTTCGTGACGCCAGTGCCAAGTAAACGGTGGCACGCCGTTTGCGGATGCAGGAATAAATTGAGGAAACGTAGTATTAAAACAGAACTCCAACTTTAGTAATTTTCAAGCAGAGACAATATTGGAATCGCAGTTCCTTGGCATACAGTCGATTTTGCAATTCGGTCGATGCAGGCAATTCAGTTACAGCAAGGTGATTACAGAGTGTTGAACACAGGACTTGCAGCACAGGAGCTTGCACTCTAATTCTGTCTGATCCTGGAATATAGCATATCTTCACCAAGGCCCATTAACCTAGTTCTGGCTTTATATCCTTGGCTATAGCTTTAATAAGTACCTCC
The DNA here is from genome assembly GCF_905171765.1 of Bufo bufo. Taxonomy (NCBI): domain Eukaryota; kingdom Metazoa; phylum Chordata; class Amphibia; order Anura; family Bufonidae; genus Bufo; species Bufo bufo. The sequence goes on along the minus strand of NC_053391.1, from coordinate 192,304,160 downwards.
TCTGTATTTCTGAGTACCTCTTGCTTTCCTGATCTTTGCTTCTCTGTCTCTCTCAGCTTCTGGACACTTCCTCAGGCTCTAGAAACTTCTGAGCTGTGGTCTAGACTGACTTTTGCTTCCCTGTCTGGCCTTATATAAACTAGGGCTCTCTAGCTCCCTCTAGCGACCAGAAGCTGGAATGACACCCCTGCAGGCCTGTACATGCAAGTTTCACAGCAACAGGGAAACACATAGCATTGCATTACATGACATTTTATAAAACTGACATATACCAACTTCTCCATAACTAAGGAGGGACGACAGCACACCAAGTGACACTTTGGTAGTGACGGGTATTACAGTCCCCGTACACTACACTATTAGGGGCCCCTTTACCCTACAGCTGCCCCCTGACACAGTTATGTGGGCACACCCTCCTGTAGAAGAATACTACAGATGATACCTGCCAGCGGAGCCAAGTGGATATGATATGTCACTGTAATCAGCCTGCTAGGCCTTTGATTTGTTTCACTGCAGAAGTTTGATGTTAACCCTTCCAGGACAGGAGTCCTACGTTTCTGGTCCTTTGTTGCGGCTGCCAGTTTGTCCACGGCTCAGTGGTAGGTGTTGACCACTGAAATCACAAAGTCAGCAAGGCCACGTTTGTTTCCAGGATCTCCTCCCTGCTTTTGTTACCCCACGCCAAGTTGTGCCTGTTCCTTTAGTTGCACCTTTTACCCTTCACCCCCTTTTCAGGTTGATCAGGGGTATTACAGCACTTGTCTTTGCTGTCCTTTTATTGTGCAACTTCATACTAAGGAACCGTGCCCGAGGACAGACTCAAAAGTACCTGAGCCTCTGATTCTTATTCTTTTAAAAGTATTGTGCCCAGGGATGGACTCCACCGCATGAGAGCCTCTGTGATTAATAAGAAATAACCTGGGTACGGACTCATGTTTGTTCTTTGAGCCTCCAAGAACTTTTATACTGTTTTATCCATTTTGCTGTTCTATCATGGACTTATTCATTGTCATGGACTATCCTGGTTATAATGTTACGCTGTGCCAGGTCAGCGCCCCCGTTCCATTCACTATCCTGAGAGAAGAGAACGACGCCCCTTGTCACTACCCTTCACTTTTGCCAATTGGACCTGATGTAAATGTAAATGCAGATGAATTACATGTATGTATGCCTGCATGTCTCTATTTTCTATTTCAGGTAGAGATTCCAGTTGGGCGACCCATGATGGAGTACGAGGTCGTACTCAGCTTAAAGCAGTGGGGTATGTAGTGTACGGGAACTGTAATACCCGTCACTACCAAAGTGTCACTTGGTGTGCTGTCGTCCCTCCTTAACTATGGAGAAGTTGTTATATGTCAGTTTTATAAAATGTCATGTAATTTAATGTTATGTATTTCCCTGTTACTGTGAAACTTGCATGTACAGGCCTGCAGGGGTGTCATTCCAGCTTCTAGTCAATAGAGGGAGCTAGGGAGCCCTAGTTTATATAAGGCCCAGTCAGGGAAGTGCAAGGCAGACGGAGTCTAGTGTCTGTAATCTACAGTTGGGGATTAGACAATGTCTGAGACAAGTCCAGGCCTGAAGCCTGCTGTTCAGGAGAAGATTCCCTCCTGAATTCCCATATGCAGAAACAGGAATATGTTAGATCAAGAGCCTGAGGAAGTTTCCAGAAGCTGAGAGAGACAGAGGCAAAGATCAGGAAAGCCAGAGGTACTCAGAAAGACAGAGGAGGTACTTATAGAAGCCATAGCCAAGGATATAAAGCCAGAATTAGGTTAATGGGCCTTGGTGAAGAATTGCTGTATTCCAGGATCAGACAGAATTAGAGTGCAAGCTCCTGTGCTGCAAGTCCTGTGTTCAACACTCTGTAATTACCCTGCTATAACTGAATTGCCTGCATCGACCGAATTGCAAAATCGACTGTATGCTTAGAAACTGCATTTCCAATATTGTCTCTGCTTGCAAAACTACTAAAGTTGGAGTTCTGTTTTAATACTACGTTTCCTCAATTTATTCCTGCATCCGCAAACGGCGTGCCACCGTTTACTTGGCACTGGCGTCACGAACTATTTCTACCTATACCTGCCCTTGCAGAGAGTCAGCTGTACCAGGTTAGTGTATATTGCACTACATCACCCAGAAACACCTATTGCACACAACTTGAGTACGCTGCACATCCATAGAAGAGATTGATAGGAATAAACTTGATGTCAGTTATATGAGCCTTCATGTGAACCTCAATGGAGTCATGTGACCTGGCATTCCGTTAACTGCCCAGGTATCTAACAGGCGAATTGTAGTGTATTAAAGGATTTTACCATCTCAGACAATGGGGGCATATCGCTAGGATATGCCCCCATTGTCTGATAGGTGCGAGTTCCACCTCTGGGACCTGCACCTACAACGAGAAAGGAGCTGGGAGAGCTGTGGTTGGAGGACCCCAGATTTCCCGGGGTCCGTTCACCACCAAGTGCTGCTCCCATAGAAGTGAATGGGAGCGTACCGCGAACGCGCGGCCCCTGCTCCCATTCATCTCTATGGGGCAGACTGAAATAGCCGAGCCAGGGCTCGGCTATTTTCGGCGGCCCCATAGAAATGAATGGAGGGCGGCTGCACATGCGCAGTGCATCCTCCGTTCATTTCCCCGCTCTGTTCTCATTGTAGGTGGGGTCCCAGAGGTGGGACCCGCACCTATCAGACAATGGGGCATATCTTAGCGATATGCCCCCATTGTCTGAGATGGTAAAACCCCTTTAAGGAGCAGAACACATGGACTATATGCAGTACTATTACCTGCAGCAACACCTCATGCCTGGCATTGTCAGTGTAGAACAGATCTCTGTGTGTGCTGTTTTTTTGTTTTGTTTTTTAAACTAAACTTTATTAACAACATGACAACATCACTTAGAGACAGGCGGCCATTTTGCAAATCACCTACAGACAGACACACAATGATGTAGTTACTGTAATAACCACAATCATAAAAATCATGATTCCACTACTAGTCCTATTAACTTATTACACGAATATGTTCTGTGTGCTGACCCAGCACATGTATATCTTATAACACTGCTTACTGAATGTCAGGGTGTATAGAGTGTCATATGACTGATGCCATATTTTAGTTAGGATGGATGCATTACATAGGACTGACCATGGGCAATACTATTCTTCTGCATATAGATGCCAACTGCCTGATATAAGAAAGGTATATATGCAGTATGTTAAATATGTGTATATTAGAAAATTGTATGATTTCCTATTATACAAGCAAAAAACAAAAAAACAAAACGGAGAGAGCTCTAGAAACATCAGTGGCTCTTTCCATACATCCTGTATAATGTAAAGAGGAGGCCCTGCTAGTGAGTGTCAAGCTATAATGCCCTCTCCTCCCTGCCCAGACAGATGTGTGCAAAGGAGACATAAACCTCCATTCTTGTGATCATTTGTGGTCCCAGCTATGGGACCTTTACCAACCTAATATTTGTTAATATTTAGATTGCTAGCAAGTAGAGTTGAGCGAACACCTGGATGTTCGGGTTTGATGGGTTCAACCGAACTTCGGAAAAAAGTTTGAGTTCGGGACCCGAACTTGACCCCGAACCCCATTGAAGTCAATGGGGACCCGAACTTTTGAGCACTAAAATGGCTGTAAAAATGTCATGGAAAGGGCTAGAGGGCTGAAAATGACGTCAAAATGTGGTTAAGAGCATGACAAGTGCTCTGCAAACAAATGTGGATAGGGAAATGACTTAAAATAACATAAAATACATAAAAATAAAAAATAATAATCTTGGAGGACCAGGTCCATATTGAGTAGGAGGTTGAGGAGGCGGTGGATGTGGCGGTGTAGGTGGAAACGGCGGTGGAGGAGGAGGTAGCCTACACTGCTTTTTGGTTAGAAATTTTATTTTTAAAATTAGGGTACACCCCAAAACATTGGGAAATATAACCTGTGATAACCCCCTCCAGTCATGCTAAACACACGTTCAGAAAATACACTGGCTGCAGGGCAGGCCAGCACCTCCAAGGGGTAAAGGGCAAGCTCAGGCCATGTGCCCAATTTGGAGACCCAGAAGTTGCAGGGGCTGACCCCTGTCAGTCAGTTCGTGTAGGCGTGTGCACACTTACTGCCCCACCATGTCGCACGTCCCCGTGATGTTCATGATCCAATTTGATATCTGCTCTATCAACTTTCGATGTTCTTTTATGCGCCTACCATGGTGATCATGGGTGGCGGGGAATCAGGGTTCCAGGCCAGAGAGGGAGCGTGAGAAAGAGAGACCGCATCCAAGGGAGGATTCATTTTTTCAAATTAAAAATTATAGAGTTGAAATATGGGAGAAATTATTAAAGCATAAAAGTGTGACAACTTTTCAAAGTTTAAGCATTGAATGAAAGGATGTGGTGCGCATTAATTACTGAATAATTTATTAAATTTTATTCCCTGTCACCTATGCATAGCAGGTGTTTATTCACGTCTAAAATTGTATAATGTCAACCCAAGAATGTAACAGAAAAATTATTGAAATTTATTAAGCTGTCAACTAGATAGAGGAGGGGTATATTACACCCAAAAATTGGTGAATTTCACCAAAAAATGTAACTGACAATTTATTTTATTTTTTTCGGTCTACTAGGTATAGGAGTGGTACATCACACCCAAAAATTGGTGAATTTCACCAGAATATATAACTGACAATTTTTTGGGGGTTTAACCTGTCTACTAGGTATAGCAGTGGTACTATACACCCAAAAAAAAAAAATTTCGCCAGAAAATGTAACTGACAATTTTTTTTATTTTTTTTTACCGATCCACTAGGTATAGCAGTGGTACTATACACCCTAAAATTGGTTAATTTCACCCGAAAAAGTAAATGACAATTATTATTTTTTTGTTTAACCTGTCTACTAGGTATAGCAGTGGTACTATACACCCAAAAATGTGTTAATTTCACCATAAAATGTAACTGACAATTTATTTTTATTTTTTTACCGGTCTACTAGGTATAGCAGTGGTACTATACACCCAAAAATTGGTTAATTTCACCAGAAAATGTTAATGACAATTTTGTTTTTTTTAACCGGCCTACTAGGTTTAGCAGTGGTACTATACACCCAAAAATTGGTGAATTTCACCCGAAAATGTAACTGACAATTTATTTTATTTTTTTCGGTCTACTAGGTATAGGAGTGGTACATCACACCAAAAAATTGGTGAATTTCACCAGAAAATGTTAATGACAATTTTGTTTTTTTTTAACCGGCCTACTAGGTATAGCAGTGGTACTATACACCCAAAAATTGGTGAATTTCACCCGAAAATGTAAATGACAAAGTAGTGAAATGATATAAAATAAAACACGTACAAAAAAAAAATGGATTTATGAGGTGGAGTTCCATATGGAGTAGGAGTTTGAGGAGGCGGTGGACGTAACGGAGTAGGTGGAAGCGGCGGTGGAGGAGGACGAGATAACCAACACAGGTTTTTGGTTTTAATTTAATTTTGTAAAATTAAGGTACACTCCAAAAGAGTGTGAAATATCGAAAATACAAACATGAGCAATTGCGCTGCAGTATAAGGCTACTTTCACACCTGCGTTCGGGTGTCCGCTCGTGAGCTCCGTTTGAAGGGGCTCACAAGCGGCCCCGAACGCATCCGTCCAGCCCTAATGCATTCTGAGTGGACGCGGATCCGCTCAGATTGCATCAGTCTGGCGGCGTTCAGCCTCCGCTCCGCTCAGCAAGCGGACACCTGAACGCTGCTTGCAGCGTTCGGGTGTCCGCCTGGCCGTGCGGAGGCAAGCGGTTCCGTACAGACTTAAAATGTAAGTCAATGGGGACAGATCCGTTTGAAGATAACACAATATGGCTCAATCTTCAAACGGATCCGTCCCCCATTGACTTTCAATGTAAAGTCTGGACGGATCCGTTCAGGCTACTTTCACACTTAGAATTTTTTCTAAGTTATAATGCAGACGGATCCGTTCTGAACGGATACAAACGTCTGCATTATAGGAGCGGATCCGTCTGAGCAGACACCAGACGGACCTGCTCTGAACGGTAGTGTGAAAGTAGCCTAACAATGGCTGGTTAGTGCTGGTATACATGTCTATTCTGCACAAGGTACGGACAAGTCCTGAGGGATCCAAGCCTGGTTCATTTTAATGAACGTGAGCTTGTCCACATTGGCTGTGGACAGGCGGCTGTGCTTGTCTGTGATGACGCCCCCTGCCATGCTAAACACACGTTCAGATAATACAGTGGCTGCAGGGCAGGCCAGCACCTCCAAGGCGTAAAGGGCAAGCTCAGGCCATGTGCCCAATTTGGAGACCCAGAAGTTGAAGGGGGCAGACCCGTCATTCAGTACGTGTAGGCGTGTGCACACATACTGCTCCACCATGTTGGTAAAATGCTGCCTCCTGCTAAGACGTTCCATATCAGCTGGTGGTGCTGGTTGTTGTGGCGTGCTGACAAAGCTTTTCCACATTTTGGCCATGCTAACCCTGCCTTCTGAGGTGCAGGCGGTGCCCCAGCTGCGTTGGAGACCTCTTCCTCATCCTCTGCCTTCGCCTTGTGCTTCCACTGTGCCCCCGCTGTCAGGTGGGAATGCCACCAGCAGCGCGTCTACCAGCTTGTGCTTGTACTCGCACATCTTACGATCACGCTCCAGTGACGGAATTAAGGACGGTACGTTGTCCTTGTAAAGTGGATCTAGCAGTGTGGCCACCCAGTAATCGGCACAAGTTAGAATGTGGGCAACTCGGCGGTCGTTGCGGAGACACTGCAGCATGTAATTGCTCATGTGTGCCAGGCTGCCCAGAGGCAACGAAAAGCTGTCCTCTGTGGGAGGTGTATCGTCTGTGTCCTCTGTATCCCCCCATCGACGTACCAGTTACTTCCTATTCCTCTCCAGCGTTTGGGATATGGAGAGCTGAACGCTTCCGTGGGACAATGTGGAGATGCTTGGTGACCCAGGTGTTGGTGTTGCTGGCAGATCCTCTGTTTGCGGGGTGCCAGGTGGCACTGTCACTCCAGAGGTGGATGAAAAGGCCGCGACAGCAGCAGAAGAGGAAGCAGGAGCCAGAGACCTTTCTTGGTTTTTGAGGTGTCTACTCCACTGCAGCTCGTGCTTTGCACTTAAATGCCTGGTCATGCAGGTTGTGCTCAGGTTGAGAACGTTTATGCCTCGCTTCAGGCTCTGATTGCACAGTGCGCAAACCACTCGTGTCTTGTCGTCAGCACATTGTCTGAAGAACTGCCACGCCAGGGAACTCCTTATTGCTAGCTTTGGTGTGCTCGGCCCCTTGCTGCGGTGGGCAGTAGGAGGCGTACTGTCTAGAGGACAGCCTCTCCGCTTTTGCACCCTGCTCCCTCTTCTGCTGTGCTGGTGGCTCTGTGCGACCACCGCCTCTTCCTCCGAACTACATAGGTCACTCGCATGACCTTGATTCCATGTGGGGTTGAGGACCTCATCGTCTTCCACATCATCTTCCACCCAGTTTTCACCCCTGACATCCTTGTCGGTCTGCACACTTTCGAAAGCCCCAGCAGTTGGCATCTGTGTTTCGTCATCATCCGAGACGTGCTGCGATGGTCCTCCCATGTACTCATCTTGAAAGATAAGTGGTTGGGCATCGGTGCACTTAATCTCTTCCACTTCTGGGGCAGGGCTAGGTGGATGGCCCTGGGAAACCCTGCTAACAGAGTCATCAAAAAGCAGAAGAGACTGCTGCATGACTTGGGGCTCAAACTGCTTGGCTGATTTGCAAGGGGGTGAGGTGAAAGACTGATGGACATCGGCTGCAGGTGCCAACTGTGGTCTTTCAGCAGGAGACTGGGTGGGAGACAATGTGAAGGAACTGGATCCACTGTCAGCAATCCAATCTACTATCGCCTGTACTTCAGGCCTCACCATTCGTAGAGCAGCATTAGGCCCGACCAAATACCGCTGCAGGTTTTGTCGCCTACTCGCACCTGAGGAAGAAGTTTCACTTGTGCGTGTAGCTGGCACAGATCGACCACATCCTCTCCCTGCAACAGGAGCTCTACCAGCAGTACCACGACCTGGGCCACATCCCTCATTTGACGCTCTCCTCATATTTTTCAAATTTAGGATCTTGCCCTAAATTGGTGTTTAATTAATAGTAGAATAGAACGACAGTATGTAAAGGTTGTATCTCACACGGCCTGAACCAGACTAGGCCTCAATAAAAGATTTTTTTGCCCAAACTGGCTATATTTCAAATGCTGAATCAAACCCCTGTATGTAGCGGGGGTATCTCACACGGTCTGAACCAGTGTAGGCCTGAAGTAAATATTTCTTTGCACAAAATGGCTGTATTTCAAATGGCTGTATTTAAAATGCCTGATTCAAACCCCTGTATGTAGAGGGAGTATCTCACACGGTCTGAACCAGTGTAGGCCTGAAGTAAATATTTCTTTGCACAAAATGGCTGTATTTCAAATCCCTGAATAAAACCCCTGTATGTAGAGGGAGTATCTCACAGGGCGTGAACCAGCGTAGGCCTGAAGTAAATATATCGATGCACAAAATGGCTGTATTTCAAATGGCTGTATTTCAAATCCCTGAATAAAACCCCTGTATGTAGAGGGAGTATCTCACAGGGCCTGAACCAGTGTAGGCCTGAAGTAAATATTTCTTTGCACAAAATGGCTGTATTTCAAATCCCTGAATAAAACCCCTGTATGTAGAGGGAGAATCTCACAGGGCCTGAACCAGTGTAGGCCTGAAGTACATATATCTTTGCACAAAATGGCTGTATTTCAAATGGCTGTATTTCAAATCCCTGATTTAAACCCCTATATGTAGAGGGAGTATGTCACAGGGCCTGAACCAGTGTAGGCCTGAAGTAAATATTTCTTTGCCCTAAATGGTTGTATTTCAAATGCCATTGCATTTGTGTCTTTTTCTTTGTATATGTATTTCGCCATAGCAATGTGCACCTACATATAGGGTTGTGCTGATTGAATCCCCCACATTTTTTCTTTGTAGTATATATTGGAGGCGTGGCGATCTCCATGCAGTCATGCACACCTGACCAGTCAATCTGTCCTGTAGGCTGGTTTTAAAGTCAGTATAAAACTGAGTCTGCATATATAGCACCTACCAGTAGCCATTTGGCTCCAGGAGAAGTATATAGTGGGCTCAGCATGCATGTTGGTACTTGCATCCCTGCATCCGATGAAAGCTGTAATGGCACCGGACGGGGTTAAAAGCAGAGTGTGCTTGGCGTGCATGCTGCACCTGCATTCCCTGGATTTTGTGTGGCTGTCATGGCCCACAAACAGGTAGGAACTAGTGTTAGGGACCACTCCATAGAGGCGACCTTGACGTGGTGAGTGGCTTATTACGCTTTGGCCAAAATGTACACCAATGCCTCATCCAGCATAGAGGTAGGGCAGAGTGCTGGTTGCAGAGTGTCATTGCATTTGTGTCTTTTTCTCTGAAGTAAATATATCTTTGCACAAAATGGCTGTATTTCAAATAGCTGTATTTAAAATGCCTGATTCAAACCCCTGTGTGTAGAGGGAGTATCTCACACGGTCTGAACCAGTGTAGGCCTGAAGTAAATATTTCTTTGCACAAAATGGCTGTATTTTAAATGGCTGTATTTCAAATCCCTGAATCAAACCCCTGTATGTAGAGGAAGTATCTCACAGGGCCTGAACCAGTGTAGGCCTGAAGTAAATATTTATTTGCCCTAAATGGCTGTATTTCAAATGGCTGTATTTCAAATGCCTGATTCAAACCCCTGTGTGTAGAGGGAGTATCTCACACGGTCTGAACCAGTGTAGGCCTGAAGTAAATATATCTTTGCACAAAATGGCTGTATTTCAAATGGCTGTATTTCAAATGCCTGATTCAAACCCCTGTATGTAGAGGGAGTATCTCACACGGTCTGAACCAGTGTAGGCCTGAAGTAAATATATCTTTGCACAAAATGGCTGAATTTCAAATCCCTGAATCGAACCCCTGTATGTAGAGGTAGTATCTCACAGGGCCTGAACCAGTGTAGGCCTGAAGTAAATATTTCTTTGCACACAATGGCTGTATTTTAAATGGCTGTATTTCAAATCCCTGAATCAAACCCCTATATGTAGAGGGAGTATCTGCAGCGTACTCAAGTTGTGTGTAGAAATGTGTTCCTGGGTGTAGTAGTGCAATAGACACTAACCTGAGACGGCTGACTCTCTGCATAGGCAGGTGATGGTAGGAAAATGCTGATAGCAGGAATAAATGAGGAACACCGTGATGTTAAAACAGAACTCCAACTTTAGTAGTTTTAAATATAGAGACATTCACGGAAGCGCAGTTCCTTTGCATACAGTCGATTTTTCAATACGGTTGATGCAGGCAATACAGATTGAGCAAGGTGACTAAAGAGTGTTAAACACACAGGACTTGCAGTACAGGAGCTTGCACTCTATCTCTGACTGATCCTGGAACATAGCAAATCTTCTCCAAGGCCCAATACCTTAACTCTGGCGTATATCCTTGGTTTTAGCTTTATAAAGTACCTCCTCTGTTATCTTGAGTACCTCTTGCTTTCCTGCGCTTTTTGCCTCTGTCTTTTGCCTCTGTCTCTCTCTCAGCTTCCTCAGCCTCTAGAAACTTCAGCACACTCTAGAAACTTCTGACTCCAAACTAGACTCCCTTTCACTTCCCTGACTGGGCCTTATATAAACTAGGGCTCTCTAGCTCCCTCTAGTGACTAGAAGCTGGAATTACACCCCTAGCAGGCCTGTACATGCAAGTGTCACAGTAACAGGGAAATACATAGCATTGCATTACATGACAATTTATAAAGATGACATATACCAACTTCCCCATAAATAAGGGGGGACGACAGCACACCAAGTGACACTTTTGTAGTGACGGGCATTACAGTCCCCGTACACTACATACCCCACTGCTTTAAGCTGAGTACGACCTCGTACTCCATCAGGGCTCGCCCAACTGGAATCTCTACCTGAAACAGAAAAAAGAGACATGCAGGCATACATACATGTAATTCATCTGCATTTACATTCACATCAGGTCCAATTGGCAAAGGTGAAGGGTAGTGACAAGGGGCGTCGTTCTCTCCTCTCAGGATAGTGAATGGAACTGGGGCGCTGACCTGGCACAGCATAACATTATAACCAGGATAGTCCATGACAATGAATAAGTCCATAATAGAACAGCACAATAGATAAAACAGTATAAAAACGGAACTACCCAGGAGTCTCCTGTGGGTGTATCACAGGCAAGGGCTCGCGTGGAGGAGTCCATTCTTGTGCACAAATGTCAAGTAAGGTATTGCCAGTGGCAACTGTTTGGGAGGAGACACCACCAGAATAGTCAAAGTCTCCTAAACGGACTGGCGGGCGTCCCCTGGTCATCCGGGTAGACCTTCTCAAAACAGGGGTCTCCTCTTCCCTTCGCAACGAGGTAGAAGAGAGAGGAGCAACAGGAGGGTCTCCATCAGGGAGATCTTGGTCAGGAACAACTGGAACAACTGGAACAATTAGATCCACTAGAGGGGGAACTGGATCCGGGGCATCTTGAACCAGCTCTTCCGGAGTTACAGTAGGTGCCGGAGCAGGCACCAGCAAGTTCAACCAAGGTGTCAGAAGCCAATGCATGGGATCAGCGTCATACCTCAGATTACTAACAGCCTGCATAGGATCCTCGGGCTGTATTGCTGACTCTGACACAGGATATTCAGATCCAGAACTCTCGGCACTAGGTTCTGGTGTCAGGCAGAGCTTTAACCGGTTTCGGTGTACAATTTGGGATCCCTTGTCTTCCCGGGTGATCTCATAAGTGTGAGTTCCAACATTTGGGATTGCCGTGACAACATAGGGACTTCGCTCCCATTTACTGTCCAATTTACTGGTACGGCGGTTATTCCTTAACCATACCACGGCCCCTATTGTCAAGGGTTCTGCATGGGCTGCTTGATCATAGTCTCTCTGCTGTCGGTCCCTAGCATAGTCCATACGCTCCTGAACAATGGCTTTGGCTGTATTCAATCGCCTTTGATGTTCAGCAACCCAGTCGGTGTTAGGTAATGGGTTAATGCAATCAGGTACGTGTATGTCCAATGAATGATCAGCAGGCAATGTCCCTTGGCGCCCAAACATCAAGTAAAAAGGGGTATACCCGGTGGAACAATGTATGGTATGATTGTATGTGAACATGAGCTGTGGCAACAGACTGGGCCAATCTCCTCTGTTCTCAGGAGGCACGGCCCTCAGCATCTCTATCAAGGTCTGATTCATTTTTTCACATAATCCGTTACCTTGAGGATGGTAGGCCGTTGTCCGGATCTTCTTACAGTTGTGTAAGCAGCACAGTTCATGGAACAGATGGGACTCAAAAGCAGGTCCTTGATCGGTGAGGATCTTTTCCGGACATCCATAGGGCAGGAGGAAGTGCTTCCAGAACATTTCGGCTGTAGTCTTGGCTGTCTGGTCTCTCACAGGCACTGCTACAACAAACTTTGTGAAATGGTCAATAATAGTCATGGCATAAGCATACCCTGAGCGACTAGGCTCCAGTTTCACATGGTCGATGGCGACAAGTTCAAGAGAACGGGTACTTACAATGGGTCTCAGTGGTGCCCTCTGATCATGGTGCTCACTTCGTTTTAAGGCACAGGCTACACACTCCCGACACCACTTCTCCATGTCTTCTCTCATGCCCACCCAGTAAAACCGCTGGCGGATAGTAGCCTCAGTCTTTAGGACCCCAAAGTGACCGGATTGATTGTGGTACATCTCCAACACCATACCTGCATCTCGTCGGGGTATGAGAATCTGGTGCACTCTCTCGTTGGACACTGGGTCTAGGCTTCTCCGTAGCAATAGGCCCTTTTGTATGAAGAGTTGATGGCGCTGTCTCCACAGTTTGATGAGCTCAGGATCTGCACTCTTACGCCGAATCCTCTCAGGGGCTCTGCCACTAGTAATGAAGTCCAACAACTCACCCAGCACTCTACTTTCAGACTGTAGTTTCACCCACCTTTCTTCTTTAGGATCAGGCCTACTGGAGGGTGAAGGAACTGCAGCTCTGTTATTGGTAGCTCGAGCCTGATCCTGTTGAGCAAATTTGTTATAGAAAGCCGGCATCTCTACATCTTCCCAAGCATCTCGCACATCATCAGGAGCTGTCTCTGTGGGAAGCCTGGATAAAGCATCAGCATTATCATTAGTACGTCCAGCACGATACTTTACAGAGAAATTATAGTTGGCAAGGCGAGAGGCCCATCTCTGCTCCAAGGCCCCCAATTTAGCTGTATTTAGATGTGCCAGAGGGTTATTGTCAGTTAATGCAATGAACGGGGTGGCGGCTAGATAATCCTTGAATTTTTCTGTCACCGCCCACACTAATGCCAGGAACTCTAGTTTGAAGGAACTATAATTCTGGTCCTTTTTCTCAGCTCCTTTCAGGGAGCGGCTTGCATATGCTATCACTCTCTCTTTTCCCTCTTGGATCTGGGCTAACACAGCTCCCAGGCCTCGCTTGCTAGCATCAGTATAGAGATGGAAGGGCTTGCTATAATCTGGATAACCTAACACTGGAGGCTCGGTCAGTTTCTTTTTTAGCAATTGGAACGCTATCTCTCTTTCCTCATTCCACTAAATGGGCACAGGAGTTCTAGGACTTTTCTTGGGTTGCCCCCTCAAGAGTTCCTGGATAGGATCAGCTATTTGAGCAAAATGGGGGATAAAACGTCTATAGTAGCCGGCAAAACCAAGGAAACTCCTCACCTCTTTGACGGTAGTAGGAACCGGCCAATTACGGACAGCTGCTAATTTATCAGGGTCAGGTTGCACTCCCTCTCCGCTTACTACATGCCCCAGGTATCTTACTGCAGGTTTGAGCAGGTGACACTTGGATGGCTTTACCTTCAAGCCATATTTGATAAGGATTTCAAATACTTCTGCCAAATGTTTCAGATGGTCTTCATATGTTTTTGAGTACACAATGACGTCATCTAGATACAGCAGCACTGTTTCGAAGTTTTTGTGACCCAAACACCGTTCCATTAGTCTCTGGAAAGTTCCTGGGGCATTACATAGCCCGAACGGCATACAATTGAATTTAAACAGGCCCATGGGAGTAGTGAAAGCAGTCTTTTCCCTATCTGCAGGGGCCATGGGTACTTGCCAGTAGCCGCTGGTCAAGTCCAATGTGGAGAAATAGGCAGAAGAGCCCAGAGCAGTTAGTGACTCCTCAATGCGGGGCAGTGGGTATGCATCTTTGTGGGTTATTTGATTAATTTTCCTATAATCCACACAGAAACGGATACTACCGTCCTTCTTCTTTACAAGAACCAGGGGTGCAGCCCACGGACTACGGCTGTCCCGGATTACATTAGAGTCTTTCATCTCTTGGATCATTTCCTTTACAGTTTGATATGAAGTAGGTGGTAAGGGTCTGTATCTCTCCTTGATAGGAGGATGAGAGCCAGTAGGTATGGTGTGTTGTATGGCACTAACCTCTCCATAGTCAGTAGCATGCTTACTGAAGGCCTGGTGGTGCTCCTTGACAAGCTGTAGAATCCCTTCTTGTTGATGTTGGGGGGTAGTCTCATCCCCTACATGGAGCTCTTCCCACCAGGGCACTTGTGGCTGGGTCACCGGCGAACATCCGCTGACTACAGCTGGCGGCTTTTCTGTCACTGGAAGACGAATGACGTCTTGGAAGGACACCTGGGACAGCTGGGCAACACGGCAATGCTTAGTAAGCGCAACAGGATGATCACTCAGGTTAATCAGACGGACAGGTACTTTACCTTGGGAGACGTTCACCAGGCACTTGGCAGCTCTCTCAGAGGAAGCAGTGGGCAAAGTCTGATGTAATACAGCAAGTATTTCTGAATAACAGTTTTTGAAGACATTGGTGCCTAGAATGACAGGATGTCCTCCTCTGTCACCGGCCTGTACTACGATCACTCCCTGTTGAGGCAGGGTTACTTCTCCCACCTGCAGGGTGGGTTCCCAGTATCCATGAATCTTTACTGGTTTGCCATTGCTGGCTATAATTTCCACCCATGATTCAGGCGGTTGGGTCAACTGGTTGGTGTCCCAGAACTTTTCAAATGCAGGCAGCTGAATAGTAGTGACCTGAGACCCAGTATCTAATAGGGCTTCAAAGGGGACCCCGTTGATATCTATATTGATTTTAGGATGGGATCCTACATAACGTGGCATCCAATTTGGATCCTCTGGACCTAGTGTTCTACCTCCCGAGGGGTGGTCCTCAGCCTCAGGGGTTGCCCGTTTAACTGCCAGCACGTGGATTCTGTGTGTCCCAGCTTTTTGCAGTATGTACACACGGGCCGCTTGCGATCTCTATTACGCCTCCCAGGATCCCTGGGGTGAGTCTCTTGGTAAGGAGGTGGGAACGGCGTAGGAGGTGACAGGAATTCTTCTTCTAGCATTATGGGTTTTTCCCATTCCTCTATTTTTCTGCACACTTTCTCTAGACTTTTAGTGAGGTGATTTACTTGCTCTGTCAGCATGGCAATAGTATCGGTAGCTGACACTTGAACAGCTTGGCCGGCCTCAGCTCGGTTAGTGATAAGCGGTTTTGGCCTGCAGGCTGGTGACTCAGGTGGGGTGCTCAACTCAGGAGATACTGCGGACCCCAGAATTTTTATAGCCAGTTCTTTAAAGTCCAGAAAGGTACTGTTAGGGTGCTGGGCGGACAGCATCTTTAATTGGGTCCTTATTTGTTCACTAGACACCCCGTTGATAAATTGTTCCCTCAGGGTCTGGTCCTGGTTATCAGCCTCTTTGGGATCTATCTGAATTACAGCCCCTAAAGCCTCCTGAAGTGATAGGGCATAGTCACGGAGGGACTCACCGGACTTCTGTTTCTTGCCAAAGAAATGCATCTTTATCTCTGAGGCAGTCCTAGTTTCAAAAGTGGCTCTGAGGCGGGTGAATATCTGTTCTAGAGTACTCCGCTCAGTAGCAGGCCAGGATAATACCTCCCTGCAGCTCCCTCCAGCTGCGCTAGCAGGATTTCCATTTGCTGGTCGGCATTTATGGGGTACAGTTTGAATAATGCCAGCAACTTTTCTTTAAAGTCCCTTAGGGTATGGGTCTCTCCTCTGTAGCGGGGGGAACCATGGGGCCCCGAAATAGTAAGGCATGGTAAAGGGCATCATGCTGGGGGCTGTAGGATGATTAGGAGCCGCAAGCTCTCCCGGGGCCGGCTGCTCAGGCACTCCTGGCTCTGACATGGTAGTCTATTGAGAGGTGGCCACTGGCGACTAAAGGGGCCGGAACACTCCCCTTCCCTCCGGTTACAAGTGCTTACCGGTATCGCCGGGTTTGCGCAGGCCAAGTCTCGCGAGATTCCGGACGTCCTGAGCACCCGATGACGTAGAAGAAGCAGGGCCGCGGCGGTGCGATGATGAAGAGGGGCAGGATTCTCTGTGTCCTTGCAGGGATCCGCCCACGAAGGTCCTCAGCAGCGCCGGAAACTTTACTCCAGGCGGCCGGTGGCCATCTTTAGCGAAACGCTGTCCTTTCACTGACAGCAAGCAGGATTGTAAAAAGTCCACAAAACCACACTCTAATGTGGCGATTTTCTTCCTCTTGATAGCGCAACACTGCACAGCGCTTTTTAGAGATTTTAGGAACACTTTGGGTATGTTTTTCAGTCCACAAAGTCCACTTTAATAAAACAGGCAATTTGTCACTTTGGTCACAGGGCAACTGTATAAGGCACAAAGTTCACGCTTCTTGCACTATAAAGCGTGCGTATCCTGTTCGTGACGCCAAAAGAGAGGTGCAGCGTACTCAAGTTGTGTGTAATAGAGTTTCTGGGTGTAGTAGTGCAATGACACTAACCTGAGACGGCTGACTCTCTGCATAGGCAGGTGATGGTAGGAAAATGTTCGTGACGCCAAAAGAGAGGTGCAGCGTACTCAAGTTGTGTGTAGAAATGTGTTCCTGGGTGTAGTATTGCAATAGACACTAACCTGAGACGGCTGACTCTCTGCATAGGCAGGTGATGGTAGGAAAATGTTCGTGACGCCAGTGCCAATTAAACGGTGGCACGCCGTTTGCTGATAGCAGGAATAAATGAGGAACACCGTGATGTTAAAACAGAACTCCAACTTTAGTAGTTTTAAATATAGAGACATTCACGGAAGCGCAGTTCCTTTGCATACAGTCGATTTTTCAATACGGTTGATGCAGGCAATACAGATTGAGCAAGGTGACTACAGAGTGTTAAACACACAGGACTTGCAGTACAGGAGCTTGCACTCTATCTCTGACTGATCCTGGAACATAGCAAATCTTCTCCAAGGCCCAATACCTTAACTCTGGCGTATATCCTTGGTTTTAGCTTTATAAAGTACCTCCTCTGTTATCTTGAGTACCTCTTGCTTTCCTGCGCTTTTTGCCTCTGTCTCTCTCTCAGCTTCCTCAGCCTCTAGAAACTTCAGCACACTCTAGAAACTTCTGACTCCAAACTAGACTCCCTTTCACTTCCCTGACTGGGCCTTATATAAACTAGGGCTCTCTAGCTCCCTCTAGTGACTAGAAGCTGGAATGACACCCCTAGCAGGCCTGTACATGCAAGTGTCACAGTAACAGGGAAATACATAGCATTGCATTACATGACAATTTATAAAGATGACATATACCAACTTCCCCATAAATAAGGGGGGACGACAGCACACCAAGTGACACTTTTGTAGTGACGGGCATTACAGTCCCCGTACACTACATATCTCACAGGGCCTGAACCAGTGTAGGCCTGAAGTAAATATTTCTTTGCCCTAAATGGCTGTATTTCAAATGGCTGTATTTCAAATGCCTGATTCAAACCCCTGTATGTAGAGAGGGTATCTCACAGGGCCTGAACCAGTGTAGGCCTAAAGTAAATATATCTTTGTACAAAATGGCTGTATTTCAAATGGCTGTATTTCAAATGCCTGATTTAAACCCCTGTATGTAGAGGGAGTATCTCACACGGTCTAAACCAGTGTAGGCCTGAACTAAATATCTTTGCACAAAATGGCTGTATTTCAAATGGCTGTATTTCAAATCTCTTTATCAAACCCCTGTATGTAGAGGGGTATCTCACAGGGCCTGAACCAGTGTAGGCCTGAAGTAAATATATCTTTGCACAAAATGTCTGTATTTCAAATGGTTGTATTTCAAATGCCTGATTCAAACCCCTGTATGTAGAGGGGGTATCTCACACGGTCTGAACCTGTGTAGGCCTGAAGTAAATATATCTTTGCGCGTAAATGGCTGTATTTTAAATGGCTGTATTTCAAATCCCTGAATCAAACCCCTGTATGTAGAGGGAGTATCTCACAGGGCCTAAACCAGTGGTCGCCTGAAGTAAATATTTCTTTGCCCTAAATGGCTGTATTTCAAATGCCTGATTCAAACCCCTGTATGTAGAGGGGGTATCTCACACGGTCTGAACCAGTGTAGGCCTGAAGTAAATATATCTTTGCACAAAATGGCTGTATTTCAAATCCCTGAATCAAACCCCTGTATGTAGAGGGAGTATCTCACAGAGTCTAAACCAGTGTAGGCCTGAAGTAAATATATCTTTGCACAAAATGGCTGTATTTCAAATGGCTGTATTTCAAATCCCTGCATAAAACCCCTGTATGTAGAGGGAGTATCTCACAGGGCCTGAACCAGTGTAGGCCTGAAGAAAATATATCTTTGCACAAAATGGCTGTATTTCAAATGCCTGATTCAAACCCCTGTTTGTAGAGGTAGTATCTCACAGGGCCTGAACCAGTGTAGGCCTGAAGTAAATATTTCTTTGCACAAAATGGCTGTATTTTAAATGGCTGTATTTCAAATCCCTGAATAAAACCCCTGTATGTAGAGGGAGTATCTCACAGGGCCTGAACCAGTGTAGGCCTGAAGAAAATATATCTTTGCACAAAATGGCTGTATTTCAAATGCCTGATTCAAACCCCTGTTTGTAGAGGTAGTATCTCACAGGGCCTGAACCAGTGTAGGCCTGAAGTAAATATTTCTTTGCCCAAAATGGCTGTATTGAAAATGGCTGTATTTCAAATGCCTGATTTAAACCCCTGTATGTATGCAGCGTACTCAAGTTGTGTGTAGAAATGTGTTCCTGGGTGTAGTAGTGCAATAGACACTAACCTGAGACGGCTGACTCTCTGCATAGGCAGGTGATGGTAGGAAAATGTTCGTGACGCCAGTGCCAATTAAACGGTGGCACGCCGTTTGCTGATAGCAGGAATAAATGAGGAACACCGTGATGTTAAAACAGAACTCCAACTTTAGTAGTTTTAAATATAGAGACATTCACGGAAGCGCAGTTCCTTTGCATACAGTCGATTTTTCAATACGGTTGATGCAGGCAATACAGATTGAGCAAGGTGACTACAGAGTGTTAAACACACAGGACTTGCAGTACAGGAGCTTGCACTCTATCTCTGACTGATCCTGGAACATAGTAAATCTTCTCCAAGGCCCAATACCTTAACTCTGGCGTATATCCTTGGTTTTAGCTTTATAAAGTACCTCCTCTGTTATCTTGAGTACCTCTTGCTTTCCTGCGCTTTTTGCCTCTGTCTCTCTCTCAGCTTCCTCAGCCTCTAGAAACTTCAGCACACTCTAGAAACTTCTGACTCCAAACTAGACTCCCTTTCACTTCCCTGACTGGGCCTTATATAAACTAGGGCTCTCTAGCTCCCTCTAGTGACTAGAAGCTGGAATGACACCCCTAGCAGGCCTGTACATGCAAGTGTCACAGTAACAGGGAAATACATAGCATTGCATTACATGACAATTTATAAAGATGACATATACCAACTTCCCCATAAATAAGGGGGGACGACAGCACACCAAGTGACACTTTTGTAGTGACGGGCATTACAGTCCCCGTACACTACATGTAGAGGGAGTATCTCACACGGTCTGAACCAGTGTAGGCCTTAAGTAAATATTTCTTTGCACAAAATGGCTGTATTTTAAATGGCTGTATTTAAAATTTTTGAATCAAACCCTTGTATGTAGAGGGAGTATCTCACAGGGCCTGAACCACTGTATGCCTGAAATAAATACTTCTTTGCCCCAAATGGCTGTATTTCAAATCCCTGAATAAAACCCCTGTAGGCCTGAATTCAATATTGGTGCACCAAATGGCGGTATTTAAAATCTCTGAATGTAACCCAAATGTATGAAGGGTGTATCTCACAATGACATCTGCATCAAAGGCTGCCAACTAAATTTTTTGTGCCCAAACGAGTTTTTGTTTAACAACTAAATTTGACAGCAGTATATAAGCCTGTAATTTCACACGTGCTGAAAATAGTGTTTTTTTTTTCAAACCCCAGAAAATGATGGGTGTATTTCTAGCTTAAATTCCACACTGACTAATCAAGATGTTGTACTGTAGATTGCCAAAATTGTGTTTTTTTGGTAACAGAAATATGAAAGATGTATATATTAACCCCTTAAGGACTTAGGACGTACCGGTACGCCATGTTTCCCGAGTCCTTAAAGACCCATGACGTACCGGTACGTCCTGTGTATTTCCGATCACCATCGCCCGGCGGGCGGTGATCGTAACCCGGTGCCTGCTCAAATCATTGAGCAGGCACCTTGGCTAGATGCGCGGGGGGGTCCTGTGACCCCCCTCCCCCGTGTCGGTGATCGCCACAAACCGCAGGTCAATTCAGACCTGCGGTTTGCACCTTTTACCTTGCGGCGGCGGGCGGTGCCATCGGTCCCCATGCGGCTGTAGGGGGGACCCGATGGCATGGAAGGCAGCGCGATGCCTAAGAAAGGCATTGCGCTGCCTTCCGGTGACGAGCCTGTGAGATCCAGCCCCCTGGATTTTACAGGCCGGAAGCTGTATGAGTAATACTCACTGTATTATTCATACAGTCAATGCATTCCAATACAGAAGTATTGGAATGCATTGTAAAGGATTAGACCCCCAAAAGTTCAAGTCCCAAAGTGGGACAAAAAATTAAGTAACATAGTAACATAGTACATAAGGCCGAAAAAAGACATTTGTCCATCCAGTTCGGCCTGTTATCCTGCAAGTTGATCCAGAGGAAGGCAAAAAACCCTGTGAGGTAGAAGCCAATTTTCTCCACTTTAGGGGAAAAAAAAATTCCTTCCCGACTCCAATCATGCAATCAGAATAACTCCCTGGATCAACGACCCCTCTCTGGTAGCTATAGCCTGTAATATTATTAAGCTCCAGAAATACGTCCAGGCCCCTCTTGAATTCCTTTATTGTACTCACCATCACCACCTCCTCAGGCAGAGAGTTCCATAGTCTTACTGCTCTTACCATAAAGAATCCTCTTCTATGTTTGTGTACAAACCTTCTTTCCTCCAGACGCAGAGGATGTCCCCTCGTCACAGTCACAGTCCTGGGGATAAATAGCTGATGGGATAGATCTCTGTACTGACCCCTGATATATTTATACATATTAATTAGATCTCCCCTCAGTCGTCTTTTTTCTAAAGTGAATAACCCTAATTTTGATAATCTTTCAGGGTACTGTAGTTGCCCCATTCCAGTTATTACTTTAGTTGCCCTCCTCTGAACCCTCTCCAGCTCTGCTATGTCTGCCTTGTTTACAGGAGCCCAGAACTGTACACAGTACTCCATGTGTGGTCTGACTAGCGATTTGTAAAGTGGTAGGACTATGTTCATATCACGGGAATCTATGCCCCTTCTGATGCAACCCATTATCTTGTTGGCCTTGGCAGCAGCTGCCTGACACTGGTTTTTGCTGCTTAGTTTGCTGTTTATTAAAATTCCTAGATCCTTTTCCATGTCAGTGTTACCGAGTGTTTTACCATTTAGTATGTACGGGTGACTTGCATTTTTCCTTCCCATGTGCATAACTTTACATTTATCAGTGTTAAACCTCATCTGCCACTTATCTGCCCAAGCCTCCAATCTATCCAGATCCCTCTGTAGTAGTATACTGTCCTCCATCAGTGTAAATTACTTTACACAGTTTAGTGTCTTCTGCGAAAATTGATACTTTACTATGCAAGCCTTCTACAAGATCATTAATAAATATATTGAAGAGAATAGGGCCCAATACTGACCCCTGAGGTACTCCACTAGTGACAGTGACCCAATCTGAGTGTGTACCGTTAATAACCACCCTCTGTTTTCTATCACTCAGCCAGTTACTTACCCACATACAGATGTTTTCTCCCAGTCCGAGCATGTGAAAAGTGAAAAGAAAAGTTTAAAAAATAAAGTTTTCCCCTCAAAAAATTAAAAGTTTCAAGTAAAAATAAACAAAAACTTCCTTTTCCCCAAATAAAGTTTAAAAAAATTGGTAAAAAATAGGGGAAAAAAAAAGTAGACATATTAGGTATCGCCGCGTCCGTATCGACCGGCTCTATAAACATATCACATGACCTAACCCCTCAGATGAACACCGTAAAAAAAAAAAAAAAAAAAACTGTGCTAAATAAACCATTTTTTGTCACCTTACATCACAAAAAGTTCAACAGCAAGCGATCAAAAAAGGCGTTTGCACCCCAAAATAGTGGCAATCAAACCGTCATCTCATCCCGCAAAAAATGAGACCCTACCTAAGATAATCGCCCAAAAAACTGAAAAAACTATGGCTCTCAGAATATGGAGACACTAAAACATGATATTTTTTGTCATAAAAATGATATTATTGTGTAAAACTTACATAAATAAAAAAAAGTATACATATTAGGTGTCGCTGCATCCGTATCGACCGGCTTTATAAAAATATCACATGACCTAACCCCTCAGATAAACACCGTAAAAATGTAAAATAAAAACGGAGCTAAATAAACAATTTTTTGTCACCTTACATCACAAAAAGTGTAATAGCAAGCGATCAAAAAGTCACACGCACCTCAAAATAGTGCCACTAAAACCGTCATCTCATCCTGCAAAAATCATACCCCACCCAAGGTAATCGCCCAAAAACTGAAAACATTATGGCTCTCAGACTATGGAAACACTAAAACATGATTTTTTTTGCTTCAAAAAGGAAATCATTATGTAAAACTTACATAAATAATAAAAAGTATACATATTAGGTATCGCCGCGTCCGTATCGACTGGCTCTATAAAAATATCACATGACCTAACCTCTCAGATGAACACCGTAAAAGATTTTAAATAAAAACTGTGCTAAATAAACCATTTTTTGTCACCTTACATCACAAAAAGTGTAATAGCAAGCAATCAAAAAGTCACACGCACCCCAAAATAGTGCCAATAAAACCGTCATCTCATCCTGCAAAAATCATACCCTACCCAAGGTAATCACCCCAAAACTGAAAAAATTATGGCTCTCAGACTATGGAAACACTAAAACATGATTTTCTTTGCTTCATAAATGAAATCATTGTGTAAAACTTACATAAATAAAAATAAAGTATACATATTAGGTATTGCCGCATCCGTGACAACCTGGTATATAAAAATATCACATGATCTAACCTGTCAGATGAATGTTGTAAATAACAAAAAATAAAAATGGTGCCAAAACAGCTATTTCTTGTTATCTTGCCTCACAAAAAGTGAATATAGAGCAACCAAAAATCATATGTACCCTAAACTAGTACCAACAATACTGCCACCCTAGCTCGTAGTTTCTAAAATGGGGCCACTTTTTTGGAGTTTCTACTCTAGGAGTGCATCAGGGGGGCTTCAAATGGGACATGGTGTCAAAAAAAACAGTCCAGCGAAACCTGCCTTCCAAAAACCGTATGGCATTCCTTTCCTTCTGCGCCCTGCTGTGTGCCCGTACAGCAGTTTACGGCCACATATGGGGTGTTTCTGTAAACTACAGAATCTGGGCCATAAATATTGAGTTTGGTTTGGCTGTTAACCTTTGCTTTGTAACTGAAAAAAAATATTTTTAAATGGAAAATCTGCCAAAAAAGTGAAATTTTGAAATTGTATCTCTATTTACCATTAATTCTTGTGGAACACCTAAAGGGTTAACAAAGTTTGTAAAATCAGTTTTGAATACCTTGAGGGGTGTAGTTTCTTAGATGGGGTCACTTTTATGGAGTTTCTACTCTAGGGGTGCATCAGGGGGGCTTCAAATGGGACATGGTGTAAAAAAAAACAGTCCAGCAAAACCTGCCTACCAAAAACCGTATGGCATTCCTTTCCTTCTGCGCCCTGCCGTGTGCCCATACAGCGGTTTACGACCATATATGGGGTGTTTCTGTAAACGACAGAATCTGGGCCATAAATATTGAGTTTGGTTTGGCTGTTAACCCTTGCTTTGTAACTGGAAACAAAATTATTAAAATGGAAAATCTGCAAAAAAAGTGAAATTTTGAAATTGTATCTCTATCTTCCATTAATTCTTGTGGAACACCTAAAGGGTTAACAAAGTTTGTAAAATCAGTTTTGAATACCTTAAGGGGTGTAGTTTATAGAATGGGGTCATTTTTGGGTGGTTTCTATTATGTAAGCCTCGCAAAGTGACTTCAGACCTGAACTGGTCCCTAAAAATTGGGTTTTTGAAAATGTCTGAAAAATTTCAAGATTTGCTTCTAAACTTCTAAGCCTTGTAACATCCCCAAAAAATAAAATATCATTCCCAAAATGATCCAAACCTGAAGTAGACATATGGGGAATGTAAAGTAATAACTATTTTTGGAGGTATTACTATGTATTATAGAAGTAGAGAAATTGAAACTTGGAAATTTGCAATTTTTAAAAAAAAATTGGTACATTTTTTATTTTTTTTATAAATAAAAATACATTTTTTTGACTTCATTTTACCAGTGTCATGAAGTACAATATGTGACAAAAAAAATTATCTCAAAATGGCCTGCATAAGTCAAAGCGTTTTAAAGTTATCACCACTTAACCTCTTAAGGACATAAGGCATTTACAGGTACGCCCTTGTGTCTTGGTACTTAAGGACACAGAGCGTACATGTACGCCCTGTGTATTTTCGATCACCGCCGCGGGTGGTGATCGGAACCCTGTGCCTGCTCAAATCATTGAGCAGGCACTTGGGGCAAATGTGCCGGGGGGTCCTGTGACCCCCCCCATGTATGCGATCGCAGAAAACCGCAGGTCAATTCAGACCTGCGGTTTTCTGCGTTTCCGGGTTATTCGGGTCTCTGAAGACCCGATAACCCGGAACAGGATGGTGATGGTGGTGTGATTTCACCCCACCAATCACCATCCAGCGATCCTGAGTGGTGATGGTGACATCACCTCTCAGGATCGCCTCTGATTGGTCTGTGGGCGGGTCGGCGGCAGATTCAAATGATGCAAGCGCTCCTCTCCGCCTCCTTTTGTGTTCCGGAGCCGGAGGAGAGAGGAGCTGCCTGCACGTCATGTTCATCGGTGCCAGCATCACCCCATCTGTGCCCCCCAGGACCCGATCTGTGCCCCAGCACCCCCCATCTGAACTTCAGGTACATAGGGAAAGCATAGGGAAAGTTTGGGTTAGGCAGGGGGAAAAAAAAGGAAAAGTTAGTTTGTAAACTTTTATTGCATCACCCTAGTTAGGGTGTCTGGGGTCCACTGCACAGCTGTGTGACCCTAGCCCCCCCAGGGGTGCTGCCGCTTGCCCCCCCCTTTTTTTGGGGTGCAGTTTTTTTTTTTGTGTACGCTGACTGTGGCCAGCACTCTTAGCATCCGGCCACTGTTAGCGCATCGCACTCCCCACCGCTGATCAACTTCGGACGGTTGATCTGCGGTTTTGAATTTTTTTTCCACATTTTTTGCCCTTTTTTTAGTTACTTTATATATTTATTTTTGTTAGTTTTAGGGTGAGTTTGCGAACTCCCGTGCCCCCACACACACGCACACCAAATAAAGTTTTACACACATGCACATACACACGCAGACACACACTCCCCTATGGCCCGCCGGATGTTCTTGGCCGAGGAGGCATACGCCCAGCTTGCCTCCGACTCCGAGAGTCCCAGTGAGGACGAGGATGACCCCACATTCCTGTTGTCATCCGCGTCCTCCTCATCATCTAGCGATGATGATGAGCCCCCAAGGCGGCGGAGACGCCGCCAGGCGGAGCAAGGGGACCGCCATGTTAGGGACCCTGTGGCCCACACTAGTACAAGCAGCTCTGGGGCTCGTACTGGTTTCCCGGCCCACCAGTTAAATCCACCGGAGCACCCTGCCGGTGAACTAGTCTGGTGTAGCCCAGAGCGATACGAGCCCGTGATTCCTGATTTTGTAGGCCAATCAGGAATCCAGATTTCCACAGTGGGCTACACTGAATATGACTTTTTTTTTGTCATTTTTTAGTGACCCACTGGTAAATCTGATGGTGGAGCAGACGAACCTGTACGCCCAACAGTTCGTTTCTCAACACCCGGGCTCCTTTTTGGCCAGGCCCGGTGGCTGGACGCCGGTCAGTGCAGCCGAAATGAGGACATTTTGGGGCCTCGTGCTGCATATGGGCCTGGTCAAGAAACCAAGTGTCGTGCATTACTGGAGTGGGGACGTCCTATACCAGACCCCACTTTACAGTACGGCCATGACACGCTCCCGGTTTGAGGCCATCCGGAAATGTCTGCATTATTCCAATAATGCAGCATGTCCCTCCCGAGGTGATCCTGCCTATGACCGTCTGTATAAGATACGGCCGGTCATCGATCACTTTGGGACCAAATTCATGGAGGCCTATGTACCTGGAAGGGAGGTCGCGGTTGATGAGTCTCTCATTGCGTTCAAGGGGAGACTCATTTTCCGCCAGTATGTGCCCTCCAAGCGGGCCAGGTATGGCATGAAGCTATACAAAATTTGTGAGAGTACCTCAGGGTACACTTACAAATTTCGTGTATACGAGGGGCGAGATTCCCGGATTCAACCCCCAGAACGTCCCCCCACTCTGAGTGTTACCGAGAAACTTGTGTGGGACCTTATGTACCCACTGCTGGATAAAGGTTACCACCTTTATGTGGATAAATTTTATACCAGTATCCCCTTGTTCCAGTCCCTTGCCGCCAAATCCACGTCCGCTTGTGGGACCATGCGGAAAAATCAACGCGGCCTCCCTGCCCACCCCCTCCAGGTATCTATCCCCAGGGGTGAGACCCGTGTCCTTACCACTGGAAACCTGTTGCTGGTCAGGTATAAGGACAAGAGAGATGTCCTTATGCTGTCCACAATTCATGGTAACAGCATCACCCCTGTCCCTGTGCGAGGTACCGCAGCAACGGTCCTCAAGCCCGATTGTATCGTCGACTACAATCGGTATATGGGAGGAGTTGATCTCTCAGATCAAGTCCTCAAGCCATATAACGCCATGCGCAAAACCCGGGCATGGTACAAAAAAGTTGCGGTCTACTTGGTACAGATTGCCATGTACAACTCTTTTGTACTATCCCAAAGCGCTGGCAGCACAGGGACATTCCTCCAGTTCTATGAGGCAGTCCTCAAGGCCCTGATCTTTTCGGACCGGGAAAGAGCAGGCCGGAGTACCTCGGGAACTGTAGGCGCCCGGATCGTCCCTGGCCAACACTTTCCAGGTGTGGTCCCCCATACTGGAAAGAAGGGACGAACCCAAAAAAAGTGCAGAGTGTGTCGCAGGAGGGGGATACGGAAGGACACCACTACTCAGTGCGACACGTGCCCCGATCATCCGGGCCTCTGCATTGACGGTTGCTTCAGGGAGTATCACACTTCCATGGAGTACTAAATTTATATCCCAATTTAGCACTGACATCGGATAAAAAAAACTGGTTCTCAGACTTGAGACACCCAAAAAAACTAAAATAATTTATTAAAAGTAGACATATTAGGTATCGCCGTGTCGGTAATAATCTCCTCTATAAAAATACCCCATGACCTAACCCCCCAGATTAACACGGTCCAGAAAAAAAAAAAAGGTGCAAATAAAGTATTTTTTTTTTGTCACCTTACATAATAAAAAGTTTAATAGCAAGCGATCAAAAAGTAATATAGCCCCTAAAATAGTGCCAATAAAACCGTCCGCTCATCCCACAAAAAATGAGCCCTCACATAAGGTAATCGGATAAAATAAAAAAATAAAAAATTACTGTTAGACTTTAGATACAAAAATTTTTTCTTTGTTTAAAAAAGGATAATATAGTCTAAAACCTAAATAAAAGTAAAAAAAGTAGACTTATTAGGTATCGCCGCGTCCGTAAGAATCTCCTCTATAAAAATACCCCATGACCCAACCCTCCAGATTAAAACGGTCAAAAATATATAAAAAATAGGTGCAAAAAAAGAATTTTTTGTCACCTTACATAACAAAAAGTTTAATAGCAAGCGATAAAAAAGTCATATAGCCCCCAAAATAGTGCCAATAAAACCGTCCGCTCATCCCGCAAAAAATTAGCCCCCACATAAGATAATTGGATAAAACATAAATTAAAAAAATGACACTTAGACTTTAGAGATACCAAAAAACAAATTTTGTATCAAAAAGGATAATATAGCCAAAAACCTAAATAATTGTAAAAAAAAAGTAGACTTATTAGGTATTGCCGCGTCCGTAAGAATCTCCTCTATAAAAAATATCCCATGACCTAACCCCCCAGATTAACACGGTTAAAAAAAAAAAAAAAACGGTGCCAAAACCGCTATTTTTGGCACTTTTCCATTTCAATCCGTTTTTTCCGGTAACAAAACAAGGGTTAACAACCAAACAAAAGTAAAAATTTATTAACCTGATACTGCAGTTTACAGAAACGCCACATTTGTGGTCGTAAACTGCTGTATCAGTAAAAGGGAGGCCGCAAAAGTAAAGGACCGACATGATTTCTGGAAGGCCGATTTTGATGGACTTTTTTATTGACACCATGTCCCTTTTGAAGCCCCCCTGATGCCACCCTAGAGTAAAAACTCCCTAAAAGTGACCCCATCTAAGAAACTACACCCCTCAAGGTATTCAAAACTGATTATACAAACTTTATTAACCCTTTAGGTGTTCCTCAACAGTTAATGGCAAATGGAGATGAAATTTCAGAATTTAAATTTTTGGTAACCTTGCCACAAAAATGTAATATAGAGCAACCAAAAATCATATTTACCCTAAAAATAGTCCCCAAAAAAATGCCACCTTATCCTGTAGTTTCCAAAATGGGGTCACTTTTAGGGAGTTTCTACTCCAGGGGTGCATCAGGGGGGTTGAAACAGGACACGGTGTAAATAAACTGGTCCATAAAAATCAGCCCTCCAAAAACCAAACGGTGCACCTTTCACTCTACGCCACGCTGTGTGGCCGTACAGTAGTGTACGACCACATATTGGGTGTTTCTGTAAACGGCAGAGTCAGGGAAATAAAGATACAGTCTTGTTTGGCTGTTAACCCTTGCTTTGTTAGTGGAAAAAATGGGTTAAAATGGAAAATAAGGCAAAAAAATGAAATTTTCAAATTTCATCCCCATTTGCCTATAACTCTTGTGCAACACCTAAAGGGTTAATGACGTATGTAAAATCAGTTTTGAATACCTTGAGGGGTGTAGTTTCTTAGATGGGGTCACTTTTAGGGAGTTTCTACTCCAGGGGTGCATCAGAGGGGTTGAAACAGGACACGGTGTAAATAAACCGGTTCATAAAAATCAGCCCTCCAAAAACCAAATGGTGCACCTTTCACTCTACGCCCCGCTGTGTGGCCGTACAGTAGTGTACGACCACATATTGGGTGTTTATGTAAACGGCAGAGTCAGGGCAATAAAGATACAGTCTTGTTTGGCTGTTAACCCTTGCTTTGTTAGTGGAAAAAATGGGATAAAATGAAAAATTTGACAAAAAAATGAAATTCTCAAATTTCATCCCCATTTGCCAAAAACTCTTGTGCAACACCTAAAGGGTTAACAACATATGTAAAATCAGTTTTGAATACCTTGAGGGGTGTAGTTTCTTAGATGGGGGTCATTTTTGGGTGGTTTCTATTATGTAAGCCTCGCAAAGTGACTTCAGACCTGAACTGGTCCCTAAAAATTTAGTTTTTGTAAATTTCTGAAAAATTTCAAGATTTGCTTCTAAACTTCTAAGCCTTATAACATCCCCAAAAAATTAAATATCATTCCCAAAATAATTTAAACATGAAGTAGACATATGGGGAATGTAAAGTCATCCCAATTTTTGGGGGTATTACTATGTATTACAGAAGTAGAGAAACTGAAACTTTGAAATTTGCTAATTTTTCCAAATTTTTGGTAAATTAGGTATTTCTTTTGTGCAAAAAAAATAATTTTTTTGACTTCATTTTACCAGTGTCATGAAGTACAATATGTGATGAAAAAACTATCTCAGAATGGCCTGGATAAGTCAAAGCGTTTTAAAGTTATCAGCACTTAAAGTGACACTGGTCAGATTTGCAAAAAATGGCCTGGTCCTTAAGGTGAAATAAGGCTGTGTCCCTAAGGGGTTAAAGTGACACTGGTCAGATTTTCAAAATATGGCCGGGTCTTTAAGGTGAAATAGGGCTGAGTCCTTAAGGGCTTAAACTTGAATTTAACACTTGCAGAACAGGAAAATACAGTTTTTTTTTAAAAAAATGTGTGTTTTTCAAACCCCAGAATATGATGGGTGTATTTCTAGCTTAAATTGCACACTGACTAATACAGATGTTGTAGATTGCCAAAAAAGTGTTTTTTTGGTAACAGAATATGAAAGCTGTATATATTAAACTTGAATTTAACACTTGCAGATCTGGAAAATACAGTTTTTTGAAGAAAAAAAAAGTGTATTTTTAAAACTCCAGAAAATGATGGGTGTATTTCTAGCCTAAGGCCTCCTGCACACGAACATATTTTTTTGCGGTCCGCAAAAACGGGTCCCGTTTTTTCTGTGATCCGTGACCGTTTTTTTCGTCCGTGGGTCTTCCTTGATTTTTGGAGGATCCACGGACATGAAAAAAAAGTCGTTTTGGTGTCCGCCTGGCCGTGCGGAGCCAAACGGATCCGTCCTGAATTACAATGCAAGTCAATGGGGACGGATCCGTTTGACATATGGTGCCATTTCAAACGGATCCGTCCCTATTGACTTTCAATGTAAAGTCTGGAGTCCCTTTTATACCATCAGATCGGAGTTTTCTCCAATCCGATGGTATATTTTAACTTGAAGCGTCCCCATCACCATGGGAACGCCTCTATGTTAGAATATACTGTCGGATATGAGTTAGATCGTGAAACCTCATTTCCGACAGTATATTCTAACACAGAGGCGTTCCCATGGTGATGGGGACGTTTCTAGTTAGAATATACTACAAACTGTGTACATGACTGCCCCCTGCTGCCTAGCAGCATCCGATCTCTTACAGGGGGCCGTGATCAGCACAATCAGCACAATTAACTGGGGTTAATTGTACTATCATATCCCCCTGTAAGAGATCAGGGCTGCCAGGCAGCAGGGGGCAGACCCCCCCCCTCCCTAGTTTGAATATCATTGGTGGCCAGTGCGGGCCCCCCCCCCCCCTTCCTCCCTCCATTGTAATAATTCGCTGGTGGCACAGTGTGCGCCCCCCCCCCTTCCTCCCTCTATTGTAATAATTCGTTGGTGGCACAGTGTGCGCCCCCCCCCCCCTTCCTCCCTCTATTGTAATAAATCGTTGGTGGCACAGTGTGCGCCCCCCATCGGCCCCCCCTCCCTCTATAGCATTAACAACATTGGTGGCCAGTGTGCGGCCTCCCATCTAACCCCCCCCCCCTCCCACCCCCCCGATCATTGGTGGCAGCGGGTTACTACAATAGTACAATAGTAAAAGATTCATACTTACCTGGGAGCTGCGATGTCTGTGTCCGGCCGGGAGCTCCTCCTACTGGTAAGTGACAGTTCATTTAGCAATGCGCCGCACAGACCTGTCACTTACTAGTAGGTGTAGCTCCCGGCCGGACACGAACATCGCAGCAGCCACCAGCAGGTAAGTATGAATCTTCTACTATTGTACTATTGCTAAGTAACCATGGCAACCAGGACTGTAGTAGCGTCCTGGTTGCCATGGTTACCGATCGGAGCCCCAGCGATTAAACTGGGACTCCGATCGGAACTCCTCTGCCACCAATGATGGGGGGGGGGGGGAGATGGGAGGCCGCACACTGGCCACCAATGTTGTTAATGCTATAGAGGGAGGGGGGGCCGATGGGGGGCGCACACTGTGCCACCAACGAATTATTACAATAGAGGGAGGGAGGGGGGGGGTTTGCACACTGTGCCACAACGAATAATTACAATAGAGGGAGGGGGGGGCCGCACTGGCCACCAACCTATTATTACAATAGAGGGGGGGGGCCGCACTGGCCACCAATGATATTCAAACTGGGGAGGGGGGGGAGGGTCTGCCCCTGCTGCCTGGCAGCCCTGATCTCTTACAGGGGGATATGATAGTACAATTAACCCCTTCAGGTGCCGCACCTGAAGGGGTTAATTGTGCTAATCACGGCCCCCTGTAAGAGATCGGGTGCTGCCAGGCAGCAGGGGGCAGTCTTGTACACAGTTTGTAGTGTACTCTAACTAGAAGCGTTCCCATCACCATGGGAACGCCTCTGTGTTAGAATATACTGTCGGTTCTGAGTTTTCACGAAGTGAAAACTCAGCTATGAAAAAGCTTTTATGCAGACGGATCTTCGGATCCGTCTGTATAAAAAGTAACCTACGGCCACGGATCACGGACACGGATGCCAATCTTGTGTGCATCCGTGTTCTTTCACGGACCCATTGACTTGAATGGGTCCGTGAACCGTTGGCCGTGAAAAAAATAGGACAGGTCATATTTTTTTCACGGCCAGGAAACACGGATCTCGGATGCGGCTGCAAAACGGTGTATTTTCCGTTTTTTTCCACGGACCCATTGAAAGTCAATAGGTCCGTGAAAAAAAACGGAAAACGGCACAACGGCCACGGGTGCACACAACGGTCGTGTGCAGGAGGCCTAAATTGCACACTGACTAATCCAGATGTTGTTGATTGCCAAAAAAGTCTTTTTTTTGGTAACAGAATATGAAAGCTGTATATATTAAACTTGAATTTAACACTTGCAGATTTGGAAAATACTTTTTTTTGAAAAAAATTGTGTGTTTTTAAAACCCCAGAAAATGATGGGTGTATTTCTACCTTAAATTGCACACGGACTAATCCAGATGTTGTAGTTTGCCAAAAAAATGGTGATTTGCAATGTCCCAAAAGCTCAGATGCAGTGCTGGTGCACTGAGCATGCATAAAATGGCCGCTGCCGCCGACACCCTCCTAACTAACAGAATTCTAAAAGTTATTTTTTTTTTGGTCAATGGCCTCAGGGCAGGGTAAAACGATTGTGCCCTGCACCCACACAACTATTTCTAGTTAGATCGCTGAGTTAGATTCTCTCCTATGCTCTCCCTGAAATCAAAAGTCCAGCAGCATCCTCTCCCTACACTTGTAACAGCAGAGTGACGTGCAGCGCTACATGACTCCAGCTTAGGGCTCTTTCACACTTGCGTTATTGTCTTCCGGCATAGAGTTCCGTCGTCGGGGCTCTATGCCGGAAGAATCCTGATCAGGATTATCCTAATGCATTCTGAATGGAGAGAAATCCGTTCAGGATGCATCAGGATGTCTTCAGTTCCGGAACGGAACGTTTTTTGGCCGGAGAAAATACCGCAGCATGCTGCGCTTTTTGCTCCGGCCAAAAATCCAGAACACTTGCCGCAAGGCCGGATCCGGAATTCATGCCCATTGAAAGGCATTGATCCGGATCCGGCCTTAAGCTAAACGTCGTTTCGGCGCATTGCCGGAGCCGACATTTAGCTTTTTCAGAGTGGTTACCATGGCTGCCGGGACGCTAAAGTCCTGGCAGCCATGGTAAAGTGTAGCGGCGAGCGGGGGAGCAGTATACTTACCGTCCGTGCGGCTCCCCGGGAGCTCCAGAGTGACGTCAGGGCGCCCCAAACGCATGGATCATGTGATCACATGGATCACGTCACCCATGCGCATGGGGCGCTCTGACGTCATTCTGGAGCGCCTTGGGAGCCGCACGGACTGTAAGTATACTGCTCCCCCGCTCCCCACTACTACTACGGCAACCAGGACTTTAATAGCGTCCTGGGTGCCATAGTAACACTGAACGCATTTGGAAGACGGTTCCGTCTTCAAATGCTTTCAGTACACTTGCGTTTTTCCGGATCCGGAGTGTAATTCCGGCAAGTGGAGTACACGCCGGATCTGGACAACGCAAGTGTGAAAGAGGCCTTATAAAGAGGCTGGGTCACATGCTGCTCTGGCCAATCACAGCCATGCCATTAGTAGGCATGGCTGTGATGGCTTCTAAGGTCAGACAGTTAACCGCTTGTTGATTGGCTGCTGTGCAGCCTTTCAAAAAGCGGCAAGAAAGCGCCGAACACTGAACCCGAACACTTACGGAAAAGTTCGGGTTCGGGACTGGGCTCCAAAAATCCTAAACTTTACAGTTCGGGTTCGCTAAAGTCTAAGAAATACTCTTGAAACTCATACTATGAAAAACACATTATGGTACGCTGGTAAGTGAATTTTACACATGGAAAAATGTCTACAAATGGATATATGTCACTTTATTCCTTATTGAAATTACTGGTAAAGATGCTTATTTTAAAATCTTGTTTACTACAATGTAAAATGTATCTTCTGTAAAATGCTGCTACACCCAAGATTACTGGATAAACTGTGAAATGTCTGCAATATTTTTCAGGAAGGGGTAAAAACAACGTATAAGGAAAAGGTGTGAAACATGTTCTCTAAATCTCTTGTTTCAAAATCCACCGCTTGACCAGAATCAAAGTAGGGAAGAGGAGGTGACATTGGAGGAGGAGGGCAGTGGTAATATAGCACAGAAGCAACATATGGCCAAAACCTATAATAACTAAAATAACCGGCTAGGAAAGATCTGCTTCTATTATGTTCAGCTCAGGAACTTGTGATGCCACTGATACTGTGGGTGCAGACTCAAAACACGCCAGGCCTAGGCCAAGCTCAGCTGCCTCTTGCTCTGTTGTATGGCAGTTTTTTCTCCACATGACCAGCACACATAAGGCTAGTTTCACACTAGCGTTAGAGCTCTGGCAGATAACAGCCTGACTGAGCTCTCTGCATTTGGCATAGTCTGATGTTACCGCATGCATGCTGGCTCCATTGACTATAATGGGATCTGGCAAAGATTCGGCTGCTACCCGGCAAATATGCTCGGATTCAGCCAGACAAAAACTGCTGCATATAATAGTTTTTGTCCGGCTGAACCCCAATATATTTGGGTAGTTGCTGGATCTCCTCTGAATTACATTAGTGTCAATGGGGCCAACAGGCACTCGTTTACATTCGGAACAGCCTGCCGGAGAACTGTGCTGCAGATGTGAAAGAGGCCTAAGCTGTGGGCGCTTAACACAAACATAGGTCTCAGGGCTCCATTGCAGTTCTAAGCACTAAGTTGTTGGCGGTGTAGTTTGCCGCCGGACCACTAAGTTGTGGCACCTCGGAACCGAAGACGAGTTCAGATCCAAGTTTTAAAATGGTTTTTCCAGTTTAAAAATAAAATACCGAAGTTAAAGAGGACCTTTCACCGATTATTACACTATGAACTAACTATACAGACATGTAGAGCGGCGCCCGGGATCTCCCTGCACTTACTATTATCCCTGGGCGCCGCTCCGTTCTCCTGCTATGCCCTCCGGTATCTCCGTTCCCTAAGTTATAGTAGGCGGAGATCCCAGTCACCAAGTTATGGTAGGCGGAGTCTGCCCTTGTTCTGCTCTAGCGCTGGCCAATCGCAGCGCAGAGCTCACAGCCTGGGAGGTTATTTTCTCCCAGGCTGTGAGCTCTGCAATGCGATTGGCCAGCGCTACAGAAGAACAAGGGCAGACTCCGCCTACTATAACTTAGGGAATGGAGATACCGGAGGGCATAGCAGGAGAATGGAGCGGCGCTCAGGGATAATAGTAAGTGCAGAGAGATCCCCGGGCGCCGCTCTCCATGTCTGTATAGTTAGTTCATAGGGTAATAATCGGTGAAAGGTCCTCTTTAAGCCTCATTCACACGTCAGTGTATTGACGGACGTGTTCTGTACGTGTTCTCCACGGACAGCACACGTCCCCATTCATTTTAATGCGTGTATTCACACATCAGTGTTTTAGCACGGTCCGTGGGTCTGTGTTTTCAGCATGGATGCATGCTCTATTTTGTCAGTGTTCACGGATCCATCACATCCATTATAGTCTATGGGTCCGTGAAAACCACAGATGCAACACGGGTGCCATCCGTGTTGCATCCATGTTTCATGGATCATTAAGAAGAGATGCTTTGAAAATTATTTTTCAGCTGTTCAGTGTCAGTGAAACACGGATGCAACACGGACAGCAAAAAAACAGACACACGGACCCAACACGGATCCTTCACGGATGCATCACTGACCACCTGCTCACGGATTTGACCACGGACATGCGAATGAGGCTTTATTCACCAAAGTCTCACGAGTCTTCGGGAATAACTGACTTTGCCTTGTTGGAGGCCATACAGTTTAATGCTGTACAGCAGGGATGCCCAATCTGCGGCCCTCCAGCTGTTGCAAAACTACAACTCTTAGCATGCCTGGGCAGCCTACAGCTATTAGCGCATGCTGGGAGTTGTAGTTTTGCAACAGCTGGAGGGCCGCAGGCTGCTGTACAGCATTAAACCAAAGTTTTGAGCGAACCGACTTTGGATCTAGGATTCAAAGCTCGCTTCACTCATCCCTAAATATCCCCTTATCTAAATACTACTGATCAATAGTAGATTTTTCTTAAAAAGAGCCCAAAATAGCAAAGTAACTGTTATATCATCAGTTGTATTTTCTGAAAATTAGCACCAACATAACACTGCCACTGCTCCAATCTTCAATAATGTTTATGCAGTGAGCCCTGGGGAAGCATAGGATGGGAGTGGTAGTGGCCCCGATGATGATGTGTCACAACGTACTCCCGCAGGCCATCACTCTCTGGGGTCAGGGCAGTGAAGGAGGAGCATCCATAATTCCCTCGGGCACTCCCTGTAGCTAGAGCTCCTGTCTTATGGTAGTTTGAGGGTGCCCTTGCTGTTAAATATCCAAGTGGGTGCAAGGCAGCGCTTGAAATGATAAAATGGCCAGTGTGTGTGTGTGTGTGTGTGTGTGTGTGGTAGGGGAGTCAGTAACCAGGCCAGATTGAATTTAACAAAAGTTTCTCTTTACTGTGCACCAAATAGGAGTAATCCAGCAATTAGCACTAAGGCCTCGTTCACACTTCAGTGTTTGGTCAGTGATTTCCATCAGTGATTTGTGAGCCAAAACCAGGTGCAACTCTAAACACAGCACAGGAGCAGATCTTTCACTTCTACCTCATGTCTGTGGAGGCTCCACTTCTGGTTTTGGCTCACAAATCACTGATGGAAATCACTGACCAAACACTGAAGTGTGAACAAGGCCTAAGGGTTGAATGGTTTTTTCAGAGATCCAGGCAGTGCCCAGTTAATGTAGACTTGTGGGTGAGGTAGTGGTAAAGCACACACAAGGCAGGCAGGGAACTTGACTGGAGCACAGACAGAGAAGACAGATGGGTTAATTTAAACATGAACTGAACTGGAGATGGCACTATATGGGAAGGAGCCAATAATCGAATTATCAGTGGAGGTCCCAGCCGTTGGATCTAACAATCATAAGAGTATGGCATATTCTAGTGATATCTAACTTCATATTGTCAGAATAAAGTCAAAAACAGTTTTTTTATTCTAACAATAATTTTTTTTCGACAGAAAAATTAAATTCAGTACTGACTATAAGGCTGCGTTCACACGGGCGAGATTTCCGCGCGGGTGCAATGCGGTAGGTGAATGCATTGCACCCGCACTGAATCCGGACCCATTCATTTCAATGGGGCTGTTCAGATGAGCAATGATTTTCACGCATCACTTGTGCGTTGCGTGAAAATCGCAGCATGCTCTATATTCTGCGTTTTTCACGCAACGCAGGCCCCATAGAAGTGAATGGGGTTGCGTGAAAATCGCAAGCATCCGCAAGCAAGTGCGGATGCGGTGCGATTTTCACGCATGGTTGCTAGGTGACAGTCTATTCACTGTATTATTTTCCCTTATAACATGGTTATAAGGGAAAATAATAGCATTCTGAATACAGAATGCTTAGTAAAATAGCGCTGGAGGGGTTAAAAAAAATAAACAAATTAACTCACCTTCTCCTCTTGATCGCGTAGTTCCCAGTCTCTTCTGATGAGCTGTCGGCTAAAGGACCTTTGGTGACGTCAGATCACATGCTCCAATCACATGGTCCATCACCGTGGTGATGTACCATGTGATTGGAGCATGTGATCTGACGTCACCAAAGGTCCTTTAGCCGACAGCTCATCATTAAAGAAGTAAAGAAGAGACCGGGAACTACGCGGAGGAGATGAGTTAATTTATTTTTATTTTTTTAACCCTCAATTGATCACCTACTATGCATTCTGTATTCAGAATGCTATTATTTTCCCTTATAATCTACAGAACACCTAACCCAAGCCCGAACTTCTGTACCTGATAAGTACATAGCAAAAACCGTGGAATACTGATTTCCGACAAGAGCCCTGGGTAAATTTGCTGCTGTTCACCCAACAGAGGAGCGAACACTTGCTTGTTGGGTGATACGATCTTTTACCCATGACATAAGATCATTTCTGGGCAGAAGATCATCCTGCATAAACAAGGATGTGCTGCTGTAAAGCAATGGAACTATATGGGGACAAACAATTGTAGTAGCGGTCATTCATCCCCACACATCATTGCTGCTCATTCCTGATATCATCCCATGTATCTGCTAACGGACATATAATATAAGGCATGATTATCATAAAAAAAGAGATAGCTCGTGCAGTGTTTAACGTTTTATCTTCCTTTTCATGAAAAACAGAGCAGTTATTTATTTCTAAAGAAATCAGTGCACTCTTTATTACAGACAGCATGCAGCTTTAAGAGCAACAACTTGTTTTCTTCAGGACTGCAGATCTTTTTAATGTTACTACATTATTTTTCATTTGTCTTCGTGATCCTTTAGAGACCTGGTGAGGAAGCACATTAAAAGTTAAAATAAAAAACATGCCCTCCACATCTTTTGCGGCCCCATTGAGGTGAATGGGTCTGCATCCGACCCGCAAAAAATGCATATTGAATTTTTTTACCTTCTCATTTAAATTTTTTCAGTAGAGATCCACACACTAAGGCCTCATGCACACTACCATATGGCTATTTCAGTGTTTTGAGTTCGTTTTTCAACGGATCCGTTGTTCCGTTTTTTTTGTTTCCGTTGTGTTTCCGTTTTGGTTCAGTTTTTCCGTTCAGTTTTTCCGTATGGCATATACAGTATACAGTAATTACATAGAACAAATTGGGCTGGGCATAACATTTTCAATAGATGGTTCCGCAAAAAACGGAACGGATACGGAACACATACGGATGCATTTCCGTATGCATTCCGTTTTTTTTGCGGACACATTGACTTTAATGGAGCCACGGAACGTGATTTGCGGCCAAATATAGGACATGTTGTATCTTTGCACGGAGCGGAGATACGGAAACACGGAAACTGAATGCATACGGAGTACATTCCGTTTTTTTGCGGACCCATTGAAATGAATGGTTCCGTATACGGAACGCAAAAAACGGCCCGCAAAACGGAAACAAAAAACGGTAGTGTGAAAGAGGCCTAAGGGCTCATGCACACGACCGTATGGATTTTTCAGTGTTTTGCGGTACCATTTTTTTACGGATCCGTTGTTCCGTTTTTTGTTTCCGTTTCCTTCCCATTTTTCCGTTCCGTTTTTCCGTATGCCATATACAGTATACAGTAATTACATAGAACAAATTGGGCTGGGCATAAAATTTTCAATAGATGGTTCCGCAAAAACTGAACGGATACGGGAGACATACGGATGCATTTCCGTATGTGTTCTGTTTTTTTTTTTTGCGGACCCATTGACTTGAATGGAGCCAAGCACCGTGATTTGCGGACAAGAATAGGACATGTTCTATCTTTTCACGGTACGGAAATACGGAAGTACCAGACGAACATGGATTGCTTATGGCATAGTAGGCAGCCACAGAGACCCTGCGTGCCCCCATACAGGCTCTATACATGCTGTTATGTCATGTTTGTGTGGCCGTAAGCTGAAACACCCATATCAAATGCCTAATACTTCTGACAGTTGAGGGTTTGCTGCAACTGCATCAAGTCTAGACAATTCATCTAGACATGCCCTATGCTGCATATGAGCATTATTACCTGACTATCTGTATCAGTGATTCCATGATATTTATTCCTGATGCCGCACTGCATTCTGCGAACAGTAGTTTGTACTCCTAGAAGAAAAACAATATACAAATATTATAATATGCTAATAATATACTTTTTATGTTGGGATTCATTTAGATGAGTTCACACATTATCCGCACCTCTCAGGTCTATTTCTTTTTTTTTGGGGGGGGGGGGGGGGGGGGGGGGGTTCTAGATTTTGATGACTCATCATCAGGATAGGTCATCAATATCAGATTGGTTGGGGTATGACAGCTGCCGCCTGGCACCAGAAAAACCTCAGTGGACTAAGACAGAAGCAAAAAAGCTGCATCCCCTGTGTTCACATTGAGTTTAAAAAATATATTTATCCTTCCAGTATTCTACTGTATGCAGATCACATATCATACAGAACACACAGAGGGATATGCACACTTGACTTGAGGAATTAAGATCAGCATAGGTTTACATTGCGACATCCAACGCTTTCTGCATTTTGTATCAGTAACAAGCGATATGGATTGTGTCAGGATCTATTCAGGAAAAAACTCATAGTTTCGCCTGCACATTCAAAAAGTTTTAGCTGCAACTGCGTTCAGTGTGTGCGTTTTTGCCATCCGGATTGTATCCGGATTGCATACGGTTTATATGCGCATGGAGAAAAACCTGAAGAATAACAATCTCCTAGCAACCATCAGTAAAAAACGCATTGCATCGGGATGACTACCATTTTTCACGGAAGCCCCATTCACTTTATGTAGCCGGGACTGATGCGTGAAAAACGAAGCTCATGTACACAGACGAGTGAACTGAATGAGTCAGATTCAGTCTGGATGCTATACTTTCACTACACCGCTTCTCACCCAGACGGAAAACCTCGTAAGAGCATTAAGTCTTAGGGTCCATTCACACGTCCGTGTGTGTTTTGGGGATCCGCAAAACACGGACACCGGCATGTGAGTTCCGCATCTTTGCGGAACGCAAATCACCCAGCACTAATAGAATAGCCTATTCTTGTCCGCAATTGCGGACAAGAAATAGGGCATGTTCTATTTTTTGCGGAAACGGAAATGCGGACCCTGAAGTGCGGGTCCACAATTATGTTCCGCATTTTGCAGAACGTGAGAATGGGCCCTTATCTCACAATCAGTGTTTGGCTCACAATCAAATCACCTTAATAGAACTTTTTGCTAATATGGAGCTAATTAGTTCAGCTCCTTGTCACTCTCCAGGTGGATAGGGCAGGGAAAGGGTCTACCTAATCTCTTTAATAGCAGAGCCCTATACAGTCTATGCAATCTATCTACCACAAAATTTAGAATATACATACTGTATACCAATAGACTTATCTACAGATTGGCCGGCCAGAAAAGGTTAATCAACAAGTTAGTAGTACCTGAAAATGGTTCCATGTAAAGATACAGATTTGTCTGCAGAATTTTTTTTAAAAAAGTGTTGAGGGATCTCTTATTGTAGCAATAAAACTTTATACTGTAAAAGTGGTAAGGAGTAGAAATAAAACTACACAAATTTAACATCACCTCAATCGAAATGGCCTCTAAATTAAAGTTGAGATTATTTAGGCCCATAAGTAGGCCATGTTCTTAAAGGTGGTTTCCAGATGTTTAATATTGATGATCTACAGTATCCTCAGGAAAGGTCATCAATATCAGATATGTGGTGGTTCGACACCCAACACTCCCGCCAATCAGCTGACTAAGCACAGCGCTGTCTATTGGATGGTGGTTGTGCTTGGTATTGCAGCTCAGCCCCATTCACTTGAATAGGACTGAGCTGCAACTAGGCCATGTGACTGATGAACATGATTCACTGGAGCACTTGGGCCTCTTCAAACATCTGATTGGTGGGGACGTCCGGTGTCTGATCCCCGCCGATCTGATATTGATGACCTATCCTTAGAATAGGCCATCAAAATCTCAGACAACCCCTAAGGGGTTGAAAGAGGGAAATTCTGAAGTGCCAGTCATACAAATTGCAATGTGATGTCTTCTACAATCCTTCTACCCAGTTCCAGTGTTCCAGTGATGCCATTCTGAGGACAGGGAACTGAAATCATGCCATACCTGTACATGCTCTAAGATTAAATGGTGAAAATCTCTTTATGATATGCAAAATTAAAATATATCCACTCCAATTTGGACAAATAAATCTGGTCTTGCAAAAAAGAGAAATAAATATTTTAGGAATTTCTTTTTTAAAATTACTGTGCGCTGCTCTCTGGGTGCATAACTACTGTAGGGTTCAATGGAGGGAGAGAGAGAGTTCAATGGCATACAAGCACGGTTACTGTTAGACAGTGATTGTGAAACCACTGTGTCAACCTAACAGATTTGTTTTAGAATTGTATAGAGATTGTGGTAGCCAAGATATGACAAACAGTGGTCAGTGGACCCCCATTCTCCCAATAGGTGAGGTTCCCAAAGGTGAGACAATTATCAGGGATTTATGGAATATCCTGTGGGAAAGGGATTATACTTGTGTTGCTGCTTTATTTTACCTCTGTTTTCTAGAGCCATAAAAGGCCTTCTATACAGGTACATGGGGCCTCTAGTGTATCTTCACATACCACTGATGTCATACAGTGGCATAAAGAATACAGCAGAAAATAGAAATAGTAGGATGCCTCATCAGATACCGTATATATGAGAATATTGAAGCATTGCTACAAATGGAAAATGTATCCATATATACTTTGTGCAGTACCTAATGGGGCGTGGATAACAGCCTGTGGATGTGTGATTTTTTATGTTATACATTACACAGCCCGATTCTGCAGGCGATTGTCGGGAAGGAAGCGTGCTAGCTAGCGGAGGAAACTGCTGCCATTACATGCAGCGACCTCCTCTACAGCATGGGGAGGAGCGATCTTTATGCCATAGCTCATCCCCATGCAGATTTCTGCCGGCAGCAAAACGTGATTAGACACCAGGATCTGCTACCAACAAACAAAGATTTATAAACATGCTGAAAGATCCCAATTGGGCAATCGGGATCATCACTAACAAGCGTTCCATGTTAGTGATGATTGGCCCGACAATCGCCTGGTGTTATATAGACTTTAGACCTGGATGGCCTTCATGTACCGCTAACATTAAGGCCTCATGCACACAAACGTATTTTCTTTCTGTGTCTGTTCCGTTTTTTTTTGCGGACCGTATGCGGAACCATTCATTTCAATGGGTCCTCAAAAAAAGCATAAGTTAGTTTTTTTTGCATCCTTTTTTTGCGGACCGCAAAATACATATGGTCGTGTGCAAGAGGCCTAAGGCTCAAAGCCCAACATCAAGGTCCAAGTCCAAATAAAGGTTAATAAAAAACAAATTACAAGATTTGGAGCCATTCTGAGCACATATTTGGGTCAATATTTGTAAAGTGTTGCAAACCTGAAATCATGT
This sequence comes from Bufo bufo, assembly GCF_905171765.1. Lineage (NCBI taxonomy): Eukaryota > Metazoa > Chordata > Amphibia > Anura > Bufonidae > Bufo > Bufo bufo. The sequence goes on along the minus strand of NC_053391.1, from coordinate 192,260,479 downwards.
TTGGCTGATACAAGAGATATATACAGTATTATATATGACGATAAGAAAATGTCATCTAAAAGAAGGGATAGAGGCAATCATTATCAACTAAATTGTTACAATTTTTATTTGTAAAATAATTTATCTGTAAAACTTAATAACTTTTTATACATTAAAAACATATTTAATTTTTGAATACATTTCTACTCAGGTTATGAAATTCGTTCACGCTTCGTTTGGTGGTAAAAGCAGAATTGAGTTATGGATTCTGTTACCACGAACCATAACGCAATTCTATGATGGAATGCATAACGGAATACCTTTAGAGGCATTCCGTTATTCATTCCGTCATAATAGAAGTCTATGGGCTGCAAAACGTATCAGTCCATTTCCATTATAAAGCAGAGGACTCCCCTGCATAACGGAAACGAGACGAATCCGTTTTGCAAGCCACAGACTTATATTATGACGGAATGAATAACGTAATGCCTCTTAAGGCATTCCGTTAGGCATTCCATCATAGAATTGCGTTCTGGTCCGTGGTAACGGAATCCATAACTCAATTCTGCTTTTACCACCAAATGAAGTGTGAACGAATTTCAAAATATGAAATTCGCTCATCTCTAGTTATGACAATATTCTTTACAGAACAGTCATAAAATCTAGCCATACCTTAGCTAGCTTCTGTCCATCGTCAAGCGTCACCTGTCTTTCCGCTTCGCAGTCTGTTTTATTGCCGAGAAGAAGAATGATGATATCATCCATCACCTTTTCCTATGAGTGAAGATTGTCAGACACTGTCACCAACCATAATGGCTTCACTGACAGAACATCTATTGACCACATAGTACTACTGCATCGTGTTACATGAGCACCTCTTAGACTATCAAGGTTCTAACGAAACTGTTCAGCTGGCCATGAACTTGGGATAGCTCTCAGATGAATGCACACTTGGATCAGCCAAGCATGCATGCTTTCTATGGCGAAGAGGAAGATTATATCCTGCCAAAATCAGTGGGTTCACTTGGCTATCATCTCATTTGTATGGCCAGCTTTACTTTTGAAGAGGTTTCTAAAATATGAGTACAGGTAATATGTTCTTTAGAGCTTTAGTGATCCAATACTTTAAAGGGATAGACTCCATATTTCTTGTGCCATTTTGTAACCTCCTTCTTATACTGTTCTGATTCTTCTTCAATACAGGATTACTCTAAATTAACATATCACAGAAATTTGTAGTGCGTCATATCCTTACCTGGATGCAGTAGAGCCAGCGCCGCACCGCAGTAAAGGTTTCTCTAGAGGTTACATCATACATGATCACCATACCATCTGCCTTTCTGAAAAACTGCTCCGTGATGCTATAAAACCTGCCAGAAAGATAAAGAATTGCTAAATAATTGCAACTTTAATAATTGCATGTAGTGATTTAACAGCGTATGCATAAGATATATCCGGTGGTGAACTACAACAAGGGTCCTCTCAATGTAGCATCAATTTAATCAGGCTACCAACACAGCATGAGTGGACAACCTTTATTACTACAGGAAAATATTGTATACAACCAGTTCATGTAATACAAAAATGTATAAGACATCAAGTATTAATTGTGGAGTAAGGCCCCACCTAACCCCTAAGGCATCTCTGCAAGTGGAAGCAATTCGGGAGCCGGTCTGAAACAAATGCGGTCACCGGGAGCAGGCAGTTCCGAGAACAGCCCGATGATGGCCCCCCGGTGGCTGTTCTCGGAACTGCCTGCTCCCGGTGACCGCATTTGTTTCAGACCGGCTCGCGCACAGGCACAGGTAAGGACTTACCTGTGTATCGCCGAACTTAAGTTAAGATGGCAGCCCGCATGTGAACACAGCGAACTGGCCATCACTGCTAGTCACATTGTAGGACATGCCTCTTGTTGCCATTTTAAATCATTTTTGGAGAACCCCTTTAAGGCCTCATGCACACGAACGTTGTTTGTTTCCGTGTCAGTTTCGGGGTTTTTTGCAGACAGGATGCGGACCCATTCATTTCAATGGGTCCGCAAAAAATGCGGACAGCACACCATGCTGTCCGCATCAGTATGTCCGTTCCGTGGCCCCGCAAAAAAAAAAATAGTGCATGTCCTATGTTTTTCTAGTTTGCGGACAATGATAGGCATTATTACAATGGATCCGCAAAAATAACGAATCCGCAAAAAAACCGGATGCCATACGGAACGTCATCCGTTTTTTTGCGGTTCCGCAATTTTGCGGCCCGCAAAACTCATACGGTCGTGTGCATGAGGCCTAAGTCACAGTGGTCAGTGTGAAGACTGCAAGATTTCAGGATGTTTAAACTATGGATGACGTAGAAAAATCATAATGGTGGCAGCCTATCAAGCTACAAAGGTACTGCTGAGCTTTTACCAAATGTGCTATTATAGGGAGAGAGGTTTTAGCATTTTAAACCCCCCAAAAAAATAAAAAAAATAACTATCTGAGGGTTCGCCATGTTTTTTTTATTTATTTTTTTTAACTCTAAAGCTGCAATTAGGGATGAGCGAATCGACTTTGGATGTTTAATCTCTAGCTGAAATGCTACAGACAAAAAGTTTGCTCATGGTATTTAAAGAGCCGCAATGTTAATATTTCAACACTAGAGGGCACAGGTTAGCAATAAATGAGAGAAGTAGGCTTTTCAGAACAATACCTGGATGAGGTACACTAGATACAAAATGAAATGTATACACTGTATATTATGAACCACATCAACACTAATGATGGAAAAACACAGTTGAAAATGTTACATCGAAATTGGAAAAAAGCTATAAATAAAGTGAAATAAAAGTATATAAAATAATAAGATAAATACATACAATAAAAATCACTGCAGATATCACTAGGCGGTACAATGCTAACATAACCCAAAATATATAAAAATGAGACAATGGGGTAGATTTAATAAAGCTTGTGCAAAGGAAAATTAGTTTAGTTGTCCAAAGCAACCATTTAGATTCCACCTTTCATTTTCCAAAGGAGCTCTGAAAAATGAAAGGTGGAATCTGATTAGTTGATTTTCTTTGCACCAGTTTTGATAAATCTCCCGCTAAATGTGCCTCACTTATCAAAAATAACCTTGTTGCTTAGAGCAACCAACCAGAGCTCAGTTTTCATTGCTCCTTTGCTCTGGAAAAAATGAAAGCTGAGCTCTGGTTGGTTGGCGCAATAAGGACAGTTTTTCTGTTAGTTTTTTCTCAGTCAGCACACTGTAACATTTTATATTCACTTCCTGTCAAAAATTCTTGTGTAATAATTCTCTGAGAAGGTTTTCCTTACCTCTCCTGTCCTGCAGTGTCCCACAGCTGTAAGGCGTACTGTTTGTTGTCCAAAGTGACCCTTTTAATGCGATAATCAATTCCTAAAGTATAAGAGCATAATAAGTATTAAACCCTTCAGAGAAGTTCAATATATCTTTTTGGTGTTGTTTTCGAAGCATGTACATATATTTCATCAAGCACCATTTGGATGTACAGAACAGCCATAGAAATTTCTACAACAAATCTTTAAAGCGTGAATATACACCACCATCACAATATATACCAAGGTTTGTCTTTTTCATACTAGATACCGTGAGGCCAGAACTTCTTGGCTTTGGGTCTGACTGTTGTGGGTCTGACTAAGTAGAATCTGGTTTAGACCCCCTGCACACGAACGTGTGCTTCCTGTTGCCGTATTGCGGACCGCATTTGCGGATCCGCAATACACGGGTGCCGTTCTGTGGGCATTCCGCATCACGGAGGCGGACCCATTCAATTGAATGGGTCCGCAAATCCAGAGATGCGGAATGGTGCGGAACGGAAGCACGGAACGGAACCCTACGGAAGCACTACGGAGTGCTTCCGTGGGGTTTCGTCCCGTGCTTCCGTTATGCAAAAAGGTAGAACATGTCCTATCTTTTTGCGGAACGACCGGATCGCGGACCCATTAAAGTGAATGGGTCTGCGTTCCGCTGCGGCTGCCCCACAGACTGTGTTCGTGCATTGCGGCACGCATTTTGCAGGCCGCAGCACGACCACGGGGCGCACACGTTCGTGTGCAGGGGGCCTTATACAATGGTCATGTAAAAATACTGTGTGAACTAACATTTGCTATGCTATGTCTCGATTACGGTAACTCATTGCTAATTGGTCTCCCCCTCAATAGACATTCACCTCTCTGTAGATGCCGATGCCTCCGCCCTGTTTGCACTGATGGCTCATATAGTATAGAACCCAATTTTAACTGCTCGTTTTCACCCACAAAGCTCTCCACAGTGCTCCTACCTCATTTTTGTCTAATATCCACCATAATCCGAACCTCTCACTCCGGTCTCCACGACTTCTCTCACGCTGCACCAGTTCTCTGGAATGCCCTACCCCCATCAATTAGGTTCATTCACAATATACACAGTTTTAGGCGCTCCCTAAAAACTCCTCTTTTTAGGTTGGCCTATCACATCCCCTAATGTACTGTAACTCTTCTCCTTTCACCCCCTCTCCCTTTAGCATCATTCTTCTGAACCTGATCCATCGTCAAATATCTATAGCGCACTCAGGAGCACCACAGATAGCTGGTGACTGGCTCATGCAGACTTATATATACTCCCTTATTGTGTTAAAGGGAATGTGCCTTCAGAAAATGTACTAATATCACACAACTAAATTGCTATAGTCAAAGCTTGGTGACTGTATCGGTAGCCAAAATTAGACAAATTGATATCACATGGGTTAGTAAACCGATATTAAAACGTAACATTTAATAAATATACGTGGTAAAAAATATGAGCCCAAAAATAGTTTGAATGTGCAATGTACATACAACACATATATAAAGTTACGCCTAGTCATCCAGAACTGTATGGTGGATAAACAGTGGAATGACTAAATGCGAGTGGAAAGAAGGGAGTAGCAAGGACAGTAGTTAAGAGATAAGGTACCGGGTCTTTGTCCCTATATATCCCTATATGCTAGTCCTCAGACCCATAAGACCAAAAGTCCCTACCTCTCATTCCTAAAGACAGGACAGTGACTGCCCAGCTTCGTCAAGATGTATAAGGAAAGGAGAGGAGAAACAGTAGTAACTAAAGGTGTCCCAATGCGTTTCTTTGGCTCAGGCTAAATTATAAGGGGACAGATACATCCAATGATCTTACACATACAAAATCCATAGTATAGGTGATTGTTCAAAGCGGTAATTAATCGCTTAAACAGGCATGTCCAAACTGCGGCCCTCCAGCTGTTGCAAAACTACAACTCCCAGCATGCCCTAATAGCTGTAAGCTATCCAGGCATGCTGGGAGTTGTAGTTTTGGAACAGCTGGAGGGCCGCAGTTTGGACATGCCTGGCTTAAGAGGACTACTTAGCTGTCCGATGAGGTCCAAAGTAAAGGTCAGCTGTAGCGTTTCAGAGGTCCTGCGTATGGCAGTCCATAATGGCCTTCCGCGCATGGCAGCAGCGGCATCAACGCCTGACATACTTACATTTATAGAGCGCGCCGGCCCGCTCTTCCCACGCCCCCTTGCGTCACATGACCAGTCACGTGATGTGTCACCTGACGTGGCTGCACAAGTGGCCAGAAGTGCGCGTCATAGATACACAGACGCGCACAGCTGCAGTGGCGACCCACGGCAGTCTTAGAAGGGCCTGCCTCATGCTGTGAAGTCAGAGCAGTAGGCGGATAGTGACGGGCAGAAGGATGGGAAGCGCCTGAACTCTAAGCGCACCCTCTCTACATTTCCGCCCCTTGTTTGAGCAGTGAGAGGCCAAGATGGGGCTGGTATAATGACCCCAATAGGCACTCAGGTTATAATGGATAAAAGGGACAGGTAGCTCATTTAAATACACAGGTACGAAGATGAACCAGAAACTGAAGAGTCTAGAACAATGTTATTATACACACCTTAAACCAATTGACCCCATTTGCGAAGTACATTTGCCGGTGTAAAACTCGTGTATCTATTATATAGTTTTTATCAGGATAGGGTGAATTCCCGAGGATTGCATATATATAATACAAAGGGGAGGGAGGAAAAGATGTCAAAACCTCCCATATATAGTGGCGGACTGCAGAGGAATTCAAAAGGGGGGTCAGATGAAACAGCCAAACAATAGCTGTTCATTAAGACCCCTAGGGTGAACAGTTTTTAATTAAAAAATCCACCACATTTCACGTTGGAGCATTTTTTTGTCCCAATCACCTCCTATCCTCGGTGGCAACACCGCCTCAATACCCATGAACCTGAGTTTTGAAAAATCACCCCCATACGATATCTCAATATGTTTGGCCAAGGGGGTATCTTTTTTATGTCTGAGGTCACCCAGATGTTCCCTAACTCGCCTCCTAAGTTCTCTAGTGGTCTTACCAATATATTCAAGTCCACATTTACAGGTGGCCTTATAGACTACTCCCTTGGCCCTATAATTTATGAAGCGTCTGATAGTATATTCTTTCTGGGTGACCATACCCACAAAGTACATCTCTGGGTGATGTAAGTACAGGCAACACAGCCACTGCAGCGATAGCAACTCACAGGTGGCTGCAGCCAAGTGTTAACAAAACCTCTGGGTGCCTCGCTGAAGTGGCTATGGACCAGACAGTCCCGCAGGCTTCGGCTTTATGATAAGTACTTGAGGCCTATCTGAGATGACCTTACTGATATCCGGGTCTAGCTGTAAGATGCCCCAGTAATCACTAAGGTCCTCCCTTTCTTGTTTAGCTGCTGTGTCAACAATCAGCTCAGAAGTAGGCCCTTGCTTACAATCTTTTAGAGGGTCAGCTCACCAGCAGGCGCTCACCTAAGTATACCTAATAGGTAATTTGCGCGCATGCTGCCTTGCATGGAAGTGGTAGCCGTAGTTGTTTCTTAGGCTCCCTCTCCGGAAACAAACCCTGATTCCCCATTACCCATGGTCACCGTGGTTCGCTCTGAAAATAACATTGAAAGTTGATAGGGCAGACTTCCGAATGGAGTCATCGCCGTCCACGGAGGACGTGCGATCGGCCCCAGGTTATCTAGAGGTCACCAAAGCGGCAGCAGGCCCTCACCCATAATGTTTTAGATGGTCAGATCAGCAGCCCTTACTCCAAATGTTTTTGAGGGTCACCAGCAGGCCATCAATCATAATTTTTTTAAGGCTGTGTATGATGCCCACCATTATGTGTAATAAAGGGTGTATTGGAGTGCCGGTTCCTTGTAATTTTTGGCAGCCCTTTCACTTAGTGCATAGGCTTTATGAGTGTAGGAGTCCCACTACCTGAACAATTGTACCACAATGTGAATGAGGCCCTCCTTTATGTGATATACAGGTTGTATCAGAAGTGCCTCTTCCTTATAATTTTTGGCAGCACTTGCACTGTTTAGTACAAGTAAATATACAAGAAAGAATGTTTCCTAACAATTTTCCTCTAAAATCGATTTATCTTCGGTTTTGTGCGTATTGTTGTCAGTCTGTAAAAGTGGCTACTACTCGGACAACATCATTCCTAGCAGCGACCTGGAGTCCAAGTTGCATCCAGACATCCTCCCCATGCTGCTCCTGAACTGTTTTGGTGGTGTTTCCATCAATTTCTGACCTTTTCCTATGAACCAGACACCCTCCCCTCTTCAGAGCAGGGGGTGCCTGGTTTAATGCTCGGGCATCCCGATGTGTTCGGCCCGAGCTCCCAAGCACCCGAGCACTATGGTGCTCGATCAACACTAGTGAGGATGTCATTTTTATTTCCATGTCAATTTCTGTATTTAAACAAAACCATAAGATATAGCACTGGCTACTAAGTCTAATAATACGTGCTGCTTCTTAGTCTGTACAGATCACTTTACTGCAGTTATCTGCTTATCTGTGGACAAAGGTGATATCATTACAGGCAAGATTAGAATGAAGATAAGACAGGATCACAATAAGTGATTGTCGAAGCTTATCTATTCTTTCCTTGTACAATGACCTCTGCACAGGTCACAGAGCATGCCTAGAAAAATATCCCACAGAAGTCAATGAGGTCCCTTCCTGACCATTGTGTCTACGGCCCTGCCGTAGAGCATTTTTCCTTAATGTTTTTCTAAATGCAGTTTATGAGCAGCTCAGGCAAGATGTCCCCCATAATCATGTTAATAAAAAAATAAATAAAAAAATAAAATAAAAAAAACTGTTTCGAAAAGAAGGATATATGCTATTATCTGATTTTAACTGGCAGAAAAACATATTGTTGACACATTTCCTTTAAGATGGCTGGACCATTGTACAAAACAAGCACTTGTTACCTTCTCTGTTACTCTTATCTCCTTATAGATTGTAAGCTCTTGTGAGCAGAGCCCTCATTCCTCATTGTTTTAATTGATGACTTGTTTGTTGTTATGTTATTTATGACTCTGTCTGTACATGAACCCCTGACTGTAAAGTTCTGCGGAATATGTTGTCGCTATATAAATAAAAATGATTATTATATTATTACTATGTGTATAGTGTTGTCATCCAAGCAGGCCCGGCCACTCAGCTCTTCATTCATGCACATATATATGAAGTAGTGATAGTCATCATTCGTTTATATGGTGTAAATTGGATCTAAAAATCCCTGCTTTATAAATCATAGCATGAATTTCACTTGTGCTTGCATAACCTCACACCTGCATCACTGTTTCCCTCCATATAGGAAAATCCCTCAAAAACATCAATATATGTCATTTCCTTTTTGATAAATGAGGAAGCTGGGGTTTCCTTCTCATACAGTACATGCGTTCTCTAAACTGTCCTTGGACCTTCTCTGGAGCCAGATGTGGTGATTGACATCTGCTGTGGGTGTGTGACTGTGGGATCTAATATTAGAACACTTATTCCTGTTAGTGAGATATTTCAATGGAGAAATCCTCATAAAATAATTAGATAGTTGACAATGACAAGAGCCTTTAAATGTCCCTTTTCCAGGTTCTTCATATTGTCGTAGTTCAGTTTCCAAACCAAGTAATAAGGGATAATGGTGCCTAAGAACTTGCACCTCTTTTAATTAACCCCTTCCTGGTCCAATGGAGTAAATACATGTTGAAGGTACATGATTGGTGTATAGAGTGGGCTCACGTGCTGATGCCAATCCATCACCACAGGTGCTGTTGTGTAAAACAGCTGACTAACAGCCGCAATGAGTAGAATTGGGGGATAGTACTATCCCAGTCAATTAACCCCTCAGATGTTTTTATTAGAATTATATATATATATATATATATATATATATATATAATATATATAAAAAACAAGAGGTAGCACTCCAGTTCAAGTGAAAAAAGTGGACTTCTCTATTCACCCATGCATCTGCATTATATATATATATATATACACACACTCACCTAAAGAATTATTAGGAACACCATACTAATACGGTGTTGGACCCCCTTTTGCCTTCACAACTGCCTTAATTCTACATGGCATTGATTCAACAAGGTGCTGATAGCATTCTTTAGAAATGTTGGCCCATTATGATAGGATAGCATCTTGCAGTTGATGGAGATTTGAGGGATGCACATCCAGGGCACGAAGCTCCCGTTCCACCACATCCCAAAGATGCTCTATTGGGTTGAGATCTGGTGACTGTGGGGGCCATTTTAGTACAGTGAACTCATTGTCATGTTCAAGAAACCAATTTGAAATGATTCGAGCTTTGTGGCATGGTGCATTATCCTGCTGGAAGTAGCCATCAGAGGATGGATACATGTTCTCATTCTGTTTACACCAAATTCGGACTCTACCATTTGAATGTCTCTACAGAAATCGAGACTCATCAGACCAGGCAACATTTTTCCAGTCTTCAACAGTCCAACTTTGGTGAGCTCGTGCAAATTGTAGCCTCTTTTTCCTATTTGTAGTGGAGATGAGTGGTATCCGGTGGGGTCTTCTGCTGTTGTAGCCCATCCACCTCAAGGTTGTGCATGTTGTGGCTTCACAAATGCGTTGCTGCATACCTCGGTTGTAACGAGTGGTTATTTCAGTCAACGTTGCTCTTCTATCAGTTTGAATCAGTCGGCCCATTCTCCTCTGACCTCTAGCATCCACAAGGCATTTTTGCCCACAGGACTGCCGCATACTGGATGTTTTTCCCTTTTCACTCCATACTTTGTAAACCCTAGAAATGGTTGTGCGTGAAAATCCCAGTAACTGAGCAGATTGTGAAATATTCAGACTGGCCCGTCTGGCACCAACAACCATGCCACGCTCAAAATTGCTTAATCACCTTTCTTTTCCCATTCTGACATTCAGTTTGGAGTCAGGAGATTGCTTGACCAGGACACACCCCCCTAAATGCATAGAAGCAACTGCCATGTGATTGGTTGACTAGATAATTGTATTAATGAGAAATAGAACAGGTGTTCTAATAATTCTTAGGTGAGTGTATATATATATATATATATATATATATATATATATATATATATAGCGGAATTGCCTTTTTTTCTAATTTCACTCCAACAAAGAATTTATTTATTTTGGTAAATTAAATGCTTCCATTGCAAAATACAAATTGTCCCACAAAAAAATAAAAAAATATATCTAACCAACCAGTTTTTCCTGCACCTTTCTCAGTACCACAGGTTTAGTCCTCCTACCATTCTTTGTATACAAGACTACATCAGTGATGTAGAGGTATATATAACACATGAATGTTGAATTCTATGACTCAGCAGTGTATAGCACAAGACTGCTGAGGACAGTAATTGGCTGCAGTGGTCACGTGCCGTATATCTGTACGTCACCATTGTATACTTGTATACAAACAGTGTGAGGAAGACTGTACTGGCAGCATTAAGAACAGCACTATATGACGCACCTGTACACCATGCAGGAGATTTATCAAAACTGGTGCAAAAGGAAACTGACTTAGTTGCCCATAGCAACCAATCAGATCGATCCTTTCATTTTCCAAAGGCGTTCTGAAAAATTAAATGTGGAATCTTATTGGTTGCTATGGGCAAGTAAGCCAGTTTCCTGTTGCACCAGTTTTAATAAATCTCCCCCCATAAGCGGTGGTTGTATGGAGCGGGCTTGCATACTGAGCTTGTTCCATACTCAGCGGGTGCTGGCTGTATAACACAGCAGACACCCTCAGATGCCATTGTCAATAGCGGCTGGAGCAACTATGAATTTATACAGAGGTAGTGGGCTCCCATTGTCATCTGATCAGAGTCCCGACTGCAAAATTGCTATGGTAGCCTGGGGCCTGTCATATTGAGCTGCCTGCAAAGCTGTGCCTGTACTCTATGGCACAAGTGTTCAGATGATCACATGTACAAATCCCCTCAGGGGACTAAAAAGTACATTGAAAACATTTTAAAAAATATATAAAAAAAACAAAAATAAAAAAAATTCTAATCACCCCCTTTCCCAATTTTACACATAAATTTAAACAATAAAAATAAACATAATTGGTAAATATCCAAAGTAATAAAATATAAAAATATTATCATGCGCAGTGAACGATGTCACATTGTCCCCCCCAAAAAAAAATTGTACATACAGTATCAAAAAATGGTACAAATAAAAACGACAGTTCACCACGCAAATATGAGCCCTTGCACATCTCAGACAAGAAAAATTAAAAAAGTTATTGCTATCAAAATATGGTGATTAGCAATTTCTTTTTTTTTAAGTAATAAAACCTAATATAAACTACATAAATTTGATATGGCTGTAATCATTCTAATCTGAGGAACAGGGTTGTCAGGTCATATTTAGCGCATAGTGAACACTATTAAAACAAAAAACCCCAAAATCTTTTATTTCACCACACAAAGAATTGTTCTCCCATTTTCTAATGCAAGCTATGGTGAATTAAATGAAGCCATTAAAAATTACAATATGTTTGTAATTACAAAAATAAGCCCCTATATGGCTATGAGAACTGAAAATGTAAAAAGTTATGGCTCTTGGAGGGTGGGAGGTAAAACAAGAAAATGTGAAAATGACAATTGGTTGTGCCCTTAAGGGGTTAAAATGTTTTATGGCATGGGGCAAATTTGTAGTAAACTTAGACAACCCCTTTAATTTTGGAGATATAACCAATAATTACCTACTGTAGGTCCCTTTAAAGCTTGCACACTATAGGAAAAACACAGTCACAGCCACCGGAGGGACAAAGCCTTTTCCTATAGCGTGCAAGCGCATTCATCGCTGTTGGATTGCAGAGTGGCCGTAACCCCTGGAGACAAGCTGTGTATAGTGTAATGGAAAATTGAATCAAGCCAGCAAAGGAGGCAATATGGACAATCACAATACATTAGCAAGTACCTTTTATTAACTTTCTCTACATGATGAATGTAATTTGCTTAAGTGTCACAACCCCTTTAAGCTATAAAATAAATGCATAAAGACAGTACATCGGCTAAGAAAATCTTCTGAAGGTGCAATACTAAGAAATTATTCAGAATGGTTATCCTGGGTTGAACCAATCAGTTTCCACCTTTCCCTTTTCAGATCTCCTTTCGAAAATGAAAGGTGGAATCTGATTGGTTGCTATGGACAACTAAGCCAGTTTTCATTTACACCAGTTTTTGATAACTCTCCCCAAAGAAAGACACTCATATAATATAGCATAGTGTGCATCTGTCATGAGCGGCGTGCCGATCACATATGTGACGCAAAGGGAGGGAAATTGTCATGGTCTTACCTTCTTGCTGTTCTCCTTCGTTTGACATGTGCTGGCGGCCATCTTGGTTTCTGGGTTTCTTGTAGCCTCCCACCCTGCGGCTCCTCCTTCCCACTGGGAGGAGCTGGATGCCTAGCTCATATATATAGGAGGTCTGTGGCTTCAGTTCCTTGCTTGGTCCTCCTGTGTTCACATGCTTCTAGACTGCTGCTGCTTCTGGTTCCTGATCCTGGTTTCGTCCGACTACCCTGCTGGTTCCTGATCCTGGTTTCGTCCGACTACCCTGCTGGTTCCTGATCCTGGTTTCGTCCGACTACCCTGCTGGTTCCTGATCCTGGCTTCATCTGACTACCCTGCTGGTTCCTGATCCTGGCTTCGTCTGACTACCCTTCTGGTTCCTGACCTCTGGCTTCGCAAAGACTCTGCTTCGGTTTCGCCATCCGTTTGGACTTTTGCTTTACAGCTTTATTTTCAATAAAGCCTTCTTATTTTCACTTATCCCTTGTTGTACGTCTGGTTCATGGTTCCGTGACATTAGGACCAAGCCATGAATTCTGACGGTACAGGGCCATCCTCGCTACCCACGCTGGTTGCCAGACTTGATCAGCAGGATCACCTGTTGGGTCGGTTCGCTGTGGCGTTGCAAACCCTGCTTGAACGCACGGCTCATTTCGCTCCCGTTGCCGATGGGTCGGTTGTCGCTCCTGGGCCCGCTCCTACTGCGGCTCCGGTTGTTGCGCCAGAGTCTACCCCGACACCTGTTGTTGCACCTGCGGTGTTTCGGGGTATGACCGGTTCTGCCCCTCTTCCACAGCGCTTTGGGGGAGAGCCAACTCAGTGCCGAGGTTTCCTTAACCAGGTGGGCATTTATTTCGAGTTGCTGCCACATGCCTTTCCCACTGAGAGATCAAAGGTGGGCTTCTTGATCTCGCTGCTCTCGGACAAGGCCTTGGCCTGGGCCAGCCCTTTATGGGAGAACAACAATCCGGTGGTTGCCGAGTTTTCCGGTTTTGTTGCTTCTCTTCGGAAGGTATTCGATGTGCCGGCTCGTGCTGCCTCTGCTGCGAAGCTCCTTATGTCCATCAGACAGGGTTCACGATCCGTAGCTGAATACGCCATTGAGTTTCGTACCCTGGCAGCAGAGGTGGGCTGGAATAATGAGGCTCTGGTCGCTGCTTTCTCTCATGGTCTCTCGGATGCCTTGAAGGATGAGGTTGCAGCTAAGGACCTACCAGTGGAGCTCGAGTCTCTTATTTCTTTCCTGATTTTGATTGACACCAGACTCAGGGAGAGACCTTCCTTTAAGGAGAGCCTGCGGAGGTTTTCTAACAGATTGGTGCCTACGTTTGTTGTCCCACCCGTGCCTCCCTCTCCTCCCACGCCTCCTGGGGATGACTTGTCTGGGGGTGAACCCATGCAGCTGGGGTTTGCTCGCCTGTCCGAGGGGGAGAGGGTACTCCGGAGACGCGAGGGCCGATGCATGTACTGTGGTCTCGGTGGGCATTTTCGGTTGGCATGTCCGAACCGTCCGGGAAACGCTCGCACCTGAGATCCTGTCGGGGGCAGATCTTGGGTGGAGTCTCCTCGTCCCCGGTTTCCCGTGTTGACAAACCACTGATCACTGTTGTCCTCTCCTGGGTCGGGGGCTCGGTGACGACCCAGGCGTTGGTGGACTCTGGTGCCGGTGGTTTGTTCATTGATAATGTGTTCGCTGCCGCCAATTCCATTCCTCTGCAGGCTTGAGGTTCCCCACTGGCTCTTGAGGCGATAGACGGCAGACCCCTTCTGCCGCCACACGTGACTCATGAGACCCTTCCAGTGGGGATAGCCATTGGTGCCGTTCACAGAGAGTCGGTCTGCCTCCAGGTTATTTCGTCTCCACACTACTCGGTGGTCTTGGGTACTGATCCAGAAGTCCCTTGAGGTCTCTGCGCAGCGCCAGAGACTCCAGGCTGATTGCAGACGAGCGCCTGCTCCTTCCTACCAGGTCGGAGACCGTGTATGGTTGTCCACCCGCAACCTCAACCTTCGAGTGCCCACTCCCAAGCTGGCGCCTCGCTTTGTTGGTCCCTTCCGAGTGCTTCGCAGGGTAAACCCGGTAGCCTATGCCCTTGCGCTTCCTCCTGGCATGCGGATCTCCAACGTGTTTCATGTCTCCCTGTTGAAGCCACTGGTGTGTAATCGTTTCACTTCCTCGGTTCCTCGGCCTCGTCCGGTCCAAGTGGGTAATCGTGAGGAGTATGAGGTGAGCAATATCCTGGACTCACGCCTGGTCCGCGGTCGGGTGCAGTTTTTGGTCCATTGGCGTGGTTATGGTCCAGAGGAGCGTTCCTGGGTTCCCTCCGCAGATGTCCATGCTCCTGCCTTGCTCCGAGCCTTCCACGCACGCTTCCCTCAGAAACCGTTCTTTACTCCGCGGAGGAGGGGCCCTTGAGGGGGAGGTACTGTCATGGTCTTACCTTCTTGCTGTTCTCCTTCGTTTGACATGTGCTGGCGGCCATCTTGGTTTCTGGGTTTCTTGTAGCCTCCCACCCTGCGGCTCCTCCTTCCCACTGGGAGGAGCTGGATGCCTAGCTCATATATATAGGAGGTCTGTGGCTTCAGTTCCTTGCTTGGTCCTCCTGTGTTCACATGCTTCTAGACTGCTGCTGCTTCTGGTTCCTGATCCTGGTTTCGTCCGACTACCCTGCTGGTTCCTGATCCTGGTTTCGTCCGACTACCCTGCTGGTTCCTGATCCTGGCTTCGTCTGACTACCCCTGCTGGTTCCTGATCCTGGCTTCGTCTGACTACCCTTCTGGTTCCTGACCTCTGGCTTCGCAAAGACTCTGCTTCGGTTTCGCCATCCGTTTGGACTTTTGCTTTACAGCTTTATTTTCAATAAAGCCTTCTTATTTTCACTTATCCCTTGTTGTACGTCTGGTTCATGGTTCCGTGACAGAAATGGGAAGGCCCTGTCCAAGGGAGAGGGAAAGGTGGTGACCCCTAACTCACCTTGAGGCTGGCACCTGACTGCCCTGACGTCCCTAGATGGGTTTCTCACCCGTACGCCGATCACGTGCCTAAACCCTGGCTTTCCCTGAGATGAGCCCTAGGTAGTGAACGGGGCGGTGGGAACACTAGTCCGCACCACTAACACTAAAGAGAAACACCAAGGAGAGAACAGACAATACAGACAAACATATAATCCCAGGTGGGCGACAACAGCGGACAACAAAAGCCCAACAGGGATCCGGAGGGTAACGCTCTGGAACAACAACCAGGAATCACAGCTACACAGCTCCAGTGGGTCAGTATAGAAGTCCAGACAGGAAGCTCTATCTCTGGCAACCAGAGAAGTGGGAGATGGGAATATAAGGAGGTTGGGATTGCTGGACAAGAAACAGCTGAGGAGGAGAAGCTACGGATCCCTGAGTGAGCCAAAAAGGATTGCAAGGCAAACCCAGAAAGCTACCATTAAGAAACAGCACTATCTTTAGACATAGAGCGCGCAGCCACCTGCTGCGACTTCCTGACCCCGGGTATAACGGAGTCAGCCGTGGCTCCGACACCCTCGTGACAGTACCCCCCTTTCCACGAGGGGCCTCCGGACACTCAGGACTAGGTCTCTCAGGATGAGAGGCATGAAAAGCCCGAACTAACCTGTCGGCGTTTATTTCAGACGCTGGAACCCACATTCTTTCCTCGGGAACGTGACCCCTCCAATGCACCAGATATTGAAGAGAGCGGCGGACCCGACGAGAATCAACAATTTTGGATATTTGAAACTCTAGATTACCATCAACAACAACAGGAGGGGGTGGCAGCGGTGACGGTTCTAGAGGTGGAACATACTTTTTGAGTAACGACTTATGGAAGACATTATGGATTTTAAAAGTTTGAGGTAGCTCCAGGCGAAAAGCCACAGGGTTAATGATGGCTACTATTTTGTAAGGACCAATGAACCTAGGACCCAGTTTCTAAGAGGGAACCTTTAACTTAATATTCCTAGTAGATAACCACACATAGTCATTCACTCCTAGGTCCGGACCTGGCGACCGTTTCTCATCAGCCATGCATTTATATTTACCTCCCATATTTTTCAAGTTAGCTTGCACCTTCTGCCATACAGATGAAAGAGATGACGAAAACCGTTCCTCTTCGGGGACCCCAGAAGACCCCCCCTCTTTGAAAGTACAGAATTGTGGATGAAAACCATATGCACCAAGAAATGGTGACTTGCCAGTGGATTCCTGACGGCGATTATTTATGGCAAACTCGGCTAATGGTAAATATGATGACCACACCTCTTGGTTTTCAGACACAAAACACCTTAGATATGTCTCAAGGTTTTGGTTGGTACGCTCAGTCTGTCCATTCGACTGAGGATGGAAAGCTGAGGAAAAGGACAAGTGTACCCCCAAACGGGAACAAAAAGCTTTCCAAAACTTAGAAATAAACTGGGTTCCCCGATCTGAAACAACATCGGAAGGGACCCCGTGAAGCTTCACGATTTCACTGATGAATACCTGAGCAAGAGTCTTAGCATTAGGTAGTGCGGGTAACACAATAAAGTGTACAATTTTGCTAAACCTATCTACTACTACCAAGATAACTTTTACCCTCAGACAAAGGTAAGTCAGTGATGAAATCCATTGACAGATGTGTCCATGGCCTATTGGGAATGACAAGTGGCAATAAAGACCCTGCGGGACGTGTATGAGAGACTTTCGCACGTGCACAAGTAGAACAAGTAGACACAAAAGCCATTACATCCTGACGCAACCTTGGCCACCAAAAACGACGAGACAATAGCTCCAAGGTTGCTTTACTACCCGGGTGGCCAGCAAGTGCCGAATTATGATGTTCCTTTAATAATTCGAGACGCAGGTTTAACGGTACAAACAATTTCTCTGAGGGGCAAGAGACCGGGGCGTCCCCCTGGGCCTCTAACACCTTCCCCTCCAGAACAGAGTGTACAGCCGAGACAACCACTCCTCTTTGTAAAATGGGTACCGGATCACCCACATTACCCCCTCCAGAGAAACTACGAGATAATGCATCTGCCTTGGTATTTTTTGCACCAGGACTATAGGTGATGAAAAAGTTAAACCTGGTAAAAAATAGCGACCACCTAGCTTGTCTAGGGGTGAGACGCTTAGCTGATTCGAGGTACAGAAGGTTTTTGTGGTCCGTAATCACCGTGACGGGGTGGATTGCCCCCTCTAAAAAGTGACGCCATTCTTCAAACGCTAGTTTAATAGCTAATAGTTCCCTATTGCCAATATCATAGTTCTTCTCTGCTGCAGATAGTTTTTTAGAAAAGAAAGCGCAAGGATGCCATTTGCCAGGAGACGGACCCTGAGACAGTACAGCCCCCACTCCCACCTCTGATGCATCTACTTCAACAATAAAAGGCTGGGAGACATCCGGTTGGATTAGTACAGGTGCCGAGGTAAACCTCTCTTTTAGAGAGGAAAATGCAATTTTAGCGGCGTCAGACCATTTAGAAAAATCAGTCCCCTTCCTAGTCATGTCAGTAAGGGGTTTGACAATCACCGAATAATTTTTAATGAACTTTCTATAGAAATTTGCGAAACCCAAGAACCGTTGCAGTGCTTTAAGGTTCTCAGGAAGATCCCAATCTAAAATTGCCTGGACCTTCCTAGGGTCCATACGGAAACCTCAAGCAGATAATAGATATCCCAGGAACTGTATTTCCTGAACGGCGAAGACACACTTTTCAATTTTCGCATATAATTTATTAGTCCGTAGGACCTGCAGTACCTGTCTGACATGTACCTCATGTGTTTTCAGATCCGACGAATAAATTAAAATATCATCTAGGTATATCACCACAAACCTGCCGATAAGATGACTAAAAATGTCATTAACGAAATGTTGGAAAACAGCAGGAGCATTGGTCAGATCGAAAGGCATGACTAGATTTTCATAATGCCCCACAGGGGTGTTAAAAGCTGTCTTCCACTCATCCCCTTCCTTGATACGAATCAGATTGTAGGCCCCCCTAAGATCAAGTTTGGAGAACCACCTAGCACCCGCAATCTGATTAAACAGGTCAGGAATGAGAGGAAGAGGGTATGGGTCTCGGATGGTTATCCGGTTTAGTTCGCGGAAATCTAGGCAAGGACGCAGGCCCCCATCTTTCTTTCTAACAAAGAAAAACCCTGCAGCCACGGGTGATGAAGAGGGTCTGATGTGTCCCTTAGCCAGACTCTCGGAGATATAATCTTTCATGGCTTGTCTCTCGGGACCCGAAAGATTATATAACCTGGTCTTGGGTAATTTTGCCCCGGGAATCAGGTTAATCGGGCAATCATAAGGACGGTGAGGTGGTAACTTCTGACAACCCTTTTCAGAAAACACGTCCTCAAAGTCCGAAACAAATGTAGGTAGAGTAGCTATGGAGGCGACTAAGCAATTGCTATTTAAGCAATTTTCTCTGCAATGCTCACTCCACTCCAATATCTCCCTGGCCTGCCAATCCACCACTGGATTGTGCGCTACCAACCAGGGAAGACCCAATACCACAGGAGTGGGAAGGCCCTCCAGAACATAACATTATAGACACTCGTTATGGTGGTCCCCTACCCGAAGGTGTAAGTTATGGACAATGTGAGTGAGGTTTCTCTGAGACAGAGGAGCAGAATCAATAGCGAATATGGGAATAGGTCTCTGTAGCGTACAGAGAGACAAACCCATAGTGCGGGCAAAATGGGCATCTATCAAATTTACCCCTGCTCCAATGTCTAGAAAGAAAGAAATAGTCTCCGTCTTAACACCAAAAACAACAACCGCTGGCAACACAAATTGAGATGTTCGTATGGAGGAAACGTATACCCCCCGGCTGACATCCTCCACACATCCTGGGGTTAGAAGTTCCGACCGGCTTTTGTTTTTGAGAAAGGAAGGACAGACATTAATGAAATGACCCCTCCCCCCACAGAAAAAACAAACCCCACGCCTACAGCGAGCCTCAGGAGGACGGACCTGACGAGTAGTTCCTCGTAGCTGCATAGGCTCGTCTAGGTCCGTACAGACTAACTGCTGCTTCGAGGGGTTACCAATTGCTCAGGATTTTTCAATCTGTCCCTAAGACGTCAATCTATTCTGATAGAGAGGGACATAACAGCATCCAGGGAAAAGGGGGTCTCATACAGCGCAAGAGCATCCTTAACCCTTTCGGATAACCCAGAGCACAACTGACTCCTGAGAGCCGGGTCTTTCCACTGGGTATCCGTAGCCCACCTACGAAACTCTGAGCAATACTCCTCTGCTGGCCTCTCTCCCTGTAGGAGTCTCCGTAATTTCGACTCAGCCAGGGCGACTCGATCAGGGTCATCATATAGTAGACCCAAGGCCCCAAAAAATTCATCCACTGACCGGAGAGCCTGGGAATCAGTGGGTAAAGAGAACGCCCAGGATTGCGGGTCCCGCTGAAGCAGGGAAATAGCAATCCCCACCCGCTGTTCTTCATTACCAGAGGAGTAAGGGCGCAGCTTAAAATATAACTTACAGACCTCACGGAACGTCACAAATTTGTCCCTTCCCCCAGAAAATCTGTCAGGAAGAACAACCTTGGGTTCCGCAGCAACCTGGCTACCCATAGCAACCGCTGGGCTTGCGGTCTGTTGCAATTGCTGCTGTTGCTGGAGGACTGACGCCTTCAATCCTGCCACCTCCAAAGACAGGCCTTGAAGTTGCTTTGTCAAAGCAGCAATAGGATCCATACTGGATTCTAAATAGGCAGAAAGAAATTTTATTATTATTTATTTTTTCTTTCTACCTACGCAAAATAAGGGCCAGATATAATGTCATGAGCGGCGTGCCAATCACATACGTGACGCAAAGGGAGGGAAATGGGAAGGCCCTGTCCAAGCGAGAGGGAAAGGTGGTGACCCCTAACTCACCTTGAGGCTGGCACCTGACTGCCCTGACGTCCCTAGACAGGTTTCTCACCCGTACGCCAATCACGTGCCTAAACACTGGCTTTCCCTGAGATGAGCCCTACGTAGTGAATAGGGCGGTGGGAACACTAGTCTGCACCACTAACAGTAAAGGGAAACACCAAGGAGAGGACAGACAATACAGACAAACATATAATCCCAGGTTGGCGACAACAGCGGACAACAAAAGCCCAACAGGGATCCGGAGGGTAACGCTCTGGAACAACAACTAGGAATCACAGCTACACAGCTCCAGTGGGTCAGTATAGAAGTCCAGGCAGGAAGCTCTATATCTGGCAACCAGAGAAGTGGGAGATGGGAATATAAGGAGGTTGGGATTGCTGGACAAGAAACAGCTGAGGAGGAGAAGCTACGGATCCCTGAGTGAGCCAAAAAGGATTGCAAGGCAAACCCAGAAAGCTACCATTAAGAAACAGCACTATCTTTAGACATAGAGCGCGCAGCCACCTGCTGCGACTTCCTGACCCCGGGTATAACGGAGTCAGACGTGGCTCTTGACACCCTCGTGACAGCATCCTTTTCAAGGTTGTTCACCTAAATGGCAGACAGCATGATCATATCATGGTCAGCGTAAAGTCCTAGCACACAAACTTGATGGATCCTTCCACTTACATTTCCTTGTTTGCATCCTGACATATTGTACTTTACGTAATCTACAGCATACAGTTAGATAGCAAAATCAGGGAAGCAACCATTCCTCCTTACCTATTGTAGCAGATGTATCTTTCTTATAGGAACCTTCATGTACTTGACATAAAAAAGATGTTTTTCCAACATGTGAGTTTCCAACAAACATAATTTTATATACATGGTCTGGATCTGCATGGAATTCTTCATGGTGCTTTTGGACTTTTGTTCTACCTTCTTCTGCTTTTTTGGACTTTTGTTCTACCTTCTCATGAAGATCAGAATGGTCATTGTTTTTACTTTGAAAATCGAAGTCTCTTTGAATCCTTTTTGTCTCTGAAGCTATTGCTATCTTTTTGACATCTGTATAGTTTGCTTGGCTTATTTGGAATGAAATACTACTAGTTTCATTTTTGGTGTAACCATCAAAAGGAGGTGAATCTAGTCCCGACTGGTCAAAACGAACAGAGTCTCCTACGTCTTTGGTTGGTATTTCCTCTATAATACCTTCTTGAAGTATTTTGGAGTGTTTAAGCAAGCACTCTTGTATTGGGTCTTCTTCTATGGAAATTACTCTTGATCTTGAACTTTTAAAGTCTGTAGCATTCTTGACTCTATTCTGTTGCTCCCTAAAATGTAGTAGTTTATAAAATATTGTTAGGTCACGACAGTAATGAAAAAAATATTAAATATGTTTTATTTATATAATTTATTGTATATAAATGTTAGTAATATTTACCAAACAATGAATTGAATTATAGAACTTCTGATGACTGTTGTGTTTCTAACAATGTGCCAGGCTAAATGTTGTCTGTACACAAAAACTGAATTTCAAATTGAAATTCAATATTTCAGTCCAAATGAGTTCACCTCTTTAAAAAAAATTACAAAAAAAAAATATATGAACTTGAATCCATGCTTGTAATGTTCCCTTTACTACTGTTTGGAGCCATGTACATTAACAGGATCTTCTGGAATCTGACCATCACAGGGAGGCCTCATGTACATGACACAGCCTGTATGGAGGCACAGGTGCTATGAAGCCGTAGTAACTCTATGTATTGCTGTATTGTGGCTTTTGTAAGGCACCATATTATAGAGTAAAACTATTGCAAACCCTATTTTCTGCCTGATTCATATGGAATCAAACTGAAAAACTATCTACATTTCTCCATATACAATCAAAGTCATTCAGGCACAATAGGGCAAGATGAATATTTATTAATATCGAATTATGGCTTCAATACACTTGTGTTCATGATGTTCTCCACTTTATAAGTGCATCCTTCATATAGCCTACCAGTGTCTGCCTTAGGGCTCTTTCACACGAGCGGATGCCGTGCGGGTAATCCGCTGCGCGAAAGAATGCCAAGCCCCGCACCGGATATCAGAGACACGTTGATTATGATTATGATTATCATTATGATTGATAATGCTCCGTGCCTCTCTGTGACCTTTTTACTACAAAATCAAAGTGAGATAAAGTTGTCACCGTGATTTTGTAGTAAAAAGGTCACAGAGAGGCACGGAGCCTAATCAATCATGTTAATGCAATGTATATCTGCCGTCCGGTACGGGACTTGGCATTCTTTCACGCAGCGGATTACCCGCACAGCATCCGCTCGTGTGAAAGAGCCCTTAGAGTGAATGTGTATGTGCTATGCAGAGCTCCTACCTGTGCCTGTTCTGCTCAGGTGGAGCCTGCAGGAAACCCTGCACCCATGTGCTATGCTAGGTGTCAACTGAGGGGATCGGGCACAGACATGATATGTGCTCCTGCCAGTACATCGCTCACTGCGGCCCCTATGCCTGCAGTACAGTGGAATCTGCGCACCACTGACATGTCATCAGTGTACGATGAATTCCAAAGCGTTATAGACACCCTGAACTTGTCAGTAAAATGGTTAAAAAAAATAAATAAAGATTATAAATTTAAATTTGAGTGCTTTTAGAATTGTTTGTAATAACGTTGTTCAAAAAGTTAGTTACACTTTAAGTCCTACAGAATCCCTTTAAGGCCTCATGCACACGACCGTTGTGTACATCCGTGGCCGTTGTGCCGTATTCCGTTTTTTTTCGCGGACCCATTGACTTTCAATGGGTCCGTGGAAAAATCGGAAAATGCACCGTTTTGCAGCCGCATCCGTGATCCGTGTTTCCTGGCCGTGAAAAAAATACCTGTCCTATTTTTTTCACGGCCAACGGTTCACGGACCCATTCAAGTCAATGGGTCCGTGAAAGAACACGGATGCACACAAGATTGGCATCCGTGTCCGTGATCCGTGGCCGTAGGTTAGTTTTTATACAGACGGATCCGAAGATCCGTCTGCATAAAAGCTTTTTCAAAGCTGAGTTTTCACTTCGTGAAAACTCAGAACCGACAGTATATTCTAACACAGAAGCGTTCCCATGGTGATGGGGACGCTTCTAGTTAGAATACACTACAAACTGTGTACAAGACTGCCCCCTGCTGCCTGGCAGCACCCGATCTCTTACAGGGGGCCGTGATCAGCACAATTAACCCCTTCAGGTGCGGCACCTGAAGGGGTTAATTATGCTGATCACGCCTCCTGTAAGAGATCAGGGCTGCCAGGCAGCAGGGGGCAGACCCTCCCCCCCTCCCCAGTTTAAATATCATTGGTGGCCAGTGCGGCCCCCCCCCCCCTCTATTGTAATAATAGGTTGGTGGCCAGTGCGGCCCCCCCCCCCTCCCTCTATTGTAATAATTTGTTGGTGGCACAGTGTGCGCCCCCCATCGGCCCCCCCTCCCTCTATAGCATTAACAACATTGGTGGCCAGTGTGCGGCCTCCCATCTCCCCCCCCCCCCATCATTGGTGGCAGCGGAGTTCCGATCGGAGTCCCAGTTTAATCGCTGGGGCTCCGATCGGTAACCATGGCAACCAGGACGCTACTACAGTCCTGGTTGCCATGGTTACTTAGCAATAGTACAATAGTAGAAGATTCATACTTACCTGCTGCTGGCTGCTGCGATGTTCGTGTCCGGCCGGGAGCTCCACCTACTGGTAAGTGGTAAGTGACAGGTCTGTGCGGTGCATTGCTAAATGAACTGTCACTTACCAGTAGGAGGAGCTCCCGGCCGGACACGAACATCGCAGCTCCCAGGTAAGTATGAATCTTTTACTATTGTACTATTGCTAGTAACCCACTGCCACCAATGATCCGGGGGGGGGGGGGGATGGGAGGCCGCACACTGGCCACCAATGTTGTTAATGCTATAGAGGGATGGGGGGCGCACACTGTGCCACCAACGATTTATTACAATAGAGGGAGGAAGGGGGGGGGGCCCACACTGTGCCACCAACGAATTATTAAAATAGAGGGGGGGAGGGGGGGGGGGGGGGGGGGCACACTGTGCCACCAACGAATTATTACAATAGAGGGAGGAAGGGGGGGGGGGCGCACTGGCCACCAATGACATTCAAACTGGGGAGGGGGGGGGGGTCTGCCCCCTGCTGCCTGGCAGCCCTGATCTCTTACAGGGGGATATGATAGTACAATTAACCCCTTCAGGTGCGGCACCTGAGGGGTTAATTGTGCTGATCACGGCCCCCTGTAAGAGATCGGATGCTGCTAGGCAGCAGGGGGCAGTCATGTACACAGTTTGCAGTATATTCTAACTAGAAGCGTCCCCATCACCATGGGAACGCCTCTGTGTTAGAATATACTGTCGGAAATGAGGTTTCACGATCTAACTCATATCCGACAGTATATTCTAACAGAGGCGTTCCCATGGTGATGGGGACGCTTCAAGTTAAAATATACCATCGGATTGGAGAAAACTCTGATCCGATGGTATAAAAGGGACTCCAGACTTTACATTGAAAGTCAATGGGGACGGATCCGTTTGAAATGGCACCATATTGTGTCAACGTCAAACGGATCCGTCCCCATTGACTTGCATTGTAATTCAGGACGGATCCGTTTGGCTCCGCGGCCAGGCGGACACCAAAACGACTTTTTTTTCATGTCCGTGGATCCTCCAAAAATCAAGGAAGACCCACGGACGAAAAAACGGTCACGGATCACGGGAAAACGGAACCCCGTTTTGCGGACCGCAAAAAAATACGGTCGTGTGCATGAGGCCTAAGAAAAATAAAAACTTTCTCATGAAATACCCCCTTTCCAAATAGAACGTACAGTGAATTTTATTTCGGCAAGCAAAATTGTCCTTCCATTTTGTCAGATCTATACATTAATCCAAGATGATACAATTTTCTTTGGAGCCTGAGCCGGTAACTTACGTTGCTTCTCTTTGGGAGATAATAAATACACGTCTATTGTCTAGTGAAGTAAAACAATCCCTGACAATTATGTCTGTGCCGCCACACCCTTTCAAAGTCTTCTTCAAAGACTACAATTAATTACAATTGCTTTAAAGTAGTCTTCGCCTTGATGCGGCTGCAGTACAAGAGGGTGGGGCATGTACAATATAATGGTTGGGTTCCTGGATATGTTTTTTTTTCTTCACACAATTGTGAAACCATCAAAGGAAAGCAATCTTTAAAACATATGCTGCTCCTGGAGAAAAAATGGCTTACTCAGCTATTTTGGTTTACTTGATTTAATAATGCCTTCAATATTGACTTCTGTCACGTGAATAAGAGAGGTTATGTATAGAGATATTGTTGGGCTAAAAGCGTTCAAGGAGTTTTCCCACGATATAAGCATACGCCTTATCCACAGAGGTTCCATCCCTTTTCTGTTAACTCAGAACCCTCATTATGGTGATTGTTGGGTCCCAGTGATCGGACCGCCATCAATCCGATGTATTTTGGGATTCCCCTTTCAGTAAAACCATATCCACTTGTTTATATTTATGCTGTAATTTTAAACACTTAAGGACCACAGGTTTATAGCCCCCTAAAGACCAGGCCCTTTTTTACACTTCTGACCTACACTACTTTCACCGTTTATTGCTCGGTCATGCAACTTACCACCCAAATGAATTTTACCTCCTTTTCTTCTCACTAATAGAGCTTTCATTTGGTGGTATTTCATTGCTGCTGACATTTTTACTTTTTTTGTTATTAATCGAAATTTAATGATTTTTTTGCAAAAAAATGACATTTTTCACTTTCAGTTGTAAAATTTTGCAAAAAAAAACGACATCCATATAGAAATTTTGCTCTAAATTTATAGTTCTACATGTCTTTGATAAAAAAAAAATGTTTGGGTAAAAAAAAAATGGTTTGGGTAAAAGTTATAGCGTTTACAAACTATGGTACAAAAATGTGAATTTCCGCTTTTTGAAGCAGCTCTGACTTTCTGAGCACCTGTCATGTTTCCTGAGGTTCTACAATGCCCAGACAGTACAAACACCCCACAAATGACCCCATTTCGGAAAGTACACACCCTAAGGTATTCGCTGATGGGCATAGTGAGTTCATAGAACTTTTTATTTTTTGTCACAAGTTAGCGGAAAATGATGATTTTTTTTTTTTTTTTCTTACAAAGTCTCATATTCCACTAACTTGTGACATTTTACATATACCCATGCTGGGTGAGATAAATATCTTGGTCAAATGCCAACTTTGTATAAAAAAATGGGAAAAGTTGTCTTTTGCCAAGATATTTCTCTCACCCAGCAGGGGTATATGTAAAATGACACCCCAAAACACATTCCCCACCTTCTCCTGAGTACGGGGATACCAGATGTGTGACACTTTTGTGCAGCCTAGGTGGGCAAAGGGGCCCATATTCCAAAGAGCACCTTTCGGATTTCACAGGTCATTTTTTACAGAATTTGATTTCAAACTCCTTACCACACATTTGGGCCCCTAGAATGCCAGGGCAGTATAACTACCCCACAAGTGACCCCATTTTGGAAAGAAGAGACCCCAAGGTATTCGTTGATGGGCATAGTGAGTTCATGGAAGTTTTTATTGTTTGTCACAAGTTAGTGGAATATGAGACTTTGTATGAAAAAAAAAAAAAAAAAAATCAGCATTTTCCACTAACTTGTGACAAAAAATAAAAAATTCTAGGAACTCGCCATGCCCCTCAAGGAATACCTTGGGGTGTCTTCTTTCCAAAATGGGGTCACTTGTGGGGTAGTTATACTGCCCTGGCATTTTCCAGGGGCCCTAATGTGTGGTAAGTAGGTAAATGACCTGTGAAATCCTAAAGGGCTCTATTTGGAATATGGGCCCCTTTGCCCACCTAGGCTGCAAAAAAGTGTCACACATGTGGTATCGCCGTATTCAGGAGAAGTTGGGGAATGTGTTTTGGGGTGTCATTTTACATATACCCTTGCTGGGTGAGAGAAATATCTTTGCAAAAGACAACTTTTCCCATTTTTTTATACAAAGTTGGCATTTGACCAAGATATTTCTCTCACCCAGCATGGGTATATGTAAAATGACACCCCAAAACACATTCCCCAACTTCTCCTGAGTACGGCGATACCAGATGTGTGACACTTTTTTGAAGCCTAGATGCGCAAAGGTGCCCAAATTCCTTTTAGGAGGGCATTTTTAGACATATGGATACCAGACTTCTTCTCATGCTTTGGGGCCCCTAGAATGCCAGGGCAGTATAAATACCCCACATGTGACCCCATTTTGGAAAGAAGACACCCCAAGGTATTCAATGAGGGGCATGGCGAGTTCATAGAAATTTTTTTTTTTTGGCACAAGTTAGCGGAAATTGATATTTTTAATTTTTTTCTCACAAAGTCTCCCGTTCCGCTAACTTGGGACAAAAATTTCAATCTTTCATGGACTCAATATGCCCCTCACGGAATACCTGGGGGTGTCTTCTTTCCGAAATGGGGTCACATGTGGGGTATTTATACTGCCCTGGCATTCTAGGGGCCCTAAAGCGTGAGAAGAAGTCTGGAATATAAATGTCTAAAAAATTTTACGCATTTGGTTTCCGTGAGGGGTATGGTGAGTTCATGTGAGATTTTATTTTTTGACACAAGTTAGTGGAATATGAGACTTTGTAAGAAAAAAAATAAAATAATTCAGCTAACTTGGGCCAAAAAAATGTCTGAATGGAGCCTTACAGGGGGGTGATCAATGACAGGGGGGTGATCAATGACAGGGGGGGTGATCAATGACAGGGGGGGTGATCAATGACAGGGGGGGTGATCAATGACAGGGGGGGTGATCAATGACAGGGGGGTGATCAATGACAGGGGGGTGATCAGGGAGTCTATATGGGGTGATAACCACAGTCATTGATCACGCCCGTGTAAGGCTTCATTCAGACGTCCGTATGCGTTTTGCGGATCCGATCCATCTATCAGTGCATCCGTAAAAATCATGCGGACATCTGAATGGAGCTTTACAGGGGGGTAATCAATGACAGGGGGGTGATCAGGGAGTCTATATGGGGTGATCACCACAGTCATTGATCATGCCCCTGTAAGGCTTCATTCAGACGTCTGATGCGTTTTGCGGATCCGATCCATCTATCAGTGGATCCGTAAAAATCATGCGGACGTCTGAATGGAGCTTTACAGGGGGGTAATCAATGACAGGGGGGTGATCAGGGAGTCTATATGGGGTGATCACCACAGTCATTGATCACGCCCCTGTAAGGCTTCATTCAGACGTCCGGATGCGTTTTGCGGATCCGATCCATCTATCAGTGGATCCGTAAAAATCATGCGGACATCTGAATGGAGCTTTACAGGGGGTTGATCAATGACAGGGGGGGTAATCAATGACAGGGGGGTGATCAGGGAGTCTATATGGGGTGATCACCACAGTCATTGATCACGCCCCTGTAAGGCTTCATTCAGACGTCCGGATGCGTTTTGCGGATCTGATCCATCTATCAGTGGATCCGTAAAAATCATGCGGACGTCTGAATGGAGCTTTACAGGGGGGTAATCAATGACAGGGGGGTAATCAATGACAGGGGGGTGATCAGGGAGTCTATATGGGGTGATCAGGGGTGATCAGGGGCTAATAAGGGGTTAATAAGTGACGGGGGGGGGGGGGGTGTAGTGTAGTGTAGTGGTGCTTGGTGCTACTTTACTGAGCTACCTGTGTCCTCTGGTGGTCGATCCAAACAAAGGGGACCACCAGAGGATCAGGTAGCAGGTATATTAGACGCTGTTATCAAAACAGCGTCTAATATACCTGTTAGGGGTTAAAAAAAACACATCTCCAGCCTGCCAGCGAACGATCGCCGCTGGCAGGCTGGAGATCAACTCTCTTACCTTCCGTTCCTGTGAGCGCGCGCGCCTGTGTGTGCGCGTTCACAGGAAATCTCGGCTCACGCGAGATGACGCCTATTGGCGTTAGTGTGACCTGGGAGCGCCGCAGAAATGACGCCTTTCGGCGTTAGCGTGACGGTAAGTGGTTAAAGCTGGTTATGCAATATTTCAGCCCAATCAAAAACTCTGGTGGTCATTTATTAAGACCGGCATTTTAGACGCCACTCTTAATAACCTCTATATCTGGCGTTGGATCTGCCGAAGTTATGAAGAGGCGCAGGCTTCTACATAACTTCGGCACATCCAGCACCAGTTATAAATGTAAGATAGCTTCTTTGCTGTCTTACATTTAGACAATTTTCCACACCTAAAACAGGCATAGAAAATGATGAATGAGATGGGCCTGCCAGCTGCCCCCTTCTCCGCCCACTCTATGCCCACTTTTTTTGACCTGGTGTGAGCGGGGAAAAGACTAACATTTCTGCGCATTGCGCCGCAATCTGTGCCTGAAATACACAGGATAATAAATGACCCCCAATGTTTGTGCAATGCGATTTTCCAACATTTCTATTTAAGGTGATATGTCTTGCCGACCATAGATGAACTAGAGGGAAGTAAAAGATCTCATTGTGTATGGCCAGCTGCTCCAATGATTGATAGATCTGTGTTGTGGCAAGTATGAACGTTATCCCCTACCCATATATATACTGGCACTACAGGGGGACATTATATATACTGGCACTGCAGGGGACATAGAGGAGCATTATATACTGACATTACAAGGGGAGCATTATTTACTATCAGTACAGGGGGAGTATTATATATACTGGCACTACAAAGGGATCATTATCTACTGACACTACAGGGAGAGCATTATATATTGGCACTACAGGGGGGCATATATATACTGGCACTATAAGGGGACAGAGCAGCATTATATACAGGCACTATGGGGGGAAGCATTATAAATTAGCACTATAGTGGGCATTATAATACAGGGAAAACTACAGAGGAGTAGTATAACTGTAGGGAAGCATTAGAATTACAGGGGGCACTGCAGGAATGGCCCTATGGTTATATTAGTAATACTGGGGTACTGTAGGAACATTAATATTATTGAGCACATTATAGAGGGCACTGCTACTAATGGGGCACTCTTGGGGAGTATTATAAATATTGGGGGAACTATTACTAATGAGGACAGTCTGGGAGCACTATTACTATGGGGAGACTATCTGTATGACACTATTATTTCTGACAGTATAGTATTTGTGGGTATAGGGAAGCACAGCAGGCAAAGTATTGGGAGTAGCAACAGGATGACAGTGGACTGTAATAATATGGGGGCTAATCTGTGGTATGGATAAATCTAGGGTTTTAGTTGAAAAATCTGTAATAGTCCCCCATTTACTATGTATCATAGTAATACTGGTGTATTCTTATGTGACAGAGGGGGCTGTACACCCCTGAACAAACACATCCGCCCATGATGGTCTGGACCAAATGAAGAAGAAAAGGGAAATCTGTCGAGAATCCACCAGATAATCGCTAACAAGTACATTGGAACACATGTTAGCAATTATCTGGTGGTGGAAAGGTGGCGCAAAAAGCTCTTTCGTCGGGTAATTGGATCACTGACGAGCAGTCCTGTCAGTCGCTGGATCTGTCCTTCACTGCTTCTTTTCAAATTAATATCTTTATAAGGTCTTTAGCTTGACTTGGGGAGGGGGGGGGCATTTGTCTGCTTCGCCTAGGGCTCTGAAATACCTCGTCCCGGCCCTGCTTCCGCCATCCTGGGACCTCGGGAGATTGCCATAGGATCATTGAACTTTGCTTATACTATAATTTTTTTATATTGATTGAATAGCACCAACATTTTCCTCAGTGCTGTACAGAGATTCTCATCATTTCCTGCGTAAATTTCCAGTTTCACACTAGGGCTAAATTCATAGGAAGTCAATTAACCTATCAGTATGTTCTCGGAGTGTGAAAGGTAACGAGAGTATCCAGAGGAAACCCACACCAACATGGGGAGAACATACAAAACTCCATGTACTGTAGATGTTTAGCTGGTCAATTTTGAATCCAGGTCCTCAGCGTTGCAGGGCAACAATGTGGATCACTGAGAAACCATGCTGCTGATTAGATTTAAAGGGATTTCCAGGATTAGGCCTCATGCACACGGCTGTTGTGCGGCCGTTCCGTGCATTGGGGACCGCAATTGCAACATCCGTGCAGCGGGCCGGAGCCATTCAACTTAATTGGCATGTCATATTTTTTTGCGGTGCACAACCACGGAAGCACTCCGTAGTGCTTCTAGAGTTCTGTTCTGTGACTCCGCTCCGCATCTCCGGAATTGAGGACCCATTCAAGTGAATGGGTCCTCATCTGTGATGCGGGGTGCACACGGCCGGCAGCCGTGGATTTCCGACCCACCGTTTGCAGGCCGCAATACGGCCACAGCCGCCCGACGGCCATGTGCGTGAGGCCATAGGAAAACTATGTTTGCCTTTTTTTCCAGAAGTTTGGGCTGTCTGGGATTGCTAAGGAATTTTTTTTCCACAACACAGGGTGATTCAAAAAGTATGACGCAAAATTAAAGGCATGTAGTTAAAGTAAAGAAATTCAGCTCTTGAAAAATGAAAGCTGTGCTGTGATTGGTTGCTATGAGCAACAAAGTTTTCTTTTAGACAGTTTTTTCAAAATTTGCCCCTTTAGGTTAGTTTACACTTATACACTAAAGGGCAGGTTTAAGGTGGCGACACTGCACTAAGAAAAAGCTTTTTGTATGGAATAGAATGTGCAATAACGATATCTGGTGTGAGTACAGCAACAATTTCTGAATAAAAAGTAAATTAAAAATAAATACTTTCTTTAATATAAAATTATAAATAATAATTCAAACCACCTTTTTCCATTATAAAAATAAACAATAAAAAAATAAAGATCATTTGCATCGCTGCATCCTTAAAGGGAATCTGTCACCTGGATTGAGCATATTAACCACCTCAGCCCCCAGTGCTTAAACACCCTGAAAGACCAGGCCACTTTTTACACTTCTGACCTACCCTACTTTCACCGTTTATTGCTCGGTCATGCAACTTACCACCCAAATGAATTTTACCTCCTTTTCTTCTCACTAATAGAGCTTTCATTTGGTGGTATTTCATTGCTGCTGACATTTTTACTTTTTTTGTTATTAATCGAAATTTAACGATTTTTTTGCAAAAAAATGACATTTTTCACTTTCAGTTGTAAAATTTTGCAAAAAAAACGACATCCATATAGAAATTTTGCTCTAAATTTATAGTTCTACATGTCTTTGATAAAAAAAAAATGTTTGGGTAAAAAAAAAA
Source organism: Bufo bufo (assembly GCF_905171765.1). Taxonomy (NCBI): domain Eukaryota; kingdom Metazoa; phylum Chordata; class Amphibia; order Anura; family Bufonidae; genus Bufo; species Bufo bufo. The sequence goes on along the minus strand of NC_053391.1, from coordinate 192,227,724 downwards.
TGGTTTGGGTAAAAGTTATAGCGTTTACAAACTATGGTACAAAAATGTGAATTTCCGCTTTTTGAAGCAGCTCTGACTTTCTGAGCACCTGTCATGTTTCCTGAGGTTCTACAATGGCCAGACAGTACAAACACCCCACAAATGACCCCATTTCTGAAAGTACACACCCTAAGGTATTCGCTGATGGGCATAGTGAGTTCATAGAACTTTTTATTTTTTGTCACAAGTTAGCGGAAAATGATGATTTTTTTTTTTTTTTTTTTTTTCCTTACAAAGTCTCATATTCCACTAACTTGTGACAAAAAATAAAAAGTTCTATGAACTCACTATGCCCATCAGCGAATACCTTGGGGTCTCTTCTTTCCAAAATGGGGTCACTTGTGGGGTAGTTATACTGCCCTGGCATTCTAGGGGCCCAAATGTGTGGTAAGGAGTTTGAAATCAAATTCTGTAAAAAATGACCTGTGAAATCCGAAAGGTGCTCTTTGGAATATGGGCCCCTTTGCCCACCTAGGCTGCAAAAAAGTGTCACACATCTGGTATCTCCGTACTCAGGAGAAGGTGGGGAATGTGTTTTGGGGTGTCATTTTATATATACCCATGCTGGGTGAGAGAAATATCTTGGCAAAAGACAACTTTTCCCATTTTTTTATACAAAGTTGTCATTTGACCAAGATATTTATCTCACCCAGCATGGGTATATGTAAAAAGACACCCCAAAACACATTCCTCAACTTCTCCTGAGTACGGGGATACCAGATGTGTGACACTTTTTTGCAGCCTAGGTGGGCAAAGGGGCCCATATTCCAAAGAGCACCTTTCGGATTTCACTCCTCATTTTTTCCTGAATTTGATTTCAAACTCCTTACCACACATTTGGGCCCCTAGAATACCAGGGCAGTATAACTACCCCACAAGTGACCCCATTTTGGAAAGAAGACACCCCAAGGTATTCCGTGAGGGGCATGGCGAGTTCCTAGAATTTTTTATTTTTTGTCACAAGTTAGTGGAAAATGATGATTTTTTTTTTTTTTTTTTTTTTTCATACAAAGTCTCATATTCCACAAACTTGTGACAAAAAATAAAAACTTCCATGAACTCACTATGCCCATCAGCGAATACCTTGGGGTCTCTTCTTTCCAAAATGGGGTCACTTGTGGGGTAGTTATACTGCCCTGGCATTCTAGGGGCCCAAATGTGTGGTAAGTAGGTAAATGACCTGTGAAATCCGAAAGGTGCTCTTTGGAATGTGGGCCCCTTTGCCCACCTAGGCTGCAAAAAAGTGTCACACATCTGGTATCTCTGTATTCAGGAGAAGTTGAGGAATGTGTTTTGGGGTGTCTTTTTGCATATACCCATGCTGGGTGAGATAAATATCTTGGTCAAATGCCAACTTTGTATAAAAAAATGGGAAAAGTTGTCTTTTGCCAAGATATTTCTCTCACCCAGCATGGGTATATGTAAAATGACACCCCAAAACACATTCCCCAACTTCTCCCGATTACGGAGATACCAGATGTGTGACACTTTTTTGCAGCCGAGGTGGGCAAAGGGGCCCATATTCAAAAGAGCACCTTTCGGATTTCACAGGTCATTTTTTACAGAATTTGATTTCAAACTCCTTACCACACATTTGGGCCCCTAGAATGCCAGGGCAGTATAACTACCCCACAAGTGACCCCATTTTGGAAAGAAGAGACCCCAAGGTATTCGCTGATGGGCAAAGTGAGTTCATGGAAGTTTTTATTTTTTGTCACAAGTTAGTGGAATATGAGACTTTGTATGAAAAAAAAAAAAAAAAAAAAAAAAAAGCATTTTCCACTAACTTGTGACAAAAAATAAAAAATTCTAGGAACTCGCCATGCCCCTCACGGAATACCTTGGGGTGTCTTCTTTCCAAAATGGGGTCACTTGTGGGGTAGTTATACTGCTCTGGCATTTTCCAGGGGCCCTAATGTGTGGTAAGTAGGTAAATGACCTGTGAAATCCTAAAGGTGCTCTTTGGAATATGGGCCCCTTTGCCCACCTAGGCTGCAAAAAAGTGTCACACATGTGGTATCGCCGTATTCAGGAGAAGTTGGGGAATGTGTTTTGGGGTGTCATTTTACATATACCCATGCTGGGTGAGAGAAATATCTTGGCAAAAGACAACTTTTCCCATTTTTTTATACAAAGTTGGCATTTGACCAAGATATTTCTCTCACCCAGCATGGGTATATGTAAAATGACACCCCAAAACACATTCCCCAACTTCTCCTGAGTACGGCGATACCAGATGTGTGACACTTTTTTGCAGCCTAGATGCGCAAAGGTGCCCAAATTCCTTTTAGGAGGGCATTTTTAGACATTTGGATACCAGACTTCTTCTCACGCTTTGGGGCCCCTAGAATGCCAGGGCAGTATAAATACCCCACATGTGACCCCATTTTGGAAAGAAGACACCCCAAGGTATTCAATGAGGGGCATGGCGAGTTCATAGAAATTTTTTTTTTTTTGGCACAAGTTAGCGGAAATTGATATTTTTAATTTTTTTCTCACAAAGTCTCCCGTTCCGCTAACTTGGGACAAAAATTTCAATCTTTCATGGACTCAATATGCCCCTCACGGAATACCTGGGGGTGTCTTCTTTCCGAAATGGGGTCACATGTGGGGTATTTATACTGCCCTGGCATTCTAGGGGCCCTAAAGCGTGAGAAGAAGTCTGGAATATAAATGTCTAAAAAATTTTACGCATTTGGATTCCGTGAGGGGTATGGTGAGTTCATGTGAGATTTTATTTTTTGACACAAGTTAGTGGAATATGAGACTTTGTAAGAAAAAAAAATAAAAATTCCGCTAACTTGGGCCAAAAAAATATCTGAATGGAGCCTTACAGAGGGGTGATCAATGACAGGGGGGTGATCAATGACAGGGGGGTGATCAATGACAGGGGGGTGATCAATGACAGGGGGGTGATCAATGACAGGGGGGGTGATCAGGGAGTCTATATGGGGTGATAACCACAGTCATTGATCACGCCCGTGTAAGGCTTCATTCAGACGTCCGGATGCGTTTTGCGGATCCGATCCATCTATCAGTGCATCCGGAAAAATCATGCGGACATCTGAATGGAGCTTTACAGGGGGGTGATCAATGACAGGGGGGTGATCAATGACAGGGGGGTGATCAGGGAGTCTATATGGGGTGATCACCACAGTCATTGATCATGCCCCTGTAAGGCTTCATTCAGACGTCCGGATGCGTTTTGCGGATCCGATCCATCTATCAGTGCATCCGTAAAAATCATGCGGACATCTGAATGGAGCTTTACAGGGGGGTAATCAATGACAGGGGGGTGATCAATGACAGGGGGGTGATCAGGGAGTCTATATGGGGTGATCACCACAGTCATTGATCATGCCCCTGTAAGGCTTCATTCAGACGTCCGGATGCGTTTTGCGGATCGGATCCATCTATCAGTGCATCCGTAAAAATCATGCGGACATCTGAATGGAGCTTTACAGGGGGGTAATCAATGACAGGGGGGTGATCACCACAGTCATTGATCATGCCCCTGTAAGGCTTCATTCAGACGACCGGATGCGTTTTGCGGATCCGATCCATGTATCAGTGCATCCGTAAAAATCATGCGGACATCTGAATGGAGCTTTACAGGGGGGTGATCAGGGAGTCTATATGGGGTGATCACCACAGTCATTGATCATGCCCCTGTAAGGCTTCATTCAGACGTCCGGATGCGTTTTGCGGATCCGATCCATCTATCAGTGCATCCGTAAAAATCATGCGGACATCTGAATGGAGCTTTACAGGGGGGTAATCAATGACAGGGGGGTAATCAATGACAGGGGGGTGATCAGGGAGTCTATATGGGGTGATCACCACAGTCATTGATCATGCCCCTGTAAGGCTTCATTCAGACGTCCGGATGCGTTTTGCGGATCCGATCCATCTATCAGTGCATCCGTAAAAATCATGCGGACATCTGAATGGAGCTTTACAGGGGGGTAATCAATGACAGGGGGGTGATCACCACAGTCATTGATCATGCCCCTGTAAGGCTTCATTCAGACGACCGGATGCGTTTTGCGGATCCGATCCATGTATCAGTGCATCCGTAAAAATCATGCGGACATCTGAATGGAGCTTTACAGGGGGGTAATCAATGACAGGGGGGTAATCAATGACAGGGGGGTGATCAGGGAGTCTATATGGGGTGATCACCACAGTCATTGATCACGCCCCTGTAAGGCTTCATTCAGACGTCCGGATGCGTTTTGCGGATCCGATCCATCTATCAGTGGATCCGTAAAAATCATGCGGACGTCTGAATGGAGCTTTACAGGGGGTTGATCAATGACAGGGGGGTAATCAATGACAGGGGGGTGATCAGGGAGTCTATATGGGGTGATCAGGGGTGATTAGGGGTGATCAGGGGCTAATAAGGGGTTAATAAGTGACGGGGGGGGGGATGTAGTGTAGTGTAGTGGTGCTTTGTGCTACTTTACTGAGCTACCTGTGTCCTCTGGTGGTCGATCCAAACAAAGGGGACCACCAGAGGACCAGGTAGCAGGTATATTAGACGCTGTTATCAAAACAGCGTCTAATATACCTGTTAGGGGTTAAAAAAAACACATCTCCAGCCTGCCAGCGAACGATCGCCGCTGGCAGGCTGGAGATCAACTCTCTTACCTTCCGTTCCTGTGAGCGCGCGCGCCTGTGTGCGCGCGTTCACAGGAAATCTCGCGTCTCGCGAGATGACGCGTATATGCGTGACTGTGCGCAGCGCTGCTACCTCCGGAACGCGATCCTGCGTTAGGTGGTCCGGAGGTGGTTATGGTGTTACTACTGCCATGTACAATAAAATACCTTATTTCTTGATGTAGTCTTCATTTTTTGTTTCATGGTTTCAATAGCGATAAAATCCACTATTTATGTTATGCAAATTAGTATCCTAATCTGGAGCCCAGTAACTCCCCCGTACAGTGCCCAGCCCGCCTTCCTTTAGAGCCCAAGCACGCCTCTTCCAGCATAAGTAACTGCCCACACCCGAACTCTTTGCCGCCGCCCCCTCCACTATGTGAAATCTCACGCAGGCGCAGTACCATTCACTGCCTGCGCAATGTAGAAGCTCCTGAGGGCAACAGCTTCAAATGTGTCACTGGGCATGCGCCGAGCATGCGCCGAGCATGCGCCGAGCGACAAATTTAAAGCTATTGCCCTCAGGAGCTTCTACATCGCGCAGGCAGTCCGTGGTACTGCTCCTGCGTGAGAATTCACATAGCGGAGGGGGGCGGCGGCAAAGAGTTTGGGTGTGAGCAGTTACTTATGCTGGAAGAGGCATGCTTGGGCTCAAAAGGAAGGCGGGCTGGGCACGGTGCGAGGGAGTTCCTGGGCTCCAGAGAAGGATAATAACGCCCCTCTGGGCACCTTGGACACTCATTTGCATAACATAAAAAGTGGATTTTATCGCTAATGAAACAATGAAACATAAAATGAAGACTACATCAAGAAATAAGGTATCGTATTGTACATGGAAGTAGTAACACCTTAATATGCTCAAACCAGGTGACAGATTCCCTTTAAATGCCCAAACTATTAAAATATAAAGGTATTTATCCCATATGGTGGATGTTGTAACAGAAAAAAAATCAAAATGGCCAATACACAATTTTTCGTCACTTCACTCCCCCCCAAAAACTACAAAAAAAGTGATAAAAAAGGCATACACACTCTGATATAGCATCACTGAAAACTACAGATTACCTCGCAGAAAATGAACCCTCACACAGCTCTATAGACATAAATATAAAAAAAAGTTATGAGGGTCAGAATATGCCGCTGCAAAGAAATATAAAATTTTTAAAAAATTATTATTATTTTTTTCAATATTAAAACACAAGAAAAACTATATACATGTGGTATCACTGTAATGGTACTGACCTGGAGAATGAAAACCCTTATAATTATGTCAGAATTTTTTTTCAGATTCCCACTACATCATATGCACAGGGCCGTTTTTAACGCGGGGGAAAAGGTGGCAACTACCCCGGTGGCCCAGTTGCTCCTGTGGGTCCCAAGGCAGCTGCCTCTTGAGCCCCGCTGGCTACTGGTGACGTGGGGGGCAGCAGCAGTGCACAGGTTGATGAGCGCTTCCTTTGTGGAAGCGCTCCTCTCCATAGTCATCTGTATCGCCGTCCTCAGGACAGCAATACAGATGGAAGTGCTGCTGCGGGGCAGGGGAGGGAGAGGCGTCTCCCTTCCCCAGCCTATCAGAGGCCGGTGCAGCACGGGACACAGGCCGGAAGAGGCCTGCATCGCATCGCTGCCAGCCTGATGGAGATAAGTATAAGTGTTTATTTTTTTTATATGGTACTACTACTGGCACATGATTGGGGGGCATCTATGGGGGCACCTGTTACTGGCACATGATTGGGGGGCATCTATGGGGGCACCTGTTACTGGCACATGATTGGGGGGCATCTATGGGGACAATTGTTACTGGCACATGATTGGTGGGCATCTATGGGGACAATAGTTACTGGCACATGATTGGGGGCATCTATGGGGACAATTGTTATTGGCACATGATTGGGGGCATATATGAAGGCACCTGTTACTGGAACATGATTGGGGGGCATCTATGGGGACAATTGTTACTGGCACATGATTGGGGGGCATCTATGGGGGCACCTGTTACTGGCACATGATTGGGGGGCATCTATGGGGACAATTGTTACTGGCACATGATTGGGGGGCATCTATGGGGACAATTGTTACTGGCACATGATTGGGGGAATCTATGAGGGCACTTGTTATTGGCACATGATTGGGGGGCATCTATGGGGGTACTTGTTACTGGAACATGATTGGGGGCATCTATGGCGGCACATGTTACTGGCACATTATTGGGGGGCATCTATGGGGGCACATCTTACTGGCACATTATTTGGGGGGCACTGTGGGGGCATCTATGGGAACACTTCTTACTGGCACATTATTGGTGGCACTTTTTACTGGCACATTATTGGGTGGCACTATGGGGGCATCTATGGGGGAACTTCCTACTGGCACATTATTGGGGGCACTATGGGGCATCTACTGAGGCCACAAAGAAGAGGTATTTTATATGGGGGAAGGGGGGAGAGGAACACTATGGGAGCTTCTACTGAGGCCACAAAGAAGGGTATTTTATATGGGGGCCGTGTATAGGGGTATTTTATACTGGGCACATTATGGTGGGTACTATGGGGGAGGGGAGAGAGGAGTACTATGGGCTCATCTATGGGGGTACTAAGAAGGGGTATTTTATACTTCCAAATTATGGGGGACACTAGGAAGAAGGGGGGAGAGGAGCACTATGGGGAATTTACTGGGGGCACTATATAGGGGTATTTTATACTGGCACATTATGGGGGCACTAAGGGGACATTAGCTCAACTGGGGGCATTAAAAGGGGGTATTTTTTGCACTGGCACATTATAAGGAAAATTATTACTAAAGGGGGCATTATGATGGGCTTTATTACTACTGGGGGTCTATGGGGAACATGATTACTAGTATGGGCACTATGGGAGCATTATTACTTCTGAGGCACAGTGGGGACATGTTGGGGGCACTGTAGAAGCACTATTACTACCATGTGTGCTCTAGCAGAGAATTGTTTCTATTGGTGGGACTTTTTGGGAGCACTATTACTGTGGGGGCACCTTGGCACAGTATCAGCTTACCACAATTATTTTTGGGGACGTTATGTTTACACTATTAATGTCAGGGGCACTATTTGCTGGGCGCAGTTATTTTAGGGCACTGTGTGCCAATAATTATTGAAGGTAACTATCTGCATAGTACTACTATTATCAGGGGGTTTATCTGTTTCTGCAGTATAGTACTGGGGAGCACAGTGGCACAGTATTGTGGGTGGTAGGATGATTTGTCCAGAAGATGGGAGGATGATGGAAAAGTAGTAAACTAAGATTTTGTTTTCAAACTGCAGAGATGAGAAATGGCTGAAAAATGGTGGCCTGGTCTGAAGGTCTGAAAGGAGAAGATGAGGAAAGAGAACATCTACATCAAAAGAGACGTCACTGGTTGTAAGAGGTATGTGGCGCTGTATTACCCTGTATGTAGGGGTGGATGGAGGGGTGTAAGTAGTACAGTACTATCTACACATTGTAAAAAAAAAAAAAGTAAACAATAAAAAAATAAAGATCATTTGCATCGCTGCATCCTTAAAGGGAATCTGTCACCTGGATATTTGTGTCAGAAGTTGTGCTATTTTAATTTTTAGAATAATGATACAGACATTTTATTTGATTCTTTTGTGTTGATTCTTTTTTTCCCCTCTATATTAAGGGACACTATAGTCACCAGAACCACAACAGCTAAACCTATTAGTTCTGGTGTCTATGGCATGTCTCTGCAAGCTTTTTAATATAAACATTGCCTTTTCAGAAAAAAAGGCAGTATTTACATTACTGCTAAGGAACACCTCTAGTGGCCCCTCATCATTATTAAAGGTTACTACTCTACGAGGTGTGTGGATTTTTTTTTTTGTGCGTGTGTGTTGTGGTGGAGGGTGTGATTGCATGCTAGGGTGTGGGAAGGGGTCCCAAGGAAATTCTTGCCCAGGGTCCAATTAATATTAAAGACGGCCCTGATCATATACAATATAAAATGGTGTCATTAGAAAGTACAACTTGTCCCACAGAAAAAATGCCGTTATACGGCTATAGGAAAAGAAGAATTAAAACGTTATGGCTCCAGGAAGGCAGAGAATGAAAAACAAAAACGCTAAATTGGAAAGTTGCAGTGTAAGGAAATAGTTAAAGTTGTTCTTCCCTGCGGAGGGTGCAGTGATGAGGAATGTGGGACACAAGACACCAGTTTTTGATCATTAGGGGTCCTAGTGGTTGGGGGGGGGGGGTCATTTATCACCTATCCTGTGGATTCTGGGAATACCCTTTTAAGAGACAGCTTCTTTGAATCACTGTTAAAAGTATTTGTGTTTTCAGCGATAGAAGACCTATCAGCACTAAAAGAAAAAATTCAGAGGACTATCTTGACTTGCATCGTTTGACACTTGGAAGGAGTCATATTTTATAGCAACTGAGAATCATTACAAATTCCCTTCCAGTTCAGAGTCCAGTTTTTATCTGCCCATATCGCTTCCTTCTACACCATGGCTTTCAGCACAGCCTCTACATATCTGTCCTCAGAAACCAGAGCAATTACCTGACATATTTATGGCCCATGTGATAAGGGCCAGCAGAAGCTTTATGCCCCATTCCTGCCTGTGGTGGACTGTACCACCTGCCTTCTGCAGTCTGGGGAAAGCTTTCATTTGTACTATTTGAAAGTGTTTCTTAGGGGGCCTGATTCACATTCACTTTTTACTGATCCGGCAAGCCGTTCCAACAGAGGAAGAGCCTGCTGGAGTTCCCCAGATCTAGTGTAGCCGGACATGGTTGTGCACCACCACACCCTTTTGACTATAATGGGATCCGGCAGTGATCTGGCCACTTTTGTGGCATAAGTGCCGGATTTGGTTGGACTAAAAGCATTGCATGCAGGACTTTATGTTCGGATAAAGATTTGATGCGGTTTTGCCGCAGATCTCACACTTGCATTGAAAAAGGGTGAAAGTTACAAAAAGGAACCCCAAAAAATTGACATGCTGCTGATTTCAAAATCCACACAACAGGCCATTTTCAATATGGAAAAATGTGAAGAAAAAGTAAAAAAGGAGTTGACTGGACGAATTATTGAGTGGGAGGAATTCGGGAAAGAGGAGGGGAGAGGGAATGTGTCAGGGGAGTAACACTTAGTGATGGTGCTACGAGATAGAAGCAGTATATGTGATATAAAGGTGCGGCAGCTCCCCAAACAAACAAAAAGGTCAGTGCACACTTGTGAACTGTTTCACAAATTTAGATGCAAGAATTGCATCTTAAAAAAGGGAATTATCCCGAAACGCATCGAGCTGAACTAATAAAGACTTCCACTTCACTTCAGAGCCCCGGTGTCATCTCTTTTGGGGACCATGAAGCCTTTGACACGTCTTGATAAGCAACCTCGGCGGGCGAGGTGGAGGTAGTGGCTTGAGCTTTATCCTGTACCCTCCTACCCCGGTGAAGTAAGTTCTATTTTATTACATGGAGACTTTGTTCATCTACTGAACAAGAGACCAAGATACATACTTATAGCTATACCCTGTATCCACCATTTCTCATTTCACTGGTTCCGTGGCACCCCCTCGGTACTTTCAGGACACCCCTGAAAAACTCTGCCAACTCTTGCATCTAAATCAGTATGGAATGAAAAAGTAAAATGTATATGAGAGTTGTCTAATTTCATACACCTTGCTGGTGCTGTATTATGCTGCAGTTTTTCTGCACAAGAATCCACATGGGAAACTGTACGTAATCTGTAACATGTGCAGGTAGCCTTACAGTGTGATCCAGTTTTGCCACCTTGTACTTTACTTCTCTTTGAAATTTTTCCTTCTGCAGCCAGAGAGGCCCACTGTCGACACTGGCCCATCTGATATTTGCCAGAATTGCAAGATGGGCAGTCCGGCCCTGGCTGACAGCTGGTGTTCTCAATGAGGCTTCCTTTCACCTCAGTCAATCACCACAACATTACATTCTGGGGCTCAGAAAGTGCCCATATCGATCCCATGAGGTACTCGCCCAACGTAAATATTTAAGCAATGAGCCGCCGCCAATTTAATGGTCCCTTCTTTTTTTTCCAAGAATACTGTCACTGGCCTCTTCTACTGGGGAATGTTAAGGGAATGGCTTATGCTGCAGATAAAGATCTGCCAAAGGTGGTCTATCAGCAGGATGGTTCTCCTCATTTTAAGTTGGACGTTTGCCAATACCTATGAAAGTCTACCGGAATGTTGGATATGTGTCATGGCGCGGTGTGGGTGGTAAACTCCACACCGAACCCAGGAGGGTAGGGAGGAGGTACTGGTCCTGGAAACTAGGGAAAGGGGAAAGGTCACCTCCTAGTAAATCTCTAAACTGAGCCCTGACTACTATCAGTATGAACAGACCTCGATGGCAGGAATGTTCATACGCAGGAACCTAGAGCCTAATCTGACCCTAAAGGGCCCTGGAAATAGTGTCAGGGCACAAGATGACCTGTTCCTTCCCAGCTGAAGGAACAGGAGACTCCCTTAGGCCTAATACCAAAAGACAGGGGAATACAACAAACAAGAAACAGGGAAAAAGACACTTAACTCCGAAGTATGCGGAAGAGCAGGAACACCAGCACCTCCACAACCAGAAGGAGCTATCAATCGCATAGCATGATGGGTGAGACCAGACTAAATACAGGAGTGGGAATGACCACTTACGCTACACCTGAGACAAGAGCTGTGGTCATAACCAGCAACAACACAGAAACAAGTGAAACCAAAGAGGCTGTCAGATCACATCACGTGCAGCCAGTCTCTTAGATCTTCTGACCCCTGTCACGGGAGAGATCGTGACAATAGGCTGCACCAGAATAAACCATTCAACAGGGTTGCGCTGGCCTCCACAATCACCAGTAGAGATGAGCGAATCGAAGTTGACGAAATGGAATTTCAGGAAAAATTTGATTTGTCCCGAAGTCGAATTTCCTTGCGCTTTGTGTTTTTTCTAAAATGGCTGCTGCACATGTTACAAAGTGAGAGTAAGAAGCCCGAGAACGAGGGAACACCCACAGGCACAGCCAATCAGCAGATAGCCAACCCCTATAAGAAGCCTCCTCATGTCCGGTCTCTGCCATTTTACAGTGAGCTTAGTGCAGGCAGAGACTTTGCAGGCAACGATTGAGCAATTCAGGGAAAGATTAGTCAAGGTGTAGGGAAAGGATTAGGGAGGCATTATCTACGCTATAAAAGGAGAACAGGGTGCAATAGGGGAGTGTACAGCCTGGGTAATAAGAGCAATTCTATTACACCTTGCTGCACTAATTGGGGTTACTAAAAGTGATCTATTACTACAGATTTTAGGTTGTTTTAAACAGTAATTACCGTAATTCAAGCATCTGTTATTGGGTTGAAAGTGCTGTCTGATAAAAACCAGTTTTGGGGTGTATTTATTTAAAATACGTATATAAAAGTACGGCCATTCATCCTTGCTTTTGGGGTGAATTTGAGGTCTGATACAACCAGTTGTGGGGTGTGTTAATTTTAAATATATAAAAGTATGTCCATTCATCCTTGCTTTTGGTGTGAATTTGCAGCCTGATACAAACAGTTTTGGGGTGTGTTTATTTCATATATAAAAGTATGTCCATTCATCCTTGCTTTTAGGGTAAATTTGCAGTCTGATACAACCAGTGACGACGGTGTAAAAGAAGTGCACTCTGTCACACTATAGCAGAATTTTGGACCCCTGCACGGTTCTTTATACCTGGCGCTAACATTTACCTGTAAGGCTGAGTTAACACTTGAGTTATTTGGTCAGTTTTGGCCTCATAACTGCCCAAAGAAGTGAAGTGTGCAGTGAGGCCCATTTCACACGAGCAAATTTTCCACATGGGTGCAATGCGTTACGTGAACGCATAGCATCCGCACTGAATCCTGACCCCTTCTTTTTAATGGGTCTGTGTACATGAGCTTTTTTCTTCACGCATCAGTTCTGCGTTGCGCCAAAAATGCAGCATGTTCTATATTTTGCGTTTTTCACTCAGCCCTGGCCCCATAGAAGTGAATGGGGCTTCAGTGAAAAACGCATTGCATCCGGAAGCAAGTGCGGATTCAGTGCGTTTTTCACTGATGGTTGCTAGGAGATGTTGTTCGTAAACCTTCAGTTTTTTATCACGCGAGTGAAAAACGCATCAAAACGCATTGCACCCTCGCGGAAAAAACTGAACAACTGAACGCAATTGCAGACAAAACTGACTGAACTTGCTTGGAAAATGGTGTGAGTTTCACTGAACGCACCCTGAACGCATCCGGACCTAATCCGTCATGCTCATGTGAAAGAGGCCTGATTCTAAGAGCGACACCTGTCATGTGCATGTCATACTGACTCACAATATTGTTTCACTACCACAGCAGACTCACTATGCGTGTTACACATCACTATACAGGCTCTTTGCAGCCAGGAAATAACGCGATTCACAGCGAATAAATTCGGATCGAATCAAATCTTTTTGGGAAATTCGTCGAACCGACCAAATCGAATTTTTGAGAAATTCGCTCATCTCTAATCACACCCTGGGGTTAGGTCAAAAACTCAATGTGTCTGCCCCCTTCCCCTCCCCACCAGTCACAGGATCTGAACAACCTGAAACAACACTTTAACTAAAAAAGTAGTGACCATATCCAAGCATATGCTGGCACACGTCTGGACAGAAGTGCACTACTGCCTAGACACCTGCCCTATCACCCATGGAACTCACATCAAGCATTTGTAATGTACAAACCGGATTCCAAAAAGTTGGGACACTATACAAATCTGAATGCAATGATGTGGAGGTGCCAACTTCTAATATTTTATTCAGAATAGAACATAAATCACGGAACAAAAGTTTAAACTGAGAAAATGTACCATTTTAAGGGAAAAATATGTTGAATCAGAATTTCATGGTGTCAACAAATCCCCAAAAAGTTGGGACAAGGCCATTTTCACCACTGTGTGGCATCTCCCCTTCTTCTTACAACACTCAACAGACGTCTGGGGACCGAGGAGACCAGTTTCTCAAGTTTAGAAATAGGAATGCTCTCCCATTCTTGTCTAATACAGGCCTCTAACTGTTCAATCGTCTTGGGCCTTCTTTGTTGCACCTTCCTCTTTATGATGCGCCAAATGTTCTCTATAGGTGAAAGATCTGGACTGCAGACTGGCCATTTCAGTACCCGTATCCTTCTCCTACGCAGCCATGATGTTGTGATTGATGCAGAATGTGGTCTGGCATTATCTTGAAAAATGCAGGGTCTTCCCTGAAAGAGATGACGTCTGGATGGGAGCATATGTTGTTCTAGAACCTGAATATATTTTTCTGCATTGATGGTGCCTTTCCAGACATGCAAGCTGCCCATTCCACACGCACTCATGCAACCCCATACCATCAGAGATGCAGGCTTCTGAACTGAGCGTTGATAACAACTTGGGTTGTCCTTGTCCTCTTTGGTCCGGATGACATGGCGTCCCAGATTTCCAAAAAGAACTTCGAATCGTGACTCGTCTGACCACAGAACAGTCTTCCATTTTGCCACACTCCATTTTAAATGATCCCTGGCCTAGTGAAAACGCCTGAGCTTGTGGATCTTGCTTAGAAATGGCTTCTTCTTTGCACTGTAGAGTTTCAGCTGGCAACGGTGGATGGCACGGTGGATTGTGTTCACTGACAATGGTTTCTGGAAGTATTCCTGAGCCCATTCTGTGATTTCCTTTACAGTAGCATTCCTGTTTGTGGTGCAGTGTCGTTTAAGGGCCCGGAAATCATGGGCATCCAGTATGGTTTTACGGCCTTGACCCTTACGCACAGAGATTGTTCCAGATTCTCTGAATCTTCGGATGATGTTATGCACAGTTGATGATGATAGATGCAAAGTCTTTGCAATTTTTCGCTGGGTAACACCTTTCTGATATTGCTCCACTATCTTTCTGCGCAACATTGTGGGAATTGGTGATCCTCTACCCATCTTGGCTTCTGAGAGACACTGCCACTATGAGAAGCTCTTTTTATACCCAATAATGTTGCCAATTGACCTAATTAGTGTTAATTGGTCTTCCAGCTCTTCGTTATGCTCAAATTTGCTTTTTCCAGCCTCTTATTGCTACTTGTCCCAACTTTTTGGGGATTTGTTGACACCGTGAAATTTTGAATCAATGTATTTTTCCTTTAAAATGATACATTTACTCGGATTAAACGTTTGATCTGTCATCTACGTTCTATTACAAATAAAATATTGACATTTGCCATCTCCACATCATTGCATTCAGTTTTTATTCACAATTTGTTTAGTGTCCCAACTTTTTTGGAATCCGGTTTGTATAAATAAAACTTGAAAAATCTATTTATCTAGGTTAATAAATTTGTGTTATGTTCTTTCAGTTATGAATACTGTTGAGGAAGGGTGGCAGGTATACATAAATATATATGCATGCCTACTGGGGCATGCATATATATATGTATATATTGGCGGTGCATAATGTTCCCCTCAGAGGGCGATGTGCGCAGATGTGCCCAGCACCTGCGCCCATCCGCCTCTGATATTCCCCAGGGGCTCATTCATGCCCCTGTGGGAATTCATATGTATGTGCCCCCTTAATATATGCCCCCTGAATCATATAATGTGCCCCCTGAATGTATAGATGGAGGGATATATATATATATATATATATATATATGTATATGTGTGTGTATATATATATATATATATATGTATGTATGCCCCCTGAATCATATAATGTGCCCCCTTAATATATGCCCCCTTATTATATAGTTATATTGCCCCCTTATATATATAGATGCCCCCTATGTGTATCCATTCATATATGTTTATGGATGTGCCTCAAGCATCCATAAACATATATGGCAGTTGCTCGGGTGCCCCCGCTCAGATGCGTCTGCTGGGGGTGGTGGAGGAGACCGACAGTTGGACAATTATGTCCAGCATCGGCCTCTACAAAGGACAGAGGATCAATAAGATCCTCTGCCCTTTGTCACCATCTCCGGCCGCGCCGGAGATGATGCTCCTAACAGAGACATGGGAACAAAGAGTTCCCATGCCCCTGTGAGTGGCTGACCTCCGGCGCTGTAACGACAGCGCCGGAGGTAGGCGTCCGCTTCACAGGCGGGAGGATCAAAGGATCCCCCCTCCTGGAAGCGCGCTCTAAGATCCTCGGGCCGGCGCGGTGACGTCATATCACCGCGCCGGCCAACGAGTTCAGGCCGGCGGTGCGCATGCGCACGGCGGCAATGGAGGGACTGCGAGCGGGCGCTGCCAAGCTTAAATAGGCTGGCGGCGCTCCGCTCAGCAGTCCAGCTTACCACCGGCCAGAAGAATCATCCCCTGGACCAACGAGCCCCCCTGGACAACGAGCATTATACCCTAAGTATCTTTTATCTACCTCCCTGAGCCTCTATATACCCCCCTGATCCTATATATCCTCCTGCTATCCCCTGGTAACCCTATCCCTTGGTACCCTCCTGCTATCCCCTGGTAACCTTATATACCCTCCTGCTATCCCCTGGTAACCCTATATACCCTCCTGCTATCCCCTGGTAACCCTATCCCCTGGTAACCCTCACTATATACCCTCCTGCTATCCCCTGGCAACCCTCACTATATATCCCCTGGTAACCCTATCCCCTGCTCCCCTGATATACACACCCCTGGTAACCCTACCCTATATACCCCTGGTAACCCTACCCTATATACCCCTGGTAACCCTACCCTACATACCCCTGGTCCCTACCTATTACCCCTGATAATCCTACACCCCTGGTAACCCTTTATGCCCCTTGTTGCCCTGATCCCTGATTTACTCTAATCACCTCCCGCGGTATATTTATGCTTTGTGGTTGGCTTACACCCTTGTAAGACCACCGTCAACCTTCGTCTACCCCATAGGGATAGTATATAGTACTAGGTGGGTGGGCTGTTAATATTGAATGTGTGTATCGTATAGTTAGTTTATGAGTGGAATTGGGAACGTGTAGTGTAGTTGAGTACTGTATATTTAGTGCTGTATTGTTAGTGTATTGCGTAGTGTATTGTTAACAAATACCGTTATATTTGTATCTGTGTAACGTGTAGTTATTGGCGATAGTTAGTTAGTAAGGCGCATGCAGTTAGCATAAGTGACTAGTGTAAAGCATAGCGAAGGTATTGTTGTTGTTATATAAAGGCATAAATAGGCGGAGTTATCAATAGACGGCTCCTCCCATTTATGAATATTAATTATCGATATTTGCATAAATATTGGTGATTAATATTCCCCCTTTACAAATACCGATCATTTTGCTCCATTCTTTTTGAATCACCCTGTCTTTTATTCTCTCATATTGTTCCCACTTATATTGGCCTGCTTTTAATTTTATTACAAGCAGGAGACTCCATTATATGCTATACTTCTTTACTGGACTCCAATCAACAGCAAAGTTTAAATAAAGATAAGAAAAAAAAAATGTAAAGAAACATTCAGTGAGGTACACTGGCAGCCAATCACAACACAGCATAGGATATATAAGCTCCTGTAATGTGCCAATCCTCCTCTTTCTTTGATGTTGACTCCAGCTAAGTATACAGTTTTTTATATTCACCCCATAGATATTTACCACATATAGCTACTACCACGGTACCCCACTATTTCCTGTGGTAAAGTGGTCCTTGTTTTGGGTTATCACCCAACTCTCATACACTTCCCCTTAGTGTTAGGATCTTACTTTACCACTTCCCTGCTTCCCTCTGGTGGCTTAATCCACTCCCTCCGGCGAGTCTGCATTTTCTCCCCCATGAGAAGACGCTGCTCTCCGCTGTGTGAGACCGACAGCTAACGCTGGTCATCAGCTGTGCCTCTCTGCACACAATCCCCTCACTACCTCAGGCTTGGCACTGAAGAGATTTTCCCGCCAAATTTCAGCTCTCTGCTCCATTTACCACAAATATTCCTCATGGCTGAAGGAAATGCTGAAGCAGCCTCAGACCCTCAGGGTCTTGAATTTTTGGAGGAAAATTTAATCCTGATGGAACAAACCATACAAAAGTCAGTTCACGAGGCATTAAACTCTGCTATGTCATCTATGCACGAGGTTATTAATAAATCTGTGGCCCAAGCCATATCTCATTCCGCCACTCCGAATTTACCTCAAGCGATTCCGGCCACTCTGTCGGATATTTTTTTTGTCAGCGGAAGATTCTGCATCTAATATGACGCAGGGCCTTCACAAACAAGGCAAACGCCGCTTTATAATTACCGATCCTCAGCCCAAGAAACAAGCCAAAATGGCTAAAATTAAAGAGGATCAGGTTCATACTCTAACGCTACAAAAAAGCGTACATTCAGATGTCAATAGTTTACATCCTATACCCTCCTTTCCTGAGGAGTTAAAAACTAAGCGGGCTCTAAAGGCTTCGACATCCCGAGTCAAGCCCAAGACATATATTACATCTCCGAGCGAATCTTCCTCGGATGAAATTGTCTCCTTTGACAAAGAGCATAATTCGAAATACGAAGACATTTACGATGAGGAAAATTTTTTGGGCTCAAATACTGCGGATTCTGCCATTTTGGATGCCGCAGGAATCCCATTTTTCAATCCTAATGATATTGAACACCCCAGATCATGGGAATGGGTGCCCCAAACCCAGGTGGGTAAATTTCTAAATTTTTGGATAAGGAAACCCCTGGATAAGTCGGCCTGTAGCAAATTGCGGGCAGAGTGCCCTAGACCCACTTTGCAATCAAAAGTGGCAAACACCCCTGACTTAGATCCAACTTTGGTGAAGTATTTAGCCAAATCGGGGAAAAACCCCAAGAAAGGCGTGGACCGCTCCTTCAGGGCCATACAAGATCGATTTGACAGAGGAAGATACAATTTCAGATGCCCCTATAGATTTACTAGTTCTAAAAGGCTGGGCACAAAGAGCGGTGTGTTTATTTGGCAATATTAACGCCTTCATTTGCATGGAAAGAAAACGTAGAAATTTAATGAAGTTGGACCCCCAACTTATCCATATGGCATCATCTGACAGTAACACCCCATCAGATGGCTACCTTTTTGGGGATTACTTTATTAAGGAGTTAAACAGATACGTAGGATTGAAGAACAAGAAATATTGCGGCCGGCACTGCCACATGTGTCTATGCGATCACTAAAATAACCATTTGCAAATGGTTATTTTAGTGATCGCATAGACACATGTGGCAGTGCCGGCCGCAATATTTCTTGTTCTTCATACCATATTTTGAATCTTGATTCTGGGCAGCAAGAGCACACCACGCAGTATGAGTGTCAAGATCACGATGGACATAACAAATGTTGTAGCACTGGATTCATGTGATGCAGCGATCAATGAAGGACGAGTGGACGCGGGCATATTTTTTACCAGGGCTTTTTTTCTCAGAGAAAAGGTGGTGGAACTCACCCCCCCTCCCCTGGCCACGCCCCTACCCACCCCTAGGACCGCCCCCTAAAGCCATCCCTTTAGAGAACAGGGATGCAAGTAAAATTGCCAGTGACGGTCGTGACAGCCAGGCTGTTAGTGCCCGCGGCCGCCGCCGCCGCCCTAGTCCACACATGGGCAGTGCAGCCTGGCCTGGCCCCTTCCTTCCCTGTTCCTGTTCCCCTAATTGGCCAATTCAATCTTTTTAATTTAAAAATGAAATAAATGAAAAATTACCTTGCCCCCGTAGATGACCCCTATAGTGCTCCCCCCCTTCCCCATAGTACCCACCATAATGTGTCCCAGTATAAAATGCCCCTATACAGAGCCCCCCATATAAAATGCCCCTTCTTTTTAGCCTCAGTAGATGACCATATAGTGCCACCCAATAATCTGCCAGTAATAAGTGCCCCAATAGATGCCCCCAATCATGTGCCAGTAATAAGAGACCCCCACCATCATGTGCCAGTAGCCAGAGTTCCCCCCTTATCATGTGCCAGCCCAGTAGTCCCCCCTTATCATGTGCCAGCCCAGTAGTCCCCCCTTATCATGTGCCAGTAGTCCCCCTTATGTGCCAGTAGTCCCCCTTATGTGCCAGTAGTCCCCCTTATGTGCCAGTAGCCCCCCTTATGTGCCAGTAGCCCCTTTATCATGTGCCAGCCCAGTAGTCCCCCTTATCATGTGCCAGTAGCCCCCCTTATGTGCCAATAGCCCCCCTTATGTGCCAATAGCCCCCTTATGTTCCAATAGCCCCCTTATGTGCCAATAGCCCCCCTTATGTGCCAGTAGCCCCCCTTATGTGCCAGTAGCCCCCCTTATGTGCCAATAGCCCCCTTATGTGCCAATAGCCCCCCTTATCTGCCAATAGACCCCCTTATCATGTGCCAGCCCAGTATTGTACCTATATAAAAAAAAAAAAAAACACTTATACTTACCTCCAGCGATGCGATGCGATGCAGGCCTCTTCCGGCCTGTGTCACTCGCTATACGGCTCAGGTGGCGCGATGACGTCATCGCGCCACCTGCACCGGCCTCTGAGAGGCTGGTGCAATAGGCCGGCAGCCTATCAGAGGAACAGGAGGGGACACACCTCTCCCTCCCCTGCCGCAGCATAGCAACTGTATCGCTGTCCTGAGGACAGCGATACAGATGGATGACTATGGAGATGAGCGCTTCCACAATGGAGTTTAACAGCGCCAGAGCAAACACAAATGAGGAACAAGCATCAAGTCAAGATACAGCAAACCCCTTTAGGAGAGGGACTCGAAGGGGGAGGACAAAACGCAAGACAACACAAGAGCGGATACAAGAGGAAGCAGGTGGCGTGGAGAGAGGAACTTGATACTGGCACATTGGGAGGGGGGGATGGCACTATGATACTGGCACATTGGGGGGTTCACACTATGATACTGGCACATTGGGGGGAGATGGCATTATGATACTGGCACATGGGGGGGTTTGGCACTATGATACTGGCACATGGGGGAAGGAGAGAGGCACTTGATACTGGCACATTGGGAGGGGGGAAATGGCACTATGATACTGGTACATTGGGGGGGAGATGGCACTATGATACTGGCACGTGGGGGGGACAGAGGCACTTGATACTGGCACATGGGGGGGTTGGCACTATGATACTGACACATGGGGGGTGGGAAGGAGAGAGGCATTTGATACTGGCACATTGGGGGGATGGCACATGGGGGGAGGAGAGAGGCACTTAATACTGGCACATTGGGAGGAGATGGCATTATGATACTGGCACATGGGGGGTGGGTGGGAAGGAGAGAGGCACTTAATACTGGCACATTGGGGGGGAGATGGCACTATGATACTGGGACATGGGGGGAGGAGAGAGGCACTTAATACTGGCACATTGGGGGGGGGGTGGCACTATGATACTGGGACATAGGGGGGGAGGAGAGAGGCAGTTGGTACTGGCACATGGGGGGGTTTGGCACTTGATACTGGCACATGATGGGGGCATCTATGGGGACACTTACTGGCACATTATTGGGGGGCATTATGGGGGTCCATTTTTACTTGCACATTATTGGGGGGCACTATGGGGGCATCTACTGAGGCCACAAAGAAGGGGTATTTTATATGGGGGCTCTGTGTGGTACTAGTATTATCAGGGGGTTTATCTGTTTCTGCCGTATTGTTTGGGGAGCACAGCGGCACAGTATTGGGGGTGGTAGGATGATTTGTCCAAAAGATAAGAGAATGATGGAAAAGTAGTAAACTAAGATTTTTTTTGTCAAACTGCAGAGAGGAAAAATGGCTGAAAACTGGAGGTCTGATCTGAAGGTCTGAAAGGAGAACATGAGGAAAGAGAAAATCTACGTCAAAGAGACATCACTAGATGTAAGAGGTATGTGCGCTGTATTACTCTGTATTTCCAATTTTTTTTTAATCCAAATCCGAATACTTTGTTAAAAAAGTAAGGACTCTTTATTTTTTCATATTAAAAGAATATTGAGTTTGGATCACTTTGTTTCTTACACCGTTCACACAATTCTTATGTACAGGATTCGTAGGATTCGAGATTCGAAAGATTCGAGAGATTCGAGAACCTTTTCGGATTCGAAAAAAATTGGATTCGTCCCACCTCTAAATATAACAAAGCAGAACATGCCCAAACAACACAATCCACATCCATAGGTCCTTTGGGTTTTCATTTGGGATATGGGGTGGAGGAGCAGGATAGACAGGTGGTTCTCACATTGCTAGATTTACACAGTAGTGGAGATTCAGAGGCACAGGGTTACACAGAGGAATCAGAGCCCTTTACACAGGGGATAAAATCCACGTTCACCCCCCTCCTTGTCGGCTGGAGGTAGTTTGGATCTATTTCAGAAGCAGGTTTTAAAAGAAACCAAGGCTCTGATATATCCACAGATTAAATCCAATCTCAGTGAAGGTGAGAATAAAGCATTGGATTGGCTTGTGAATTGTAAAGAGATCATTATCAAACTAGCCGCTAAGGGGGGCAATGTGGTTGTGATGTATAAAACACGTTATATGCAAGAAGCAGATAGACAACTCAGAGACATCAACACCTATGTTCCCCTCACCTCAGACCCCACTATAAAATACCAGCAACAACTTAAAGCGTTATTGTAGAAGTATGTAGACAGAGGATTTTTGACTAAGCGCATGGCTGAGAGACTCTACCCTCAGTTCCCCATCAAACCAGTGTGGTATATAGTACCCAAGATCCACAAGTCGATGGCAGACCCACCCGGGCGTCCCATAGTATCGGGGAACGGTTCTTTGACCGAACCCCTTTCCCAATATTTGGATTGGATGCTGCGCCCGGTGTTAAAAGGGGTTCCTTCATATTTGGAGGATACCACCGACTTTTTGGAGGCCTTGGGAGAAATACAATGGCAGGACGGCTTTTATTTAGCCGCGGTGGACGTGGAAAGCCTATACACTAGGATTCCAGAAGAACTGGGGGTAGTGACTCATATATTGATTTTGTTACGGAGTCTCTGTCATTCATACTGACACATAACGCTTTCAGTTTCAACCAGGAATGGTTTAAACAATTGTCGGGAACCGCGATGAAGACACCAGTGTCATGCACCTTTGCAAATTTATTTTTGGCCATGTTTAAAGAGAGGTATGTTTACACCGTCCAAAACCCATTTATACGGTACATCAAGGTTTTTTTTTAAGATATATAGATGATATATTTATTGTCTGGACGGGGGAGAAACATATGTTCAGTGCATTTGTGGATTATTTAAATAACGCAAATAAGATGAACATGCGGTTCACCAGCACTTTGAGTGTGGATGAATTAGATTTTCTTGATGTTAAAATAAAGGTGAGAGAAATAAAAAAGAGAAAGAGGAGACAATACAACAAAGGTGATGGAGATAGAGCAGTGTTCACATTTGATTATTCCCCAATGGCCTCCACTATTAAAAAAGTCATTTTAAATAATTGGCAAATGGTGCAGAGGGACGGGTCTCTGGCAGCCAAAGTAGACAACTACCCTATTGTTAGCTTCCGCAGGAGTAAAACTATAGGGGATGCCATTGTCAGGAGCAACCTTCCCCGTCCAGTTGATAACTGGCTGGGAAGGAGTGCTCCTAAAGGAAACTACTCATGTGGACACTACTCTATGTGTGAACACGTATATAAACAGAAATATCTGTAGATGGGCAATGTAGTACATATAGTTAAACAATTTATACATTGTAAGACCCAGTATGTAGTATACGTGATTTTTTGCCCATGTGGGAGGTTTTACATTGGCAAGACACATAGGTGCTTATATATGCACTTCAGGGAGCACAAGAAATCAATAACAACTAAAAACGGAGCAACTAGGCTAATTGAACATATACATGCTGAACATGGGGGGAGGAGTGAAGTTTTAAAATGTGCAGGATTGAAACAGTCCAATCCCCCATGAGAGGAGGGGATAGAAAACGCATCCTTTTGCAGCGAGAAGCCGCATGGATAATCAGAACGCAAGCCATGGGACCTTTAGGGTTAAATGATAAAAATTATTTGTCTGTCTTAATTTGATTTGGTTTTAAGTATATATGTTTTTGTATTTCACATAAATGTATACCAGTGACGTATATGGGGTGGAGGTATTTATAGCCCCCTCCCCTCTACATCACATAAGGCTTGACAAAGCGCAAGACAGCGCGAAACAGCTGTAGCCGATTCATGCACTTGTGTATCGTCCGCGTCCACTACTTTTGTGCAAAAATGGAATAAACTGCAACTGCAATTTGAGATTAGTGGTGAGTGCCGCGGTGCTTTCTTTTCACTCAATACAAGATACGTAGGATTGTTTTCATCGCTTGACAAAGCACAATCCTCCATGAAAAAGTTTTCCAGGGTCGTGTTTTTGGGAGGGCTGGGAAAAGAAGAGGCCGGTTTCTCATCCGTCCGACCCACGAGAATCAATATCCAAGAGGCCTTCCCCGAGCGGACAGATATCCAGCTCCATCCCACTCCTTCAACCCAACGCCCTTTTTTCCTGGGCCGACCCTGGAGGGTGAGAGGCCATAGGGGTTTTCCCAGAACCAGACCCTCGGCAGGTGAGTTTCCCCAGCCAGTATTTTCACAAATACCCCTAGGGGGCAGGATAAAACATTTTTCCCACGTTTGGTCTCTGATTACATCAGACTCATGGGTCTTAAATACGGCCTCAGGATATCAAATAGAATTCCTATTTCCACCAATACAAACACACACACCTCATCCAAAAACTTTCTCAGAGTCAGACCGCACACTAGTTCAACTAGAAATAGAGGAACTCTATTCCAAGGGAGCTATTATTCCAATATCCTCAGAATCCCCAAGATTTGTAAGCAATCTCTTTCTAGTGAAAAAGAGAGATGGCGGTCACAGACCAGTTATCAATTTGAGATTCCTCAACAGTTTCGTGCTTTACCAACACTTCAAAATGGAGGGAATTCATCTCCTGAGAGACCTTTTGTTATCGCACGATTGGCTGGCAAAAATAGATTTCAAGGATGCTTATCTCACAATACCTATGCATCCACTGTCCCAGCCATACCTCCAATTTGTTTGGGAAAGCCAGAAATGGCAGTTTACCAGCTTGCCTTTCGGTCTTTCCTCCACCCCTTGGTGTTTCACCAAACTATTAAAACCAGTAGTATCTCTACTGTGGTCCTGTCACGGAACCATGAACCAGACGTACAACAAGGGATAAGTGAAAATAAGAAGGCTTTATTGAAAATAAAGCTGTAAAGCAAAAGTACAAACGGATGGCGAAACCGAAGCAGAGTCTTTGCGAAGCCAGAGGTCAGGAACCAGAAGGGTAGTCAGACGAAGCCAGGATCAGGAACCAGCAGGGTAGTCAGACGAAGCCAGGATCAGGAACCAGCAGGGTAGTCGGACGAAACCAGGATCAGGAACCAGCAGGGTAGTCGGACGAAACCAGGATCAGGAACCAGAAGCAGCAGCAGTCTAGAAGCATGTGAACACAGGAGGACCAAGCAAGGAACTGAAGCCACAGACCTCCTATATATATGAGCTAGGCATCCAGCTCCTCCCAGTGGGAAGGAGGAGCCGCAGGGTGGGAGGCTACAAGAAACCCAGAAACCAAGATGGCCGCCAGCACATGTCAAACGAAGGAGAGCAGCAAGAAGGTAAGACCATGACAGTACCTCCCCCTCAAGGGCCCCTCCTCCGCGGAGTAAAGAACGGTTTCTGAGGGAAGCGTGCGTGGAAGGCTCGGAGCAAGGCAGGAGCATGGACATCTGCGGAGGGAACCCAGGAACGTTCCTCTGGACCATAACCACGCCAATGGACCAAAAACTGCACCCGACCGCGGACCAGGCGTGAGTCCAGGATATTGCTCACCTCATACTCCTCACGATTACCCACTTGGACCGGACAAGGCCGAGGAACCGAGGAAGTGAAACGATTACACACCAGTGGCTTCAACAGGGAGACATGAAACACGTTGGAGATCCGCATGCCAGGAGGAAGCGCAAGGGCATAGGCTACCGGGTTTACCCTGCGAAGCACTCGGAAGGGACCAACAAAGCGAGGCGCCAGCTTGGGAGTGGGCACTCGAAGGTTGAGGTTGCGGGTGGACAACCATACACGGTCTCCGACCTGGTAGGAAGGAGCAGGCGCTCGTCTGCGATCAGCCTGGAGTCTCTGGCGCTGCGCAGAGACCTCAAGGGACTTCTGGATCAGTACCCAAGAAGCACGTAGGACGGAAAGGTGATCCTCCACAGCCGGAATATCTTGGGGAGAGAATACCTCCGGTAACACGGCAGGTTGGAACCCATAATTGGCCATGAAGGGAGACGTCCCAGAGGAAGAGTTCACCGCCGTGTTCCTGGCAAACTCAGCCCAAGGCAGGAGGTCAACCCAATTGTCTTGGTGATCGGAGACATAGCAACGAAGGAATTGCTCCAAGGCCTGATTGGATCGTTCTGCGGCCCCATTGGACTGAGGGTGGTAGGCCGAGGAGAAGGAGAGATGAATCCCCAACTGGGAGCAAAAGGCGCGCCAGAACCTGGACACAAACTGACTCCCCCGATCCGACACAATCTCCTTGGGCAAACCGTGCAACCGGAAGACCTCCCTGGCAAAAATCGTGGCCAACTCTTGTGCAGAGGGTAACTTCTTGAGAGGAACACAGTGGCACATTTTGGAAAACCGATCCACAATCATGAGAATGACCGTATGGCCTCGGGATGCAGGGAGGTCCACAATGAAATCCATCCCCAGGTGTGACCATGGGCGCTCCCCGGTGGCTATGGGTTGCAGAAGGCCCAACGGAAGGTGCCGAGGGGACTTACTCTGGGCACAAACGGAGCATGCCGCTACATATGCGGCGATGTCGGAACGTAGGGAAGGCCACCAGAACAGACGTGAAACAGCCCAGGACAGCTGATTCTTTCCAGGATGCCCCGCGGTCTTGGAGTTATGGTAGGTTCGCAACAACCGGAGCGGCAGTAGGAGCTGGCCCAGGAGCGACAACCGACCCATCGGCAACGGGAGCGAAATGAGCCGTGCGTTCAAGCAGGGTTTGCAACGCCACAGCGAACCGACCCAACAGGTGATCCTGCTGATCAAGTCTGGCAACCAGCGTGAGTAGCGAGGATGGCCCTGTACCGTCAGAATTCATGGCTTGGTCCTAATGTCACAGAACCATGAACCAGACGTACAACAAGGGATAAGTGAAAATAAGAAGGCTTTATTGAAAATAAAGCTGTAAAGCAAAAGTACAAACGGATGGCGAAACCGAAGCAGAGTCTTTGCGAAGCCAGAGGTCAGGAACCAGAAGGGTAGTCAGACGAAGCCAGGATCAGGAACCAGCAGGGTAGTCAGACGAAGCCAGGATCAGGAACCAGCAGGGTAGTCGGACGAAACCAGGATCAGGAACCAGCAGGGTAGTCGGACGAAACCAGGATCAGGAACCAGAAGCAGCAGCAGTCTAGAAGCATGTGAACACAGGAGGACCAAGCAAGGAACTGAAGCCACAGACCTCCTATATATATGAGCTAGGCATCCAGCTCCTCCCAGTGGGAAGGAGGAGCCGCAGGGTGGGAGGCTACAAGAAACCCAGAAACCAAGATGGCCGCCAGCACATGTCAAACGAAGGAGAGCAGCAAGAAGGTAAGACCATGACAGGTCCCGAGGTGTTAGTCTGATAATATACTTAGACGATTTACTCATTATGGCCCAATCTCTGTTCTCATACATCTCCACATTCAGTGGACCACGACCTTGTTGACCAATCTGGGATTCCTTCTAAATCTCGAGAAATCTGTTCCAATTCCCTCTCGGGAAGTAGAATTCCTGGGTTTTCTCATTAACACTCAGTCAGCCATTCTGAGTCTCCCTCCCAGGAAACTGAAAACCATCTCAAGAAAGATTCGGTCAGTCTTGAACAGACAGCGCACTTTAGCTCGGATAGTAGGTCGGTTATCCTCCTCCATTCAAGCAATTTTCCCCGCTCCTCTACATTATTGAACCCTCCAACGCTTGAAAACCCATCACCTCAGGGAAGGTTTGGGATATTTAGACGAAGTATCCCTTTCCCCGGACGCCAAAGAGGAACTCCTGTGGTGGTTGGATCACATCCAATTATGGAACGGGAAGGCTATCTTCAATTCGGTTCCAGATCTAATTCTGGAATCGGATGGCAGTTGCAGCGGATGGGGTGCCCAGTGCGGCTCCTTATCCACTGGTGGCAAATGGTCCGAAGAAGAGGCGCTACTTCACATTAATTGCCTGGAACTCTTGGCAGGGTTCTTCGCCCTCAAGAGTTTTGCAACACACAGATTGCACTGTTGCATTCTCTTGTGGATGGACAACATCCCTGCAGTACAGTATGTGAACCGTCTGGGAGGCCAATATAGCGAAAGAATTCTGGCACTTTTGTTTCAACAGAGACATTACACTGAAGGCGGAATATCTTCCGGGCCTTTCCAACTCAGTCGCTGATTGGAACTCCCGCTTCCTAACAGACCACAGCGACTGGCGTCTAGATCTTATGATTTTCCAACTCCTCGACTCACTGTGGGGCCCCCTCCAAATAGACCTTTTCGCGTCACAAATAAACCGTCAGCATTCCAAATTTTTCAGCTGGCATCCCGACCCAGAGTCGTTGGGTACAGATGCCCTCCTCCACCTCTGGCCTTCGGGAACTCTATATGCGTTTCCCCCCTTTGCTCTCATTACGAGAGTACTGTTGTTGACCAGAACCCAGAAATCGACGATAGTCTTGATAACTTCGTTCTGGCCCACTCAGTCTTGGTTTCCTAAACTTCTGGGGATGACCATTGACTTTCCACGCTTATTGCCAAATCATCATTCCATTCTCCTGGACCCTTCCGGGAATCCTAATCCCTTAGTCTTGTCAGACCTACTTCATCTAGTAGCATCGCTCATCTCCGGTCAGCAGAGTTTGATATCGGACTTTTATACTCAGCTCAGGATATTCTCTCAGATGCTTGGAGACTTTGCCTGGAGACTTTGGGCTGATTGGTGCTTACAACGGAATGTGGATCCCGTTCACGCATTTATGGTACAGGTCCTGAATTACCTATCAGCATCTTTTGATGCTGGGAAAGCCTATCGGACCATTAACGTTTATCGTTCAGCGATTTCCTTTTATCACACTCCGCTTCAGAATATGTCAATAGGTAAACACTCCTTATCTGTAAGTTAATGAAAGGTATGAAATTCTGCAGACCTCCTTTACCCAAGTATTATTCTACCTGGGATGTTACTTTGGTACTTAACCTTTTTGTCTCCTGGGGAGATAATGATCTCCTATCGTTAAAGCTCCTTTCTTTTAAATTGCCTAGTCTTCTATGCCTCCTCTCTTTCAAAAGAGTCTCCGATGTCAGAGCCTTAGAAATATCCCAGAGACTATTTTCACCA
This sequence comes from Bufo bufo, assembly GCF_905171765.1. NCBI lineage: Eukaryota > Metazoa > Chordata > Amphibia > Anura > Bufonidae > Bufo > Bufo bufo. The sequence continues at coordinate 192,198,704 of NC_053391.1, read as the reverse complement.
CAAGGCGTATCCTTCTCCATTTCCCGGTGTACTAAGACCAATTTTCCCTCAGTTTTTTACCCCGCCTTTCCTCAACAAGAACATTTGTGTATTGTTTGTTGTCTTAAGGTCTACGAACGTAAGACTGAATCTCTTAGGCAACCAGCTCATTCCCAATTATTAATATAGTTCTGTAAACCTCACCTTCCGGTTTCCTCCCCAACTCTAGCCAGATGGATTAGGCGGTCTATGCAATTAGCAGGTATCGATACCTCCGTATTCGGGGCTCATTCCGTTCGGGGTGCCTCGTCTACAAAGGTTAGGCAGGCTGGTGCCTCTCTATCTGACATTCTTAAGGCAGCCGACTTGTCGGCAGAATCCACATTCAAAACATTCTACTTTCGACCCGAACCTCATATTTTTATGTTCTTAATCTAATCGCATAATATAGAGTTCAAGTTTATTACTCATGTATTGTATTAGCTTTAAACATGCATATAATGGAGTCTCCTGCTTGTAATAAAATTGGAGATTTTCCTAGCTGCTTGTGCAGGAAAATATAGATTTTATTAAGGACAGGAGACGAACATTATCTCACCCTATAACCCACCCTGTTTCTGTTCTCGTCTAGTTTAATATTCTTCTGGGAGTCTCCAGTCGATCTCTTCCCTCGACATGGCTCATTGAATTTTGGATGATTTCCAGTTTTTCGTTCAAGAAAGATGGATGACATGGGAGTTCGTTATTTCTGTTCGTTTACATCAAAGAAAGAGGAGGATTGGCACATTACAGGAGCTTATATATCCTATGCTGTGTTGTGATTGGCTGCCAGTGTACCTCACTGCATGTTTCTTTACATTTTTTTTTTCTTTTTCTAATCTTTATTTAAACTTTGCTGTTGATTGGAGTCCAGTAAAGAAGTATAGCATATAATGTTCGTCTCCTGTCTTTAATAAAATCTATATTTTCCTGCACAAGCAGCTAGGAAAATCTCCAATTGTCACTGAGTAGCCCACTACACCTTGTTTTCACAGTACATTGCTCATATCTTCATAGACAATGTTAAAACCACCGAAAGGTGTGACGTATGGCTATTTATTATGACTTTTGCTATATTCTTGTAAAACAGGTTTCTCTTCTAAAGCCGGAACCTATTATTATTTGAAGATTTCATTCAACAGAAAAGGAATTGAAGCCTGAACTTCATGAACTTGACTGTCTTGTTTCCTGTAAATATTTCTATGAAAAAAATCAAAGGCCTGGCACGGAGAAAACAATCTGAGCTGGAGCTTCTTTGATGAGACTTTTTTATTTTATGTTTATGACGTGAGAGTTACAGTTTGGTATATAAGCTAGAGATACTTACATATCTGTAGGCTCACTTTGTGGGTCACTTTGTTCAAGCTCCTGCTCATTATACTTGTCTTTCTGGGTCGAATCCTGGAAGAAAATCTGATAAAACTGTGTAATGCATTTTGCTATATTTTTGGAATTTATTGGCATATGCATATGAAAAACACGTATACTTTGATATTGTTTAAGAATTTTTTATCTTAACCCTATTGACTAAACATTAAAGACCTTAAACCACTACCAATATCTGTAAAAGAGTTAAAAATACATGGCATACACTATAGTAGTGTAGTCTATACAGGAATGGAGCACAGCAAAGTGCAAAGATAGGTGGTACAACTCTAGTGAAAGTGTAGTCAAATTTGTAGTTAGTATGTATGATTTTCCAATATAAGGCCTCCTGCACACGAACGTGTGCTGCCCGTTGTCGTATTGCGGACCGCATTTGCAGATCCGCAAGACACGGGCGCTCTTTCGTGGGCATTCCGCATCACAGATGCGGACCCATTCACTTCAATGGGTCTGCAAATCCTGAGATGCGGAACAGAAGCACGGAATGGAACCCTACGGAAGCCCTACGGAGTGTCGTCTTGCACTTCCTTTCCGCAAAATTATAGAACATGTCCTATCTTTTTGCGGAACGGGTGGATCGCAAACCCATTGAAGTGAATGGGTCTGCGATCCGCCTGTGGCTGCCCCGCGGTCGGTGTTCGTGCATTGCGTCCCGCAGCACAGCCACGGGGTGCACACGTTCGTGTGCAGGAGGCCTAAGGATGGGTGGAAACAGCGGCCAATCAAGCTTGTGTTGCTAAAAAAATAATTTGTGTAAGAGCTTGTTCACACGACCATGTGAAGCCCGTGCTGTGGACCGCAAATTGCGGTCTACAATGCACGGGCACCGACCGTGGCCCAGCCGCATGGGGATCGCGGACCCATTCCCATGAATGGGTCCGCGATCCGTCCGTTCTACACAAAGATAGAGCATGTTCTATCTTTTTGCGGTGCGGAGGCACGGAACGGAACTCCAGGAAGAACTCCGTAGTGCTTCCGTAGTGTTCTGTTCCGTGCTTCCGTTCCGCATCTCCAGATTTGCGGACCCATTAAAGTGAATGGGTCCACATCCGTGATGCGGAATGCACATGGAACGGTGCCCGTGTATTGCGGATCCGCAAATGCGGTCCACAATACGGCAGCGGGCAGCACATGTTCATGTGAATGAGCTCTAATTGTGGTCTAGATGGTTGACAAATTATTCTAATCTGTGACATGGACAGAGTATTGATAGAAAAAAAAAAAAGTCATGAATAGAACAGTCTAAAGGCATGTTCACATGTGTCCATTGTAGATCTGCATGCAGAAAATCCATGGCATATTACAGTATGAGCAAAGTGGATGAGATTTTAGAAAATCTTATCCACAACCAAATTCACATAACATTTAGCCTGCTGGATTATAAATCACTGACATGGCAATTTATGCTGCATATTTCCTGCAACTATGAATTCTACAACACAAATATGCGCCATTTCTCCTGCTGCAGAATTCTGGCATATCTGCTGCAAATTTTCCATCCCATGTGGTTCAAAATTCTGTGCTGATTCATCTCTTAATATATCCTTACAGGGAACAGAGCTTTCTTTTTCTGTTACAAGACTTGAAATCTCCTTTTGGGCAGCTAAAGAGTTAAATTGATGGTCTATCATTGCCAACCAGCTGTTCAAAGGGGCTGCAGCATTCCTTCACTTGAATGGGATGAATCTGTAATTAGCCTGCCGCACCGCTGCTATGTAGACGATTTGTTATTGACGTTCGGGTTTATGCTGAATTGTCCTCTCCTGCATGGCGGAAACCGGATGGATCTGTTATGCTGGCCATAGACTTCTATTATGACGGAATGCCTCTAAAGGCATTCCGTCATGGAATTGCGTTATGGTCCGTGGTAACGGAATCCATAACGGAATTCAGCATATACCCGAACGTCAAAAACTGAAAGTTTTTATAATAAAGTAATATTTGGGTACTTTGTTAAATCCAGGAGAACCCCTTTAATGACAAACACAGCCCATTGATTTCAGTATATAATGCCTAATTTTCCCTGTTGTAGCACTGCAGGGATATATAACACTTAAGCTACATGCACTCGACCGTATGTGTTTTGCGGTCCGCAAATTGCGGATCCGCAAAAAAAAAGGATGACGTTTTGTATGGCATCCGTTTTTTTCTTGCGGATCCATTGTAATAATGCCTATCCTTGTCCGCAAACTAGAAAAAAATAGGACATGCATTATTTTTTTTGCGGAGCAATGGAACGGACATACTGATGCGGACAGCACACGGTGTGCTGTCCGCCTTTTTGCGGACCCATTGAAATGAATGGGTCCGCATCCTATCCGCAAAAAAAACGGATTGGACACGGAAACAAAATACGGTCGCGTGCATGAGGCCTTAGGCCTCTTTCACACTACCGTTTTTCTTTTCCGTTTTGCGGGCCGTTTTTTACGGTCCGTATACGGAACCATTCATTTCAATGGTTCCGCAAAAAAAAAACGGAATGTACTCCGTATGCATTCCGTTTCCGTTTTTCCGCTTTTCCGTTCCGTTGAATGATAGAACATGTCCTATTATTGCCCGCAAATCACGTTCCGTGGCACCATTCAGGGCCTCCTGCACACAACCGTTTTTTCCCCCCGTTTACTGGGCGTTTTTTGCGTTCTGTATACGGAACAGAATTGCGGATGTGCGAATGGGGCCTTACAGATAGAACATGTCCTATTATTGCCCGCAAATCACGTTCCGTGGCTCCATTCAAGTCAATGGGTCTGCAAAAAAAACGGAACTCATACGGAAATGCATCCGTATGTCTTCCGTTTCCGTTCCGTTTTTTGAGGAACCATCTATTGAAAATGTTGTGACCAGCCCAATTTTATCTATGTAATTACTGTATACTGTTTATGCCATACGGAAAAACGGAACGGAAAAACGGAACAGAAACGGAAACACTACGGAAACAAAATATGGAACAACGGATCCGTGAAAAACGGACCGCAAAACACTGAAAAAGCCATACGGTTATGTGCAGGAGGCCCAAGTCAATGGGTCCGCAAAAAAAAACGGAACACATACGGAAATGCATCCGTATGTCTTCCGTATCCGTTCCCTTTTTGCGGAACCATCTATTGAAAATATTATGCCCAGCCCAATTTTTTCTATGTAATTACTGTATACTGTATATGCCATACGGAAAAACAGAACGGAAACAGAAACACAACGGAAGCAAAAAATGGAACAACGGATCCGTGAAAAACGGACCGCAAAACACTGAAATAGCCATACGGTAGTGTGAAAGAGGCCTTACTGCTTGGTTCCCCCATAGGGTAGGGATACCACTGGTAGTTCCAGCAGAAGTCATCCAGTGATCAGCTTGTAATGGGGGACCCTTCAAACATAAAGGAATGGTCCAAAGTGAACAATTCCTTTACATTTCAATGCTACATCATAACTTCTAAGGCCTCTTTCACACTACAGTATGTCGATTTCAGTGTTTTGCGTTCCGTTTTTCACGGATCCGTTGTTCCGTTTTTTGTTTCCGTTGTGTTTCCGTTTCGGTTCCGTTTTTCCGTATGGCATATACAGTATACAGTAATTACATAGAGAAACATAACATTTTCAATATTGGGCATAACATTTTCAATAGATGGTTCCGCAAAAAACGGAACGGACACGGAAGACATACGGATGCATTTCCGTATGCATTCCGTTTTTTTTGCGGACCCATTGACTTTATTAGAGCCACGGAACGTGATTTGCGGCCAAATATAGGACATGTTCTATCTTTCAACGGAACGGAAAAACAGAAATACGGAAACGGAATGCATACGGAGTACATTCCGTTTTTTTTTGCGGAACCATTGAAATGAATAGTTCCGTATACGGACCGTATACGGAACGCAAAAACGAAAAAAAAAAACGGTAGTGTGAAAGAGGCCTAAGGCTCCATTCACACGTCCGCAAAATGGGTTCGCATCCTTTTCGCAATTTTGCGGAATGGGTGCGGACCCATTCATTCTCTATGGGGACGGAATGGATGCGGACAGCACACAGTGTGCTGTCTGCAGCCGCAATTGCGGAGCGCGGTCCCGATTTTGGGTCCGCAGCTCCGCAAAAAGATAGAGCATGTCCTATTCTTGTCCGCAGCTTGCGGACAAGAATAGGCATTTCTATGGGGGTGACGGGCTGGTGTGTTGCAGACCCGCAATTTGCGGGTCCGCAACACACCACGGACGTGTGAATGTAGCCTAAGGCCTCTTTCACACTACAGTATGTCCATTTCAGTGTTTTGCGGTCCGTTTTTCACAGATCCGTTGTTCCGTTTTTTGTTTCCGTTGTGTTTCCGTTTCTGTTCCGTTTTTCCGTTCCGTTTTTCCGTATGGCATATACAGTATACAGTAATTACATAGATAAAATTGGGCTGGGCATAACATTTTCAATAGCTGGTTCAGCAAAAAACGGAACGGAAACGGAAGACATACGGATGCATTTCCGTATGTGTTCCGTTTTTTTGCGGACCCATTGACTTGAATGGAGCCACGGAACGTGATTTGCGGGCAATAATAGGACATGTTCTATGTTAAAACGGAACGGAAAAACGGAAATACGGAAACGGAATGCATACGGAGTACATTCCGTTTTTTTTGCGGAACCATTGAAATGAATGGTTCCGTATACGGACCGTATACGGAACGCAAAAAACGGCCAGTAAACGGGAAAAAAAAACGGTCGTGTGCAGGAGGCCTAAAGCAGGGATGCCCAATCTGCGGCCCACCAGCTGTTGCAAAGCTACCACTCCCAGCATGACTAGGTCATTAATATCAGATCGGCAGGGATCCGACACCTGGCACCCCCGCCAATCAGCAGTTTGAAAACAAGGCCGCTCTCGCATGAGCGATGCTTTCCCTTCATTGTTTACCTGTTCGCCATCGACATCGCAGAACAGGTGTAATTACAAGAAGCCGTCCCATGCACTTCTATGGGATCTTCGCCTTCCTATTTAAGTCTATGGGAACGAGCCATCCCATTGAAGTTAATTGGATGGCTTACTGTAAATACACCTGCTCAGCGCTGCGATGTCGACGGCGAACAGGTAAACAGTAAGGCTACTTTCACACTTGCGTTCGGGGTTCCGCTTATGAGCTCCGTTTGAAGGCTCTCACAAGTGGCCCCGAACGGATCCGTACAGCCCTAATGCATTCTGAGTGGATGCGGATCCGCTCAGAATGCATCAGTTTGGCTCCGTTCCGCCTCCGTTCCGCTCAGCAGGCGGACACCCGAACACAGCTTGCAGCGTTCGGGTGTCCGCCTGGCCGTGCGGAGCCCAACGGATCCGTCCAGACTTACAATGTAAGTCAATGGGGACGGATCCGTTTGACGTTGACACAATATGGTGCAATTTCAAACGGATCCGTCCCCCATTGACTTTCAATGCGAAGTCAGGACGGATCCGTCTGACTAACTTTTAGACTTAGATTTTTTTCTGAAATATAATGCAGACGGATCCGTTCTGAACGGATACCATCATTTGCATTATAGGAGCGGATCCGTCTAAGGCCTCTTTCACACGGGCGTCATGTTTTTTGCCCGGATAAGATGCGGGTGCGTTGCGGGAAAATGCACAATTTTTCTGCACGAGTGCAAAACATTGTAATGCGTTTTGGACGCACGTGAGAAAAATCGGCATGTTTGGTACCCAAACCCGAACTTCTTCACAGAAGTTCGGGTTTGGGTTAGGTGTTCTGTAGATTGTATTATTTTCCCTTATAACATGGTTATAAGGGAAAATAATAGCGCTGGAGGGGTTAAAAAAAAAAAAAAAAAAATGTAACTCACCTTAATCCACTTGACCGCGCAGCCCGGCTTCTCTTCTTTGCTGTGCACAGAAATAGGACCTTTGATGACGTCACTGTGCTCATCACATGGTCCAATCACATGGCTCATCCGCAACTACGCGATCAAGTGGACTCGGTGAGTTAATTATTATTATTTTTTTAACCCCTCCATCACTATTTTACTTTGCATTCTGTATTCAAAATGCTATTATTTTCCCTTATAACCATGTTATAAGGGAAAATAATACAGATTGGGTCCCCAGCCCGATCGTCTCCTAGCAACCATGCGTGAAAATCGCACCGCATCCGCACTTGCTTGTGGATGCTTGCGATTTTCACACGGCCCCATTCACTTCTATGAGGCCTGCGTTGCGTGAAAAACGGAATATAAAGCATGCTGCGATTTTCACGCAACGCACAAGTGATGCGTGAAAATCACAGCTCATGTGCACAGCCCCATAGAAATGAATGGGTCCGGATTCAGTGCGGGTGCAATGCGTTCAACTCACGCATCGCATCCGCGCGGAATACTCACCCGTGTAAAAAGGGGCCTTAAGGGAAGGCTGCGCTAGCACGACCAGGTGTCTGACCCCCGCCAATCTGATATTTATGACCTATCCTGAGGATATAAGTCATCAATAAAAATATCTCGGAAAACCCCTTTAATGACATTACATCTGGATACATCATTAATATCGGATCTGCGAGGGTCCAACTCCGAGCACCCCACGTTCAGCTATTTGAACAGGCTACGGCGCTTGTGCAAGCTCTGTGTCCTCTTCAGTGTTTATCTGCACGCCATCTACATTGTAGCAGTGGTACTGTGTACGTAATTGCAGCTGTTTGTCCTTTTCATTTATGAGAAAGCATAAATTACACTGCACTGTCACTACAATCAAGGGGATATGCAGGTAGACATTGAAGAGGGCGCTCGCACAAGCATAGCGGCTTCTTCAAACAGCTGATCGGTAAGTGTCAGGTCCCTGCCTATCTGATATTGAGGATAGGTCATCAATATCATGAGATTATGCAACCCCTTTAAATCAGCGACAGGCTAACCACACCAACCTTTTTCACCTGGTTTTCAAACCTGGAATCAGTGATGTAAAAATGCAAAATGTAAAAAAATAAAAAAATAACATAAGTCCATACTAGAGATGAGAAAAACGGTTCTTTAGAAACAGAATTCAACCTACATTTTTCAAAACATTCTGATGCATTAGAATCAGAATTTCTTGAAATGAAATTCAGGAAAATGTTTCCAGTGAGAGAGAGAGGCCGCTTTCAGACAAGCGTATTATTTGCAATGCTTATATAGTCCGGATTTAATGTAACGGAATCCGCTGCTAATGTTAATGAATGGAGCTATTCACATGGGCAATTCATTTCCGTCAGTGTTTGAAAGTCATAGCCTGTCCGAGTTTTGTGCAGATTTCTTTCCAAATACTCACATTACAGTCTGTTCGGTACATAACTAATGAAGGAAGGAAGTAATACGCATGTAAATCCTGATGAAATCCTGAAGCAATCCTGATCACAATGCTGATGGTATATCATCAAGATCCTGAGCCAGAATACTAACGGATTTCGATACGCTCGTCTGAAAGCGGCCAGAGAAAGAGAGATTTCTCAGGCATTTAAAGCAATTGAGAACAGATTTGTATACAAATCGAATTTCTTGGCCAATTCAGATGAATCGGAGCCGAAATGAATTTTAGGAATTTTATTTGCTCATCTGTAGTCCCACCTTTATGAGGACAAAATTCTAGAGTGCAGAACTTGATAAAACCCCTCCTAAGGGCTCATGCACACGAACATATTTTCTTTCCTTGTCCGTTCCATTTTTTTTGCGGACCGTATATGGAACCATAAATTTCAATGGTATATATATATGGGCGGGTGGCTCTCACCAAATTTCAATGGGTCCACAAAAAAAACGGAAATTACTCAGTGTGCTTTCCGTTTCCGAATGTCTATATGTCCGTTCCACACAAAAAATAGAACATGTCCTATTATTGTCCGCATGACGGACAAGGATAGGACTGTTCTAGTAGGGGCCAGCTGTTCCATTACATAAAATACTCAAATGTTATCCGTGTTTTTTGCGGACAGCAAAATACATATGGTCGTGTGTGTGTGTACTTTGTGCTAACAGCTCTGTGATATATTTGCTTGTTTTTTGCAGGTAGTTTTTCATTAGGCTTTTAGACATGCAATATACAAATACATGTTTGAATCAGTTGATGCAATTATTGTTACAGTTGAGCAATCTATGTTATATTATAAACTTTATTATAGAGTCAGCCGATTAGATGAAGGGTCCGTACCTGTGCACTAGAAATATTTATTGATTCTTCATTATCCTTTAGCTCCCTAAATGAAATAATTGTTTCATTATTTTTAAATATCGTGCAAGTATGAATGCAGGTCATAGCAATTGTTTTATACAGTAGGTTCAGCAGAAACCTCTAGGTGTAAGTACAAAAATGGGTTAATTTTAGGGTCTTGGCCCATAACGAGCACTAAAATAAGAATTAGGGCTATGCCAGATGGCCCATCACCAGAAGAGACCCTCAGCTCCATGCACTGAAATATATTTGTATGGTCTGCAAAGGGAGCAGGAAAATGCAGTAAGGAGCATGGAGAGAAAGAAGTGGGATTATGTGAAAGGGCTGGAGAGAGAAAGTAAATGGATAGGAGCTCTGACAGTTTTAGATCTTCTGCCTTTTCTCACTTGGCAGGAGTCTCCATCTCCTCCTCACACACAGAAGGCATGTCATGCCCCGGAGAGAAGATGGGGTCTCTGCCCACCTGAGGCCCTGCTATGTAAAGAGACATGTCACAAATGTAAAATTACATGGGCTCATTCCATTATGCCTACAGATGGAGGATGGAAGGAGCTGCGAGCTGAACCCCCTCCACATCAGTGTGACCAAGCCCCCAATAGCAGCACCAGCCATACTGCCTGATGGTAGCTCTGACTATTGGCTAAAAATTCTACAAGTGTAAACATGTATCGTTTAAAGCACAGACGGCAACGATAAAAGTAGATACAGTTACACCTGACGCTGTTTCAGACCAAGGGGACAGGCGAGGGAAAATGATTTATTTTTTATTTTTATTAACGAAACGAGATAGGATCTTTTCATAAATAATCTGTGTTTTAGAGGACTAGAGGGGGTTATATATCAATTTCCAGGGCAATTGGAGCAACTTTGGTTCGGAATGAATTTAACTTGGAAGATTTGCTCATCTATAGTCATGTTAATTACTTCAGCTGGAAATACGTGTAAAAACCACTAAAGGGTGTGGATTTGAAATTTGTTCACTCCTTCAAGTGTTCTCCCATTGGTTTAATTGAAATGGGAGGAAACACTTCAAACGTTGTTTTTTAATTTTGTAATGCCCGATATGAAACTCTTTTCCTAAGCCACTTTTTGGACCAAATCCTCCTCCTTAGTTTTTACCAAATTTCCTTAAGCTCCAGATCTATAACATGATCCAATATTAACTTGGCAAGGAGACGTTTTGGCCACAAGCTTATCTTGCAACCGTGTAGTGTCAACTGAAGACAAAATGGAGATTGTGTACAGAAGGGAAGGTGGTCTGTGGTGTTAAAGAAAGTGGAACAAAGTGTCTATGTAAACCTTTTTAACACACACTTTTCACACCTTCAAGAGTATAACATAATCCTTTTTTTCCCAAACACCACCCGCACAATTATCTTTTAGTATAAATGTAACAGTTTGCCTGGCAAACAATCTATTGCACAATCCCACAAATATTTACACAATACTCTGCACATCTAAAAGGATGTCATTCAAACACTAACAACATTACTCGATAAAACCAACTATCTACTTTTGTAAAGGGGCCTTTAGACAAACAGTCTTAAACGGTGTCAGACTTATAACACTAGTTGATGCTGGATAAATCTAGCACATCTTTAGAATGTCTAGTCTAACTTTACACCACCTATTTGTAGGCTTGGTTTACCTTAAAAATGCGTCAAATTTTTGGTGCATTTTTGGAGCACAATGTCGTGCCATGCCCTTTCCTATGAACCGATGGTCCATTCTGCTAAACTGCACTCCCTTGATGGGTGAGTTGCAAAAAGTGTATAAGGGTCCAAAAATAAAAAAATAAAAATTTGGCCACCTGCATTGTTTGCCACATTTTTTGTGGAGAGATTTATCTTTTTTTTCTTTTTTTTGCAAACTTAGTCTTCAAGGGAGTTTCCCGCCGTACTGTAGATAAGGTGATGCTAAAACACTGTAAAAAAATAAATAAACTGCATGCAACTCTTCTTTGAAAAATAACACCAAAATAAGTAAAATTCCAGTAGCAAAAAAGCACTTGTGTGTCCTGCGTTTTAACAAAGCCTGGAAACTATAGGCCAGTAAGTTTAACCTCTGTCGTGGGTAAACTGTTTGAAGGTTTTCTAAGAGATCCTATCTTGGAGTATCTGAATGAAAATAAGCGAATAGCGCCATATTAGCATGGCTTCATGAGGGATCGGTCATGTCAAACTAATATAATCAGTTTCTATGAGGAGGTAAGTTCTAGACTTGAGTCAGTGGATGTCGTATATCTTGATTTCTCCGAAGCATTTGATACTGTGCCACATAAAAGGTTTGTATATAAAATGAGAATGCTTGGACTGGGAAAAATGGCTGTATATGGGTAAGTAACTGGCTCAGTGATAGAAAACAGAGGGTGGTTATTAACGGTACACACTCAGATTGGGTCACTGTCACTAGTGGGGTACCACAGGGGTCAGTATTGGGCCCTATTCTCTTCAATATATTTAATAATGATCTTGTAGAAGGCTTGCACAGTAAAATATAAATTTTTCTGACAATACTAAACTATTTAAAGTGATTAACACGGAAGAGGACAGTATACTGCTACAGATGGATCTGGAAGCTAAGGCAGAAAAGTGGCAGATGAGGTTTAACATTGACAAATGTAAGGTTATGCACATGGGAAGGAATAATGCAAGTCACCCGTACATACTAAATGGTAAAATACTGGGTAACACTGACATGGAAAAGGACTTAGGACTTTTAGTGAACAGCAAACTTAACTGTAAAAACCAGTGTCAGGCAGCTGCTGCCAAGTCCAATAAGATGATGGGTTACATCAAAAGGGGCATAGATCACCAAGAAGAGAACATAGTCCTGCCACTTTACAAATCACTAGTCAGACCACACATGGATTTCTGTGTACAGTTCTGGGCTCCTGTGAACAAGGCAGACCTAGCAGAGCTGGAGAGGGTTCAGAGAAGGGCAACTAAAGTAATAACTGGAATGGATGGACTACAGTATTCAGAAAGATTATCAAAATTAGGGTTATTCACTTGATAAAAAAGACGACTGAGGGGAGAGCTAATAACTATATATAAATATATCAGGGGTCAGTACAGAGATCTCGCCCATCATCTATTTATGCCCAGGACTGTGACTGTGAGAGGGGACATCCTCTGCGTCTGGAGGAAAGAAGGTTTGTACACAAACATAGAAGAGGATTCTTTACGGTAAGAGCAGTGAGACTATGGAACTCTCTGCCTGAGGAGGTGGTGATGGTGAATTCACTAAAAGAGTTCAAGAGGGGCCTGGATGTATTTCTGGAGTGTAATAATATTACAGGTTATAGTTACTAGAGAGGGGTCATTGATCCAGGGAGTTATTTTGATTGCCTATAGTTTTAAAAGAGTATCTACATGATGATGCATAATATAAGCATAAAACGCAAGGGTAATGCACCCTTACCCAGTGGTGCCAATAAAATATTACATTTTGTAACTTTTATAATACAATGTAGAATGCAGAAAAAAAGGATTCATACACACTGACAAGTTAGGTACACTGCGTACCTCTGTAAAAAGCTTAGTCAGATATTCTCCCCTAAAAGAATCTCCACATCTTTGTAATATTGAGCCTGATGGAACACACTACAACTTTTTGTCACTCAATTTCATTAGGAATCTAACAGAAAAAAGATTCAGTATTCAACGTGTAGCCATACAGATGCACAGTAGAGCTCATGCACCTCTACGGAAGCCCTGTTATGGCTCAATACAAAACAGAGCAGAAATGGCCATGTTCTTGAGCCTGTAGACTATTTTTCACTTACTTTTCAACCTCATGTTGAACCATTTTCTGTGTCATCTCACCCAGGCAACCTTGGGCTTCGGACAACTGATCACGAATTTTGTCCAAATCAAGTTCTAAATCTTGGTTGGTTCTTTTCAATTTTTCATTCTCTGATTTGGTAGCCCGTTCCATACTTCGTAGGTTGTAGAGCTCTTTTTCTAACTGTAAGAGCCAGCAAGTAGTCATCATAATATGATTTAAAACACCTAGACTGTAATGTTGTCTGCACTTTTAGGCTAGGACCACACCATGACTGACTATGACACACATCTCATGGCCAAAGACTGCCGTGTAGTGCAGTAGCATCACTGCTAGCGAAAGTGAATGGGTTCACATGGCAACATGCAAGTTGCTGTGACCGGGACCCCGACAGTTTCAAAAAATTGAGCAAGTATTGATTTTCTTCAACTGTTTAGCAATTTGTGGGTTGCAACACAAACCTGTTCACTTTTACTAGTTGCAGGGCTGAAGCACTATATACTGCCACCTGTTGTGGCGAAAGTTTCCATGTATCCCCAGCCTTATAGAACAATAATTATGTTTGGAAATGCACCAGAACATGATCAGAAAAGGCTCTAATACAAAACAGTTGGGCTCATAACTTGGAACCTGTGAGACCGCAATGAAAAATCCTATTCCTTGTAACTCTGTGTTATTAGCATATATTGTAAAAAAAAAAATTGATAATACATAAATATTAATAAAAATAAATCAGAATAGTCTTAACCAATGAACTGTTAATATTACACTGTATGCTTTGTCTCCTTTTTTCTACTTTTGTGCATTAGTACTTGATGATATATGAATCTTACATTTGAAATGTATATTATATTTCTATTTACATGTCTCACCTCATTTTGAACAGAAATCAGCTGTTGCACCTCTTTATTTTTCACCTCTATGGCATTCTTCATTTCCTTATTGTGGAAACTGGTACGAGCATTACTCTAGAAAATAGAATTCATGAATAAGGGATTCTTCTTTTGAACTTACATAATGCACATACTGTAGTCCCAGAGCTTGGTGTTTAGGGGAAGAGATTGTTGCAAATCTTTTTCATGTGTTTTATTGTCATTGTTAAGTATAAATTAGTTAATATTTACACCTATAACAAACACAAAGGTATTCTTTTTCTAATAAGAAGCAATATACTGTAGATTAAGACTTTTAATATACATCTTCCCTTACAGTGGAGTACAGAGGTTATTTGCCACCCAGTCAATGGACTAACAACGCTAAGCGGTAATATAGATATTGGGTGAGATTTATTACGACTTTTGTCTCATACTCCAGTCTTAAACCATACTTCATTGGGTAAAATGTGCCAAATTTATTCAGACGAGTGTGCATCTTAATAAGTTTGTTGCATCTTGGGCTGTCCTAAAGATAGAAAATTAAATCTAGATTTGCACTACAATTTGATCAATTTTCTGCCTTTACTAAAAATTAACCTATCGGAAACTTGCTATCTCTTTCTCCTCAAGACAACATCATTTTTCGCACTACTTTTCAGAGGTGATGAGGGACAAGAAAAATTTCACATTTTAGAGCAAATATGCAGTACCCCAAAATTTGCTGAAGCAAAAATGGGTAATTTATTAATGGCTTTGTATCAGTTTTCTAGAGTAAACTAGTCATACATTTTAACACACACAATCTGTACCCTAAATGTGCTACTTTTTCTCAAAGTGTAGCTCCAAAAATAGCGACACCACACAATATGTTAAGATAATCAAACAACATGATCTTTATTATAACAACATTTTATTAAAAAAAATACTCCATGATAAAAACAGAAAATGAATCCCTAGCCTCATAGAACAGGGGTGTAAAATGCAGCACACAATCAATCTGGACAAAGCATACACAAAGGACCAATGAATAGTACCCAAAAGGGAATACAAAAGAGTGCAAGTCCAAAAATAAACAATGACACAGACCACAGTAACACCCGAGGCCCCCGGAGGAAGCGACTGGTGTGCATATATGATGCCATATTGTGGTATTGAGCCCAGTATTTGTAGGTGTAGCTTTTCTCAAAGTGGACAGAAAAAGTGAAGTTAAAGAAGAAGTGACATATCCAGAGATTTTCCAACAAATCTATCAATTTTAAAGACAGAAAATGGCACAGAAAGCAGCATAAGCAGGTGTATATTTCATTTTATGCCCTTAGGACTGCTTAAAGATGCATAAATTTTATTAAAAGGTGTGATCCTCCGAATATAGTTGCCACAATCTATTCCACTGGATTTTGTTTAAGACTTCTATATGAAACACCAGTCTTAAAGGGGTTGTCTGGGTTCAGAGCTGAACCCGGACATATCCCTGTTTTCATCCAGGCAGACTCTCCGAAATGAGCATTGGAGCATTTCATGCTCCGATCCTCTCCCTTGCCTTGTGCTGTATCGTGCAGGGCAAGGGCTGTTTGTTTATATTTTTACACTGCTAGGCAGAGGCTTCTGCCTAGCAGTGTTGCCGGTGACATCACCGGCACTAATGAACGGGCTTTAGCCAGGGGTGGACTGGGAACTTAAAGTGGCCCTGGAAAAAATACAAAAAGTTTTGTAGTCGGGTTCAAATTGATGGAAGGCAGGG
The DNA here is from genome assembly GCF_905171765.1 of Bufo bufo. Taxonomy (NCBI): domain Eukaryota; kingdom Metazoa; phylum Chordata; class Amphibia; order Anura; family Bufonidae; genus Bufo; species Bufo bufo. The sequence continues at coordinate 192,182,740 of NC_053391.1, read as the reverse complement.
CCAGCAATACCATATTGTGGCACATTATACCACCCTAACAGAGCCAAATACTACAGTCCATCACAAAATACTGCCAGCAGGACAAAATACATCCCCAAAAATTTCCACTGGACAGCTGTGAGGAGGGCCCAGGCGGCCCTCTGGGCATCGGCCCACTGGGAAATTTCCCTGTTAGGTCTATGGCCAATCTGCCCCTGGCTTTAGCACTGCCCTAGGTTGTTTGACGGTGACGTCACCAGGCTCACTGCCAGGTGGAAGCCTCTAGCATTCCCATTCAGAGTCCGGATCTACTTAAAAAGCCGTTGCCCTGCACGATTCAGCACAGATTCACCTATTGAAGCACTTATATTGAAGCACTTATTAATCCACTTTCTGCTTAGATGCAGGCTCCTCATAAGTGAAAACAGGGTTTAGGCAGGGTAGTAGCTGCAGTTTTTATGTTCTAAGCCTTTATCTGAATATCCTGGCAGAGTGGCTTGTTTGCAATATCCCTAGCACTTTAAAAGGCACATGCCAGCCATTCCTCCCCTGGATATATTCTTGGAATCAAGAGAAAACCATTCTACCAATAAGCTTGATAAAGTTTTTTTGTAATCAAATTATCTATTATGTAGTTTTTTTTAACCACTTGCCGCCGCGCTAACGCCGAAAGGCGTCATTGCGGCGGCTCCCCCAGGCTACGCTAACGCCGATTGGCGTCATCTCGCGTGAGCCGAGATTTCCTGTGAATGCGCGCACACAGGCGCGCACGCTCACAGGAACGGAAGGTAAGAGAGTTGATCTCCAGCCTGCCAGCGGCGATCGTTCGCTTGCAGGCTGGAGATGTGTTTTTTTTAACCCCTAACAGGTATATTAGACGCTGTTTTGATAACAGTGTCTAATATACCTGCTACCTGGTCCTCTGGTGGTCCCCTTTGTTTGGATCGACCACCAGAGGACACAGGTAGCTCAGTAAAGTAGCACCAAGCACCACTACACTACACTACACCCCCCCCCCCGTCACTTATTAACCCCTTATTAGCCCCTGATCACCCCATATAGACTCCCTGATCACCCCCCTGTCATTGATTACCCCCCTGTCATTGATCACCCCCCTGTAAAGCTCCATTCAGACGTCCGCATGATTTTTACGGATCCACTGATAGATGGATCGGATCCGCAAAACGCATACGGACGTCTGAATGGATCACCCCCCTGTCATTGATTACACCCCTGTCATTGATCACCCCCTGTAAAGCTCCATTCAGATGTCCGCATGATTTTTACGGATCCACTGATAGATGGATCGGATCCGCAAAACGCATACGGATGTCTGAATGGAGCCTTACAGGGGCGTGATCAATGACTGTGGTGATCATCCCATATAGACTCCCTGATCACCCCCCTGTCATTGATTACCCCCCTGTCATTGATCAACCCCCTGTAAAGCTCCATTCAGATGTCCGCATGATTTTTACGGATCCACTGATAGATGGATCGGATCCGCAAAACGCATACGGACGTCTGAATGGAGCCTTACAGGGGCGTGATCAATGACTGTGGTGATCACCCCATATAGACTCCCTGATCACCCCCCTGTCATTGATTACACCCCTGTCATTGATCAACCCCTGTAAAGCTCCATTCAGATGTCCGCATGATTTTTACGGATCCACTGATAGATGGATCGGATCCGCAAAACGCATACGGACGTCTGAATGGAGCCTTACAGGGGCGTGATCAATGACTGTGGTGATCACCCCATATAGACTCCCTGATCACCCCCCTGTCATTGATTACATCCCTGTCATTGATCACCCCCCTGTAAAGCTCCATTCAGATGTCCGCATGATTTTTACGGATCCACTGATAGATGGATCGGATCCGCAAAACGCATACGGACGTCTGAATGGAGCCTTACAGGGGCGTGATCAATGACTGTGGTGATCACCCCATATAGATTTCCTGATCACCCCCCTGTCATTGATTACCCCCCTGTCATTGATCAACCCCCTGTAAAGCTCCATTCAGATGTCCGCATGATTTTTACGGATCCACTGATAGATGGATCGGATCCGCAAAACGCATACGGACGTCTGAATGGAGCCTTACAGGGGCGTGATCAATGACTGTGGTGATCACCCCATATAGACTCCCTGATCACCCCCCTGTCATTGATTACCCCCCTGTCATTGATCACCCCCCTGTAAAGCTCCATTCAGATGTCCGCATGATTTTTACGGATCCACTGATAGATGGATCGGATCCGCAAAACACATACAGGCGTCTCCCTGGAGCCTTCCAGGGGGGGTGATCACCCCATATAGACTCCCTGATCACCTCCCCTGTCATTGATCACCCCCCCTGTCATTGATCACCCCCCCGTCAGGCTGCATTCAGATGTCCGTATGATTTTTACGGATCCACGGATACATGGATCGGATCCGCAAAACACATACGGACATCTGAATGGAGCCTTACAGGGGGGTGATCAATGACAGGGGGGTGATCACCCCATATAGACTCTCTGATCACCCCCCTGTCATTGATCACCCCCCTGTCATTGATCACCCCCCCTGTCATTGATCACCCCCCTGTAAGGCTCCATTCAGACATTTTTTTGGCCCAAGTTAGCGGAATTATTTTTTTTTTTTCTTACAAAGTCTCATATTCCACTAACTTGTGTCAAAAAATTAAATCTCACATGAACTCACCATACCCCTCACGGAATCCAAATGCGTAAAATTTTTTAGACATTTATATTCCAGACTTCTTCTCACGCTTTAGGGCCCCTAGAATGCCAGGGCAGTATAAATACCCCACATGTGACCCCATTTCGGAAAGAAGACACCCCAAGGTATTCCGTGAGGGGCATATTGAGTCCATGAAAGATTGAAATTTTTGTCCCAAGTTAGCGGAAAGGGAGACTTTGTGAGAAAAAAATAAAAAATATCAATTTCCGCTAACTTGTGCCAAAAAAAAAAAATGCCATGCCCCTCATTGAATACCTTGGGGTGTCTTCTTTCCAAAATGGGGTCACATGTGGGGTATTTATACTGCCCTGGCATTCTAGGGGCCCCAAAGCGTGAGAAGAAGTCTGGTATCCAAATGTCTAAAAATGCCCTCCTAAAAGGAATGTGGGCCCCTTTGCGCATCTAGGCTGCAAAAAAGTGTCACACATCTGGTATCGCTGTACTCAGGAGAAGTTGGGCAATGTGTTTTGGGGTGTCATTTTACATATACCCATGCTGGGTGAGAGAAATATCTTGGTCAAATGCCAACTTTGTATAAAAAAATGGGAAAAGTTGTCTTTTGCCAAGATATTTCTCTCACCCAGCATGGGTATATGTAAAATGACACCCCAAAGCACATTGCCCAACTTCTCCTGAATACGGCGATACCAGATGTGTAAGTTGCATGACCGAGCAATAAACCGCTAAAGTTGTGGAGTGCCGATTTGTAAAAAAGGGCCTGGTCACTAGGGGGGTATAAACCTGTGGTCCTTAAGTGGTTAATTAAATGTTCTCTTGCAAATGTTATCATAATTCTCATAATCATTATCATAATCATCACAAATTCATTACAGATTTTCCCCCCCAAAAATCTAGTTTTGGCAGATCAGAATTTTTCATGATTCATGATGCATGAATCGCTCAAAATGGTGTCCAGCATTTTAAAGATCAGAAGACTCAGAAGTCATCTACCACTAAAAGGGTTATTTTTGGACTGTTATTTACTTTTTTTTTAAATCCAGAAGTGCAACATCAAATTTATTAAAACCTGCTGGCTGATTTGACTGAACTGGACACTAAAATAATTTTGGTAATTCCATTCATCTCTATATTCTAGGTTTGAATATTTTTTTAAATGAATAAAAGTAAATGAATAATTTTAATGAAAATGCAAAACATCACCTACCTCATTGGTAAATCTCTTAATTTCCTCACGCGTTTGTTGATCCATTTCTTCATATAAACGCTGCACCTCTACATTGTGTTCACTAATCCTCCTGTACAAGAAATACACATTTTGTAAAGAACCTGTCAGCACCAAATACAGTGCAATCTGCAGGCAGCATGTTGTAGAGCAGGAGGAGATAAGTAGATTGAGTAGTTTGTGGGAAAATATTTAGCAAATGTGTAATACATTTAAATCTCATTTTTTTTTACTTCAGTTGTACAAAGAAGGTGTTGTCAGTGACTGACAGCTATCTCTGTATACACACTTACACAGAGAATACTATTGATCGCTAGCAAGACGACCCTGTGTACAACTGAAGTCAGAAAAAGTTGAGACATTAAAAGGAATCTGTCACCAGTTTTCTGCTACCCTCATTGTTAATGTACAACCACCGCCTATCAGATATTGATGACCTAGGATGACCGAGGATAGTTCATCAATATATACTGCCTGCACAACCCCTTTAATGTATAAATTACAGTTTTTGCTGAAACTTTTCCCCCAAAACTATATACCAATCAGCTCAGCTCATCCTGCTGTCCAAAATGCTGACTGCAGATTGCTATGCATTATGTGGTGTCAAGTCCTCTTTAAGACAATAGTCAAACTGAATCTGTGAGGATAGGTCATCAGTAAAAAAAAACTTTCAGAAAACCCCTTTAATAAATTTGCTTTCTTCTCATCACTCTCTAAAACTCCCTCCTCCTCAACTCTGTAAAGAGGTTTAAACTTTTTACCATTTATATAATTGAAGAATACTTTAAGGTTAGTTTTACTTTCTTTCCATAACGCCAATGCGAACCCACCCTTAGTAAGGCTAATGACCTCTCTATGCTTATCAAATTATGCTTTTTGGAAGTTCAGTGTTTTTGTACCTTCCTAAAAAAAAAAACTTGGATATTTCTACATACAGTGACTCCACATGTTCATGTCCCTCACTTATATCTTCCCATAGTGTTGGCTTTAGACAGGACTTTACGTAAAGAGAAACCCCTCCCCCTCTCCAGTTTTTACGATCTTTTCTAAACAGATTGTAATTCTGTACATTAACTGCCCAGTCATAGCTATCATCCAGCCATGTCTCAGTTATATCCACTATGCCATAGTCCTCTTCAGACATTAGTAATTCCAGTTAACCAATTTTATTGGTCAGGCTTCTGGCATTAGTATACATACATTTTTTTTTTTTTTTTACAAAGCAGCTTTTCCAATCAGCTGCAAACCAGTCTGCAGATTTTTTTTTTTCCTCTGGAGTCTCCGACTATTGATTTTAATTCTCCATGTCCGTGTCCATGTTTGTTGGGTGTAACACTTAGGAATTACTGCTGCTCCTGGTCATCTGTTGAAGCTATTTTTGTGTTCACCAATTGGGAATTCACTGCATCAGAATCCTTAAATGCCATTATATGTGATTCAGAATACCACATTTATTTTAGATTTCATACCCCAGGTTAGCCTCCAGACATGCAATAATGGCATCCTGTCATCCACCTCCTGTCGAGTCCTGAAAGTCTGCTGTCACTACCACTACCAAAGTCCAAGTGCTACTCTTGACCTATGGCTATCTTGACATTTCCATGCCTGTTTACTCCACTTTACCTGTGACTAACTACATGACTCTCACTGTGCATCTGGTTCCAACCCAGAAGAGTTGCTAGCACTTCCTTCACCCGGGAAAAGATATGAGCCATTTCTCTAGCCGTATATTAAAATATGGATAGTATTGCTTAATTGGCTATGAAATGGCTTATTAGCACCCCCTGAAAAAGACTTTGTGGACTGACTGTTATGAATATAACATTCATCCCCATTCCGAGTATGTTCTCATAGTTTAATTAGTTGACTACCTGATATTGGGAATGTTGCAAGTTTCGCCATGACACGCTAGATGCTAGTGGCACTCTTGGCGCACATGATATTGAAGCATTTGCGGGATCACTAAGCATATGTGGGGTTGAACTTGAAGAAGAAAATCCCTTTATTGTCCCTCAGTGGGGAAATTGAAGAGCTTCATATGCTCTTTGCATGCATTGCATAATCCAGCCATATATACCTGATGTATTGTACATTCAAAGGGTTTGCAAGGGATTGCACGAAAAGAATAACTTCAGCAATGTACGTATTCATTTCTATGTATGCATTTTTTTGTTTGTGTAATTGCATTCTTTTTAGGTAAAAGTTATAGTTTCTCACTCTCCCTCAAATATTATGTTACTCTAATTCCAGTAACAATTTTCTACCATTACAACACTCCACAATGCAGCAGTGTAGAACTCATAGTAGATGTATTGTATAATCCATTATTGCGGTCAATGCTTCAGGAAAATACATAAGAAAACTTAATTAAAACTGTTGTCATATTGTACTTACTTTTTTAACATAATTTCCAATATTTCCTTCTCTTTTTTGGCTTCCTTGATTTGATTTGTGACTCTTGCCAAAAATTCCTCAAGGTTCTCCAACAAATGTGGTTCCTCTTGACCAAGCCTGGTCCATAGTTTCCAGATCTCAGTTTCACTTGAATGAAATTCCGATAAATTAATAAAATGTTTAGTTATTTTTTTCTCTCAATTAAAATCTATATACACTTTTACATTCACTTTTTAATTAGGAGGGGGGGGGGGGGGGAGGGGAGGCCGCACTGGCCACCAATGAATGTAATACAGGGGACGGAGGGGGGTGTGCCCCCTCCTGCCTGGCAGCACCTGATCTCTTACAGGGGGCTATGATACGCACAATTAACCCCTCAGGTGCGGCACCTGAGGGGTTAATTGTGTGGATCACAGCCCCCTGTAAGAGATCGGGTGCTGCCAGGTAGCAGGGGGCAGTCATGTACACAGTTCGTAGTATATTCTAACTTGAAGCGTCCCCATCACTATGGGAACGCCTCTGTGTTAGAATATACTGTCGGATCTGAGTTTTCACGAAGTGAAAACTCAGCTCTGAAAAAGATTTTATGCAGGCGGATCCGTCTGTGTGAAAGTAGCCTACGGCCATGGACCACGGACGCGGATGTCAATCTTGTGTGCATCCGTGTTTTTTCACGGACCCATTGACTTGAATGGGTCCGTGAACCGTTGTCCGTCAAAAAAATAGGGCAGGTCATATTTTTTTGACGGACAGGAAACACGGATCACGGCCGCGGATGAACAACGGTGCATTTTCCGAGTTTTCAACGGACCCATTGAAAGTCAATAGGTCTGCAGAAAATCACGGAAAACGGAACAACGGCCACGGATGCACACAACGGTCGTGTGCATGAGGCCTTATTGGAAGCCACTTTAGTATTATTCTAAGACTATGTAGTACAACCTGTTTGTTGGACAAAATAAGTTATTTCATAACAAAAAATCTGAGCTTAGAGATGTCTTGTAACGGATGAAAAGCCAAAATCCTCACTCTTCAAACACACTGTGAGCTCCAAGCTGTTCCATAAAAGACTTAAATTGTTTCCTTTCCTCTGTGTCTGCTTCTTCTAATGACGGAGAACGAGGAAACTCTGTTATTCTTTTTGTAGATTTTCTTTTCCGTGTTTGATTCCATTGTCTGCCACTTGAATTGATGTGGTTTTCTAAAATACATAGAACATAGTCATTCATTATCCAAGACAGCTTGAATTCATTATTCATGTGCAGCTTGTATGTAATACAATAAAATGAAGGCTGCTCAAAACTCGTTCTGTCCTCCTTCCATCAGATAGAACTGTGATGGCTCTGTCCAAGCTTTGATTAGCTTTTTTGGAAGGCCCCCATACACATTAGTGTATTGTAAACCAAACCCTCTGAGAATGGCAGGTTTGGTAGACAATCTCATGCGTATGATGCCGCGATGCTAGGGAGGCTCGTCCCCATCACCGATTGACATTGGCTGATCTCCCCCCGACACCGGATGTTTTCATCTGCACACTGGGAGAAGCAGCGGCAGCTGTGCAGGGAACAAGGAGCGACGCGGGTGTCGGGGAGCCAGCTAGGTACATTGTGTGTGAGGAGCCAGGCATATGGGAGAGCAGAGAGCATTTGAGGGGTTCGGATAATGCTTTTTAACACAGAATGAGACTAAGTAGCTTTCACTATATTGTATTACAGGCATGCTGCAGAAGAAAAGCAATAGAAAAAAGTTTAACAAAAACTAATTATAAATAATTTATTTAATTTTAAGTGTAGGCAGTACAATAAGCAATGGGCCAGATTTATCATTACATTTACATCTTACTCCACTTTTACATACAGTACAGACCAAAAGTTTGGACACACCTTCTCATTCAAAGAGTTTTCTTTATTTTCATGACTATGAAAATTGTAGATTCACACTGAAGGCATCAAAACTATGAATTAACACATGTGGAATTATATACATTACAAACAAGTGTGAAACAACTGAAAATATGTCATATTCTAGGTTCTTCAAAGTAGCCACCTTTTGCTTTGATTACTGCTTTGCACACTCTTGGCATTCTCTTGATGAGCTTCAAGAGGTATTTCTTGCCTTATAAATGGGGTTGGGACTATCAGTGGCCTTGAGGAGAAGTCAGGTGGATACACAGCTGATAGTCCTACTGAATAGACTGTTAGAATTTATATTATGGCAAGAAAAAAGCAGCTAAGTAAAGAAAAATGAGTGGCCATCATTACTTTTGGGAAAAATTGGGAAAACGTTGAAAGTAAGGGTTATTTGACCATAAAGGAGAGTGATGGGGTGCTGCGCCAGATGTACAAAAAAAGAGCGAGGATTTAACAAGGTAAAAAAATCTCATTTTATTTATTATAAATCACATGAACATTACAGGTGAGACTCAAAAGGGACAGAACATGGAGACTGGGCCACAAAAGGGCTCTGCAATGTGGAGAATCACAATGGGGGATAATGTGACCATATACAGCAGGTAACAGACAATAAACAGAAGCTGTGAACATTGGAGTAGTTGCGGGTGCAATTGCTGTCCCCTAGTGTTGAACAACTACCTAGCTCTTATTCACAGCGTCCAAGCAATGGATGCTGTAGGGTATGATTGGACGGTGCAATGCTACTCATAAAGATGGCATATAACAATAACTGTAAGTCACTAGTCCCACCCTAATACAGATACCATGTTACCTACCCATGTTGCTGCTGAAAAATGGTGACACAGTTCCCCCACTGCTTCGACCTCAACACGTGTTTCGCCACGTAGGCTTCGCCAGATGACCTGGCCTCCACAGTCACCGGACCTGAACCCAATCGAGATGGTTTGGGGTGAGCTGGACCGCAGAGTGAAGGCAAAAGGGCCAACAAGTGCTAAGCATCTCTGGGAACTCCTTCAAGACTGTTGGAAGACCATTTCAGGGGACTATCTCTTGAAGCTCATCAAGAGAATGCCAAGAGTGTGCAAAGCAGTAATCAAAGCAAAAGGTGGCTACTTTGAAGAACCTAGAATATGACATATTTTCTGTTGTTTCACACTTGTTTGTTATGTATATAATTCCACATGTGTTAATTCATAGTTTTGATGCCTTCATAGTCATGAAAATAAAGAAAACTCTTTGAATGAGAAGGTGTGTCCAAACTTTTGGTCTGTACTGTATATCCAAAGTCACTTTTGGCTAAGTCAGATTTATTAATAATCCTTTAATACTGTGATAAATGGGGTTTGACAGTAGCAGTTTATCCTTTAGTAAGCGGCAGTGGCAGTAAGTCGCACATCTTTACGAAAAAGTCGCATGTTCTATTAAAAAGTCGCATAAGATAAGCATGGTCCTCACTGGAGTGAAATTGCAAATTTTTTTGAAATTGTCGCAATAGTAAATCTGTCTAGAGATTCATTTACATAAGAAAACACGCCCACTTTCATAAAACTGGCGAGCAAACGCAGAGTCAATAAAAGTCGCAAATTTTTGCTAATTTTTAGCGATTGCGTACAAATTTGCGCCTTTTTCACTCCATTATTTTGACCAGCTAATGATAAATCTGGCCCAATGTGTTCAGAGGTGTCCATAGCCTTTAAGTCTTTATACTTTTTCGGTTACATTTTTCATTTACATAAATGCTTTTATAGCAATGGCAAATAAGTCACGCCATTAGTCATTCCTGAGCCACCTGGGAAAAGATCCAAAACAGAAGTCTAATATAAAGCATATTATATATGGTTCTCCTCCTTTAGTATTCAATCCTGTTTGGGCTAAAATAAACATATACAACTGCAACATGTGAACTTGGTGAAATACTGTACAAGATATAGTATCACAGTTACCTACAGCAGGGTTCCTCAACTCCGGTCCTCAGTGCCCACCTGACAGTCATGTTTTCAGGATTTACTTACTATTGAGCAGTTGATATAATTAGCGTCAGTGCATCAGGACTTACCACAGGTATTCATTCTATGGGATATTCTCAAATCATGATTGGTAGGTGGGCCCAGAGGACTGGAGTTGAGGAACACTGACCTACACAGACCAGGCTAGTAATACACTGATTACCCACACCGATGTAACTAGGGGGTGTAGAGGTTGCAGTTACCTCCATGTCCTTGGTTTTAAAGGAGCTCAAAAGTTCAATCTGTTCCAAGAAGAGACCAGCACTATAAATGACGCATAATATTGGGGGAGCTTGTTACAGATTTATTTTGATAATCACTGTGAAAATTTGGTCAAAACAGTGTCTACTAGGTCCTGTATGAACCAAATGAAGGAACAATGGATGGGGATGGAAACCTATACTGAGTTGCATGTCATTTCTACACAATTTACTACCTTCCTTTATGCGTTTGCTCAGTATTGTAGGACTACCACCTGCAAACATGCAGGAAAATTAAATGGTAATGTTATTCTATTAAATAAAAATGATGAGGCAGAAAAATTAATGAAAAATGTAAATCTCAGATATCCTGATGACGTTATACAGTGTGCTGCTAATAACATTAAACAAACCAGACAATGATAACATTTCTTTTGAACCTCTTTGACCACTTCCTTATTATTATGTATCACTCAACATCTAAATGGATACAGGGCAAAATAGACAATTAGCCTGTAATCTCAGAGATGAAAGTGCTTTTTGTGCTCCGACTATAATTTAACGTCCATCTAAAAATAAATACTTCATTCCAATCTGAGCTCTATTACAAAAATGTATGTACATTGCTTAAGGTTATAGTCACATACTAGTCAAAAATGGCCGTGTGGCGGCCATTTTCTGAAAACAATTAAAGTCTATCAATGTATTCACATGTCCGTTGTTTTGAAAGATCATGATTGAATACTGGCCATCAAAAAATTGGGCATGTCATATTTTTTACTGTTTTGTCAGCCTGACAGCTTGACAGACGGATGGAAGTCAATGCGCCTGATTTTAACAGTTCTAGACAATGGCATCCACCGGGTTCTACCTGTAATGAAATTAGCCAAGAAATGTTCACAGTCAGAGATAGGCCTCATGCACACGACCGTATTTTTTCACGGTCCGCAAAACGGGGTTCCGTTGGTCCGTGATCCGTGACCGTTTTTTTCGTCCGTGGGTCTTCCTTGATTTTTGGAGGATCCACGGACATGAAAAAACAGTCGTTTTGGTGTCCGCCTGGCCGTGCGGAGCCAAACGGATCCGTCCTGAATTACAATGCAAGTCAATAGGGACGGATCCGTTTGACGTTGACACAATATGGTGCAATTTCAAACGGATCCGTCCCCCATTGACTTTCAATGTAAAGTCAGGAGTTAATATACCATAGGATCGGAGTTTTCTCCAATCCGATGGTATATTTTAACTTGAAGCGTCCCCATCACCATGGGAACGCCTCTATGTTAGAATATACCATCGGATTTGAGTTAGATCGTGAAACTCAGATCCGACCGTATATTCTAACACAGAGGCGTTCCCCTGGTGATGGGGACGCTTCAAGTTAGAATATACTGAGAACTGTGTACATGACTGCCCCCTGCTGCCTGGCAGCACCCGATCTCTTACAGGGGGCTGTGATCCGCACAATTAACCCCTCAGGTGCTGCACCTGAAGGGGTTAATTGTGCATATCATAGCCCCCTATAAGAGATCAGGGGCTGCCAGGCAGCAGGGGGCAGACCCCCCTCCCTCCCCAGTTATAATTTCATTGGTGGCCAGTGCGGCCCCCCCCCCTCCCTCTATTGTATTATTTTCATTGGTGGCACAGTGTGCGCACCCCCCGCCCCCCCTCCCTCTATTGTATTATTTTCATTGGTGGCACAGTGTGCGGCCACCCCCGGCCCCCCCTCCCTCCCTCTATTGTATTATCATTGGTGGCCAGTGTGCGCCCCCCCCCGGCCCCCCCCTCTATTGTAATAATATCATTGGTGGCCAGTGTATACTGTCGGAAAACTCAGCTCTGAAAAAGCTTTCATACAGACGGATCTTCGGATCACCTACGGCCACGGATCAAGGACGCGGATGCCAATCTTGTGTGCATCCGTGTTCTTTCACGGACCCATTGACTTGAATGGGTCCGTGAACCGTTGTCCGTCAAAAAAATAGGACAGGTCTTATTTTTTTGACGGACAGGAAACAAGCATCACGGATGTGGCTGCAAAACGGTGCATTCTCAGATTTTTCCACGGACCCATTGAAAGTCAATGGGTCCGCGAAAAAAAACGGAAAACGGCACAATGGCCACGGATGCACACAACAGTCGTGTGCATGAGGCCATACTGCACTGCTGCTGCTCCCAAAAGGGAGAATTTTTCTAAGCTTGTTCAAAATGAGGCACTTTTTCTTTTCACAATTAACACTTGTACGTGTAATATGGTCACGCATTGAAGGCATAATTTGTGAACGCTTGGTTCCCTAATAGGGTTGAGCAAACCCGAACTGTAAAGTTCGGGTTCGTACCGAACTTTAGGATTTTTGGACCCTGGACCCGAACCCGAACATTTCCGTAAAAGTTCGGGTTCGGTGTTCGGCGCTTTCTTGGTGCTTTTTGAAAGGCTGCACAGCAGCCAATCAACAAGCGTCATACTACTTGCCCCAAGAGGCCATCACAGCCATGCCTACTAATGGCATGGCTGTGATTGGCCAGAGCAGCATGTGACCCAGGCTCTATATAAGCTTGAGTCATGTAGCGCTGTACGTCACTCTGCCGTTACAAGTGTAGGGAGAGGATTCTCCTGGACTTGTGATTTCAGGGAGAGAATAGGAGAGAATCTAACTCAGCGATCTACCTAGAAATAGTTGTGTGGGTGCAGGACACAATCGTTTTACCCTGCCCTGAGGCCATTGACCAAAAAAAATATAACTTTTATAATTCTGTTAGTTAGGTGGGTGGCGGCGGCGGCCATTTTATGCATGCTCAGTGCACCAGCACTGCATCTGAGCTTTTGGGACATTGCAAATCACCATTTTTTGGGGGCAAACTACAACATCTGGATTAGTGAGTGTGCAATTTAAGGTAGAAATACACCCATCATTTTCTGGGGTTTGAAAAAACACCCTTTTTTTTCTCCAAAAAACAGTATTTTCCAGATCTACAAGTGTTAAATTCAAGTTTAATATATACAGCATTCGTATTCTGTTAGCAAAAAAAGACTTTTTGGGCAATCTACAACATCTGTATTAGTCAGTGTGCAATTTAAGCTAGAAATACACCCATCATTATCTGGGGTTTGAAAAACACACTTTTTAAAAATTAAAAAAAAAACTGTATTTTCCAGATCTGCAAGTGTTAAATTCAAGTTTAATATATACAGCATTCATATTCTGTTAGCAAAAAAAGACTTTTTTGGCAATCTACAACATCTGTATTAGTCAGTGTCCAATTTAAGCTAGAAATACACCCATCATTTTCTGGGGTTTTAAAAACACAATAAAAAAAAAAAAAATGTATTTTCCAGATCTGCAAGTGTTAAATTCAAGTTTAATATATACAGTTTAATATATACAGCAAAAGCGGACGTGATGAAGTGATGACGTAGTACGTCACGCTCTTCCCTCCTCCTGTGGCTCGGCTACCCCCGCTGCTCTCAGCGTCTCTGCTGCCTCTCCTGCTACCCTAGACCCGGGGACTCCTGCTGTAGTCTTGGTCCCCGATCCAGCCGTGCTTGCCTGCTTGCTAGCGGTGTCTGCCGCTCCCGTCGCTTCTCCTCCCCACCCCATCTGGATTGTGGATTTTACTCTTCGGGGTGTGCTTCGTCTCCCCTCGTCTGCCTCTGCCATCTGCTTCCTTGGCTGGCAGTGTCCGGTGCGGCCGGCTGATCAGTTCGGGGGGCTCCCGCCGTGGCTTGGGTCCTTGGTCCCTGGTCCCTCTGGGCCTGTTTGTCGGCGTCTTCTGGTTCCCTTGCGCCCGCAGTGCCGGCTGGTTGCGGGGGGCGTCCCTCTCCTCCTGCCTCTCTGTGTCCGGTGCCTTGGGCTTTTTGCGGCGTCCATTGGAGCTTGGTCGGCTGATCCCCCTGGTGATCTCCTCTGGCTGCTCCGCTGCCCCTCCGGCTCCTCTCTGGTGGTCTCCACAAGGCATTCCATCGCACCTCCAGCCTTCTCCGTGACCCTGGTGATCTTCTCCAGCTGCTCCGCTGCACCTCCAGCTCCTCTCTGGTGGTCTCTTCCAGCCATTCCATCGCACCTCCAGCTGTTCCGGGACCGGGTGGTCTTTCTGTATATATACCTGTGCGGCCTCCAGGTGGGTCCATCTGGAGGCTGAAGAGCGAAGACTGGTGAGACTGTTCTTTTATTGTTCTCCCATTTTTTCATCCACTAATTAACTAACAAAGTAACCAAACTAACCAAAGGGGGTGAGGAAAGCGAAAAAAGAGGGGGAAAAAGGAAAGAAAGAGGGGAAAAAAAGAAAGGAAAAAAGGAGGAGAGGAAGAAAGGAGAGGAGGAGAGAAAGGAGGGAAGGGAAGGAGAGGAAAAGAGAAAAAGAAAAAAAAAGAAAAAAAGGAAAGGAGAAGGGGAAAAAAGAAAAAAAAAGGAAGGAAAAAAGGAGGAACGCGGAATGGCCCCAAAATCTAGTAGGCTTTCTGCGGACCTTTCTGGCCAGAAACCGGCCACTAAATCCTTTGAAGGAACAAAAATAGATAAATTCTTAAGGTCCCCAAGGGTTAATACGAGAGGCGGGCAAAAGGACACTAGCTCCAAAAGAACTGACAATTCTGAGGTGATGGATGCAGAACCACAAAAAGTCCCTGGGTACCTTCAAGGGGAAGAGGGAACAGAGGGAGAAGATATGTCTAATACAAACTCTTCCCCGCTAAAAGAAATACTATTGGCAGTAAAGCAGAACGGGGATTTAATACAAGTCATCACAACCCAAGTCGGGTCAATCCAAGCCGATGTGAGACTGATTAGAGACGATTTGTCAAAAATCCGAGATAGAGTTAACAATGTGGAGAGCTCCATGGCTATTATACAGAATGAATCCCAAAAAATAAACACTGAGATGTCCACCTTGAGGACAGATCTTAACCGCCTCACGTCCGCCCATAGGATATAAACGTCCTATGGGTGGACGTCTATTTCTGACAGCACGTTTTAAAACGTCCTGTCAGAAATAGCAGCTGCACGCTAATCGTGCAGCTGCTGATCGGGTTGCCCGCTGTCAGTGACAGCAGGGCAACCCTAAGACAAGGCAGGGACAGTTCCCAGGTGTCCCTGCCTTCACGATCGCTGCAGACACAGCGCTCACCGAGCGCTGTGTCTGCAGAGCAGGAAGCGCTGTGCGCTTCCTGTTCCGGCCCGGCGGTCATGTGACCGCCGTGACCGGAGAGTGCAGGGGCTGTGTGAGGTCTCTCAGAGACCTCGATCAGCCCTGCTGTGAGGCTGTACAGTGCTGGATTGCTGCTGTACAGCCTCTATAGGGGTGCATTTGTCCTGTAACTGGGGCTACCATGTCAGCCCCAGTTACAGGAGAAATCAACTGTGAAAAAAAAAAGAAAAAGTGAAGTAAATGTCCCCCAGAGGTCTTGTATGACCTTATGGGGGACGAAAAGTGTAAAAAAAAATAAAAAAAATAAAGGGTTGAAAAAATAAAATAAAATAAAGTTTCACATGTAAAAAAAAAAAAAGTTCCCAAGTTAGGAATAAAAAAAAAAAAAATTAAAATAGAAAAAATAAAGTAAAATAGACATATTTAGTATTGCCGCGTCCGTAAAAACCAGCTCTATAAAAATATCACATGACCTAACCCCTCGGATGAACACCGTAAAAAATAAATAAAAAAAACTGTGTCAAAACAAGCAATTTTTGTCACCTTGCATCACAAAAGGTGCAACACCAAGTGATCAAAAACGCGTATGTCCCACAAAATGGTACCAATAAAACCGTCACCTCATCCCGCAAAAAATGAGCCCCTACATAAGAAAATCTCTCAAAAAATAAAAAAACTATAGCTCTTAGAACATGGAGACACTAAAACATAATTTTTTTGGTTTCAAAAATGCTATTATTGTGTTAAAGTGAAACAAATAAAAAAAAGTATACATATTAGGTATTGCCGCGTCCGTAAAAACCAGCTCTATAAAAATATCACATGACCTAACCCCTCGGGTGAACACCGTAAAAAAAAAAAAAAAAAAACTGTGTCAAAACAAGCAATTTTTGTCACCTTGCATCACAAAAGGTGCAACACCAAGTGATCAAAAACGCGTATGTCCCACAAAATGGTACCAATAAAACCGTCACCTCATCCCGCAAAAAATGAGCCCCTACATAAGAAAATCTCTCAAAAAATAAAAAAACTATAGCTCTCAGAACATGGACACATTAAAACATAATTTTTTGGTTTCAAAAATGCTATTATTGTGTAAAACTTTAATAAATGAGAAAAAGTATACATATTAGGTATCGCTACGTCCGTAACAATCTGCTCTATAAAAATGTCACTTGACTGAACCCCTAAGGTGAACGCTGTAAAAATAAATAAATAGAAACTGTGCTAAAACAACCAATTTTTTGGTCACCTTGCCCCATAAAGTGTTATATTGAATGATCAAAAAATCATATGTACCCAAAAATAGTACTAATAAAACTGGCACCTTATCCCCTAGTTTCCAAAATGGGGTCACTTCTTGGGAGTTTCTACTGTAAGGGTGCATCAGGGGGCTTCAAATGGGACATGGCATCTAAAAACCATGTGGAGTTCCTTTCCTTCTGCGCCCTGCCGTGTGCCCATACAGCAGTTTACGACCACATGTGGGGTGTTTCTGTAAACCGCAGAATCTGGGTAATAAATATTGAGTTTTGTTTGGCTGTTAACCATCGATGTGTTAGAGAAAAAAATTGATTAAAATGGAAAATCTGCCAAAAAAGTGAAATTTAAAAATTTGATCTCCATTTTCCTTTAATTCTTGTGGAACGCCTAAAGGGTTAACAAAGTTTGTAAAATCGGTTTTGAATACCTTGAGGGGTGTAGTTTCTACAATGGGGTCATTTATGGGGGTATCCACTATGTAGGCCCCACAAAGTGACTTCAGACCTGAACTGGTCCTTATAAAGTGGGTTTTGGCAATTTTCTTAAAAATTTGAAGAATTGCTTCTAAACTTCTAAGCCTTCTAACGTCCTAAAAAAATAAAATGACATTTCCAAAATGATGCCAACATAAAGTAGACATATGGGGAATGTTAAATAATAAATATTTTATGAGGTATCACTTTCTGTTTTAAAAGCAGAGAAATTGAAATTTAGAAAATTGCGATTTTTTTTACATTTTTGGGTAAATTTGGGATTTTTTCATAAATAAAGCTGAAATATTTTGACTCAAATTTATGACTATCATGAAGTACAATGTGTCACGAGAAAACAATCTCTGAATGACTTGGATAAATAAAGGCGTTCCAAAGTTATTACCACATAAAGTGAGATATGTCCGTTTTGCAAAATTTGGCCTGGTCAGGAAGGGGGCAAAGGGCCCAGATGGGAAGTGGTTAAAGGGCTTCTGTCACCCCCCTAAACAAATTTTTCATTTTTTGGCTACTTAAAATCCTTATACTGCGATTTATCAATATATAGTGCTCTTACTCTTTTTCGTTCAGTAGTTTCTTCAAAAAATGGACTTTTATAATATGTAAATTACCTCTCTACCAGCAAGTAGGGCGGCTACTTGCTGGTAGCAGCCGCATCCTCCTTTTAAAAAGACGCCCCCTCCTCATGTTGATTGACAGGGCCAGCGAGCGCTCTCGTCCTCTGGCTGGCCCTTTCTGCGTTTTAAATCTCGCGCCTTCGCCGTACCGGTCTTCAGTCGGCGCAGGCGCACTGATAGGAGGACGCTCGCTCGGCCGCACCGTCCTCAGTGCGCCTGCTCCGTGTGTAGATGTGACGTCATCGGTGCAGGAACATTGAGGAAGGAGCGGCCGAGACAAGGTCATTCTCGGACCATTTGCCTCTACTACTTGAACTTTGTCTGACTCACGAAAAAAATATAGAGAGGCCCCCATCAGACTAAACCCTTATTGGTTATCAGTAATAAAGAGACACGAAATAATACAAAAGGACATTAACTGATTTTGGGATACTAACTCTGGTTCAGCAAAAATACAGGTGGTATGGGATACCTTTAAGGCCTATATGAGGGGAATAATGGTCAGTAATATTGCAAACCTGAGAAAGGAGTATGTGAAAAAACTGAAAAACTTAGAAGAACTAGCGTCCTCAGCTACACAATCCTTCTATATAAATAAGACAGAGGAAAATATGCAGAAGACTACACAAGCATACTCCAACTTCTTGTTGGAGAAGGCCCAACAAAGTCTATTTTTTAAAGGTCAAAAATATCAGGGCGACCCGGAAAACTTCTATCTAGAGTGATTTCGAGCCAGGAATCCAAAAAATACATAGATAATATCCGATTGGCCAACGGTAGGATGGTTAATGGACAAAATTCTATAGAAAAAGCTTTTTTGGATTACCTTTAAGATCTTTACAAAGCTGAATGTAAGATTACAGATGAAATCTATCTCGATGGCATTGTTTTCCCAATTATTACCGTTGCCCAAAAGAAAACACTTGAAGTAGACTTCTCCATTCAGGAACTTGAAGGGGCAATTAAATTATGCTCGGGTAACTCCACCCCCGGTTCAGACGGACTCCCATATGAATTTTACAGTAAATATAGGAAGATTATTCTTCCTAGATTGTTGGGGGTCTTTGCTGAATCGGTGGAGGATGGTAAACTGCCAGACTCAATGATGGAAGCTGTAATAACATTAATTCCAAAAAAAGGCAAGGATCCCACAGACCTGGGATCTTATAGACTGATTTCACTGCTTAATGCAGATGTAAAGCTCCTGGCAAGGATTTTGGCCACAAGGCTCTCTAGGGTCATTCCCTCCATTGTCCACCCGGACCAGAATGGCTTCACAATCTTCATCGGCTCTTTGTCAATATACAGGCCCATGGGGGGGCCGCCCGCTCCATCCTGTCACTGGATGCCTCCAAGGCCTTTGACAGGGTGGAGTGCAGTTTCCTGTGGAGGGTTCTGGCCAGGATGGGCTTTGGGGAGAGATTCATAAACATCCTTAAATTACTGTACAGATCCCCTACGGCGAAGCTGAGTCTTAATGGGATCCTGACTACTAGCTTTGATCTAAACAGAGGTACTCGCCAGGGCTGTTCACTATCTCCACTGTTATTTGACATTTACATTGAGCCCCTAGCTCTGGCCATTAGGCAGGATGATCAAATTAAAGGATTTGGAACATTAGGAGTGGAAGATCGTATCTCCTTATATGCGGATGATGTTCTTTTTTTTATAGACCACATGGAAATAACTCTCCCAAGAATTATTCGAATGATTAAATTATTTGGTGAGGTATCTGGTCTTCACATAAACTGGTCAAAGACCAGTTTGATGCCAATAGACCCGTTACCCTATAAGGAGGCCTTGGTAACCCAGTTGGATGTTGTTGACACTCTTCAATACTGGGGCATCATGATATCGCCCAAGGTTGAAAACTTTGTCCAACTCAACCTGATCCCATTAATAACGAAAACTAGAGCAAAAATAGGGATTTGGTTGAAACTCCCCCTATCTAGAGCCGACCGAGTCTCACTAGTCAAGATGGTGATTCTACCGCAATTCCTGTATGTTCTCAGGAATACACCTATTTGGATAGAAGATAAATACTTTAAACTCATGGAAAGAATAATCAATGATCTAGTCTGGGGAAGAAAACGAGTGAGGCTAAAATTGGAATATCTATATAAACCATTGGAGTGTGGGGGTTTAAATCTCCCCTACTTCAAAGGTTACTTTATTGCTGCTCAGTTATGGATGTGTTATGAATGGAAAAACAGTGCACTTTTAAGGAGCCTAGTAGGGAGTTATTCATATAATAACACATTTACTCTTTTGGAATCTGGACTATTGATTAGTCAAGATCAGGACTATAAAGAGACGACAAAATTACTTTCTAAAATGTGGGCTACTACTAGAATATGGTTGGGGGTAAAGGGTTCACTTATATTCACGCCTCTTTGGCATAATGTCCACCTACAGATTTTAGATGGTATAGCAATGGATAAATTTTGGCAAAAGAATAGGATTCTTTATATTTCACAAGTAGTTAAGGATAGAGAGATTAAGTTGTTTATGGATTTATCACATATTGTAGAAAACCTCTCTTGGTTTAGGTATCTTCAGTTGCGGTCGGCACTATTTAGTTTGGATGATAAATCACTATTGGATATAGATAGTTCCTGTTTTTTAAACGATTGGATAGGGATGACACCTTTAAGAATGAAGACTACAAATATATATAAATTATTACTTAAGGCACGGTTTTGTGATACACAATCGCCAGGACAAAAGGCCTGGGAGTTGGATTGTCCAAGTATACAATTAGAAGGGTGGGGGAACATTTTTACTAATTTAGGCTCACTATCCCATAACTTCAACCATGTTTTAGTGCAGTTTAATATCTATCATAGATTATATGTTACCCCTATATGGCTAAACAAATGCGGGTTATGAGATACCTCCAAGTGCCCTAGATGTGATACCGTAGGTGCGGATTACTTGCATATGATCTGGACTTGTCCAGAACTTAGAGAATATTGGAAGGGCATCAACAATTTTCTTATTTACTAACTGAAAATACGGATCCCCTTTGAGCCACAATAGTTCTTGCTGAACGATCTCTCCATAATAAGCAGCCACAAATATCAAAAGATCCTTTTAGCTAGAATACTTTTATTAGCTAGAATCTTGATCAGCCGGAGCTGGTTTGCTCGTCATAGTCCAGAGTTAAACACCTGGATAAATCTAGTTAATAAGGTAAGAAATTATGAACAGATCCTTTATAGGCAGAGAGATGTAGATGACAAGTGGATTAAGATATGGGATGGCTGGAAGATCTGATTGATTGTAATTTTTCTCACAAAAAAACTTTTTATTTATTTATTTTATTATTATTATTATTTTTTTCTCTCTCCCTCTCCTCCTGTCTCCTATTCCTCTCTTTCCTCTGAAGGTGGGGGCTGGGGGGAGGGAGGGGAGGGCGGACGCATCACAGGGCTGGGGTGGGGGGAGGGGAGGATTGGGTTGGGTTGGGGGAAGAAAGAGGGGAAAAAAAAGGTATTAACTATATTGAGTGTGTACTCCAACTCTCTTCTTTGTGTATTTGTTTTATATACCAATAAAGTTGTTAAATAAATAAAAAAGTTTAATATATACAGAATTCATATTCTGTTAGCAAAAAAAGTCTTTTTGGGCAATCTACAACATCTGTATTAGTCAGTGTCCAATTTAAGCTAGAAATACACCCATCATTTTCTGGGGTTTGAAAAACACACATTTTTGACAAAAAAACACTATTTTCAGGCCTCGCAGCATCAGCACGCGTGAAATTACAGGCTTATATACTGCTGTCAAATTCAGTTGTTAAACAAACAGTCGTTTGGGCACAAAAAATTTAGTTGGCAGCCTTTGATGTAGATGTCATTGTGAGATACACCCTTCATACATTTGGGTTACATTCAGAGATTTTAAATACTGCCATTTGGTGCACCAATATTGAATTCAGGCCTACAGAGGTTAAGACCCTGTGAGATACCACCTCTACAGACAGGGGTTTGAATTAGGCATTTGAAATATAGCCATTTGAAATACAGCCTTTTTGTGCAAAGATATATTTACTTCAGGCCTACACTGATTCAGGGCGTGTGAGATCCCCCCTATACATACAGGGGTTTGATTCAGCCATTTGAAATACAGTCATTTGAAATACAGCCATTTTGTGGAAATAAATCTTTATTTCAGGCCTACACTGATTCAGGGCGTGTGAGTCCCCCCTATACATACAGGGGTTTGAATTAGACATATGAAATATAGCCATTTAAAATACAGCCTTTTTGTGCAAAGATATATTTACTTCAGGCCTACACTGATTCAGAGCGTGTGTGATATCCCCTATACATACAGGGGTTTGAATTAGGCATTTGAAATACAGCCATTTGAAATACAGCCTTTTTGTGCAAAGATATATTTACTTCAGGCCTACACAGGTTCAGACCGTGTGAGATCCCCCCTATACATACAGGGGTTTGAATTAGGCATTTGAAATACAGCCATTTGAAATACAGCCTTTTTTTGCAAAGATATATTTACTTCAGGCCTACACTGATTCAGGGCGTGTGTGATCCCCTCTATACATACAGGGGTTTGATTCAGCCATTTGAAATACAGCCATTTGAAATACAGCCATTTTGTGCAAAGAAATTATTACTTCAGGCCTACACTGATTCAGGGCGTATGTGATCCCCCCTATACATACAGGGGTTTGAATTAAGCATTTGAAATACAGCCATTTGAAATACAGCCTTTTTGTGCAAAGATATATTTACTTCAGGCCTACACTGATTCAGGGCGTGTGAGATCCCCCCTATACATACAGGGGTTTGATTCAGCCATTTGAAATACAGCCATTTGAAATACAGCCATTTTGTGCAAAGATATATTTACTTCAGGCCTACACTGATTCAGGGCGTGTGTGATCCCCCCTATACATACAGGGGTTTGAATTAGGCATTTTAATACAGCCATTTGAAATACAGCCATTTTGTGCAAAGATATATTTTCTTCAGGCCTACACTGATTCAGGGCGTGTGAGATCCCCCCTATACATACAGGGGTTTGATTCAGCCATTTGAAATACAGCCATTTGAAATACAGCCATTTTGTGCAAAGATATATTTACTGAAGGCCTACAGAGGTTCAGGCCCTCTGAGATACTACCTCTACATACAGGGCTTTGAATTTGGCATTTGAAATACAGCCATTTTGGGCAAAAAAATATTTTATTGAGGCCTAGTCTGGTTCAGGCCGTGTGAGATACACCCTTTACATACTGTCGTTCTATTCTACTATTAATTAAACACCCATTTAGGGCAAGATTCTAAATTTAAAAAATATGAGGAGAGCATCAAATAAGGGACGTGGCCCAGGTCGTGGTGCTGCTGGTGGAGCTCCTGTTGCAGGGAGAGGACGTAGTCGATCTGTGCCAGCTACACGCACAAGTGAAATTCCTTCCTCAGGTGCGAGTAGGTGACAAAACCTGCAGCGGTATTTGGTCGGGCCTAATGCTGCTCTACAAATGGCGAGGCCTGAACAAGTACAGGCAATAGTAGATTGGGTTGCTGACAGTGGATCCAGTTCCTTCACATTGTCTCCCAACCAGTCTCATGCTGAAAGACCACAGTTGGCACCTGCAGCCGATGTCCATTAGTCTTTCACCTCACCCCCTTGCAAATCAGCCAAGCAGTCTGAGCCCCAAGTCAGGCAGCAGTCTCTTCTGCTTTTTGATGACTCTGTTAGCAGGGTTTCCCAAGGCCATCCATCTAGCCCTGCCCCAGAAGTGGAAGAGATTGAGTGCACCGATGCCCAACCACTTATTTTTCAAGATGAGTACATGGGAGGACCATCGCAGCATGTCTCGGATGATGACGAAACACAGGTGCCAACTGCTAGGGTTTTCGAAAGTGTGCAGACCGACAAGGAAGTCAGGGGTGAAGTTTGGGTGGAAGATGATGTGGAGAATCAAGGTCATGCGAGTGACCTATGTAGTTTGGAGGAAGAGGCGGTGGTTGAACAGAGCCACCAACACAGCAGAAGAGGGAGCAGGGTGCAAAAGCGGAGCGGCCGTCCTCTAGACAGTACGCCTCCTACTGCCCACCGCAGCAAGGAACCAAGCACACCAAAGCCAGCTCCAAGGAGTTCCCTGGCGTGGCAGATCTTCAGACAATGTGCTGACGACAAGACACGAGTGGTTTGCACGCTGTGCAATCAGAGCCTGAAGCGAGGCATAAATGTTCTCAACCTGAGCACAACCTGCATGACCAGGCATTTAAGTGCAAAGCACGAGCTGCAGTGGAGTAGACACCTCAAAAACCAAGAAAGGTCTCTGGCTCCTCCTGCTTCCTCTTCATCCACCTCTGGAGTGACAGTGCCACCTGGCACCCCGCAAACAGAGGATCTGCCAGCAACACCAACACCTGGGTCACCAAACATCTCCACAATGTCCCACGGAAGCGTTCAGCTGTCCATATCCCAAACGCTGGAGAGGAAGAGGAAGCACCCCCCTACCCACCCGCGATCCCTAGCCCTGAATGCAAGCATTTCTAAATTACTGGCTTTTGAAATGCTGTCATTCCGTCTGGTGGAGACGGATAGTTTTAAAGGCCTTATGGCGGTGGCTGTCCCACAGTACGTCGTGCCCAGCCGCCACTACTTTTCAAGGCGAGCCATCCCTTCCCTTCACAACCAAGTAGGGGACAAAATCAGGTGTGCACTGCGCAACGCCATCTGTGGCAAGGTGCACCTGACTACGGATACGTGGACCAGTAAGCACGGTCAGGGCCGTTATATCTCCATAACAGCACACTGGGTAAATGCAGTGGCGGCTGGGCCTGAGGCGGATAGCAGTTTGGCGCATGTCCTTCCACCACCGAGGATTGCAGGGCGCTTCAGTTTGCCTCCTGTTGCTTCCTCCTCCTACTCTGCTTCCTCATCCTCTACCAGCTCCTCATCCGGTCAGCGTAACACCTTCACCACCAACTTCAGCACAGCCAGGGGTAAACGACAGCAGGCAGTTTTAAAACTTATCTGTTTGGGGGACAAACCCCACACCGCGCAGGAGCTGTGGACGGGCCTTAAACAAGTGAGTGGTTGAATGAGTGGTTTGTGCCAGTCAGCCTCAAGCCTGGCCTGGTGCTGTGCGATAATGGGCGAAATCTCGTAGCAGCTCTGGGACTAGCCGGTTTGACGCACATCCCTTGCCTGGCGCATGTGCTGAATTTGGTGGTGCAGAGATTCCTTAAAAATTACCCCGACATGTCAGAGCTGCTGCATAAAGTGCGGGTCGTCTGTGCGCGCTTTCGGCGTTCTCACCCTGCTGCTGCTCGCCTGTCAGCGCTGCAGCGTAACTTCGTCCTTTCCGCTCACCGCCTCATATGCGACGTGCCCACAAGGTGGAACTCCACCTTGCACATGCTGGCCAGACTGTGCGAGAAGCAGCAGGCGATAGTGGAGTTTCAGCTGCAGCACGCACGGGTAAGTCGCTCAGCGGAACAGCACCACTTCACCACCAATGACTGGGCCTCCATGCAAGACCTGTGTTCCTTGTTGCGCTGTTTCAAGTACTCCACCAACATGGCCAGTGCCGATAACGCCATTCTCAGCGTTACTATACCACTTCTATGCCTCCTTGAAAAAACGCTCCTGGCGATGATGGAAGAGGATGTGGCACAGGAGGAGGAGGAGGAAGAGGGATCATTTCGTACGGTTTCCGGCCAGTCATTCCCAAGTGGCTCCGAGGGTGGGTTCCTGCACCCAAAAACCCAAGGTACACAATTGTCCAGCCAGGGCACAGTTCTGGAGGATGAGGAGGTGGAGGATAAAAAGGAGGAGATGCAGGAGGAGGAACCATGTTCACAGCAGGGTGGCACCCAGACCAGCAAATGACCATCACTGGTGCGTGGATGGGGGGATACAGAGGACACAGACGATACACCTCCCACAGAGGACTGCTTTTCGTTGCCTCTGGGCAGCCTGGCACACATGAGCAATTACATGCTGCAGTGTCTCCGCAACGACCGCAGAGTTGCCCACATTCTAACTTGTGCTGATTACTGGGTGGCCACGCTGCTGGATCCCCGTTACAAGGACAACGTACCGTCCTTAATTCCATCACTGGAGCGTGATCGTAAGATGCGCGAGTACAAGCGCACGCTGGTAGACGCGCTGCTGGTGGCATTCCCACCTGACAGCGGGGGCACAGTGGAAGCACAAGGAGAAGGTAGAGGACGAGGAAGAGGTTGCCAACGCAGCTGGGGCACTGCCAGCACCTCAGAAGGCAGGGTTAGCATGGCCGAAATGTGGAAAAGCTTTGTCAGCACGCCACAACAACCAGCACCACCAGCTGGAACGTCTTAGCAGGAGGCAGCATTTCACCAACCTGGTGTAGCAGTATGTGTGCACACGCCTACACGTACTGAATGACGGGTCTGCCCCCTTCAACTTCTGGGTCTCCAAATTGTCCACATGGCCAGAGCTTGCTCTTTACGCCTTGGAGGTGCTAGCCTGCCCTGCAGCCAGTGTATTATCTGAACGTGTGTTTAGCACTGCAGGGGGCGTCATCACAGACAAGCGCAGCCGCCTGTCCACAGCCAATGTGGACAAGCTCACGTTCATTAAAATGAACCAGGCTTGGATCCCACAAGACTTGTCTGTACCTTGTGCAGAATAGACATTTATACCACCATCAAACATACATTCTTGTACTCAAGTCAAGTGCAATGATTCTTTGTTTTCTTTTTTTTATTTGTCCCAATATTTTGGGGGCTACCTACCCCAATAAATAAAAATAAAAAAACATTGTTGGCTACCTTCTCCTCCTTTATTACTGCCTCCACCTACAACACCACATTCACCGCCTCCTCAACCTCCGACTCCATATCCACCTCCTTCTCTGAGTTGCAGGTTAATAATTTGTAATTTTTAGTTATTTTATTTTAAGTTATTTCCCTATCCACATTTGTTTGCAGAGCAGTTGCCATGCTCTTAAGCACATTTTACTGCCTTTTACATCCCTCTAGCCTTTTCAAGGACTATTTTAGAGCCCTAAATTGAAAAAATTCGTATTTTCAATTGTCGGGTGACATTTTACCATTTTTGGTGTATACAAACCCCTGCTGTGCCTGGGTGACAGGGGCCTAAATCTCTCAAAATCGTCTGTTCTATTGCTGGGTGACAAGAACCCCCTTTTGCCGTGAATGAACCCCTGCTGTGCCTGGGTGACAGGGGCCTAAATCTCTCAAAATCCTCTGTTCTATTGCTGGGTGACAAGAACCCACTTTTGCCGTGAATGAACCCCTGGTGTGCCTGGGTGACAGTGGCCTAAATCTCTCAAAATCGTCTGTTCTATTGCTGGGTGACAAGAACCCACTTTTGCCGTGAATGAACCCCGGCTGTGCATGGGTGACAGGGGCCTAAATCTCTCAAAATCCTCTGTTGTATTGCTGGGTGACATAAACCCCCTTTTGCCATGAATGAACCCCTGCTGTGCCTGGGTGACAGGGGCCTAAATCTCTTAAAATCCTCTGTTCTATTGCTGGGTGACAAGAACCCACTTTTGCCGTGAATGAACCCCTGGTGTGCCTGGGTGACAGTGGCCTAAATCTCTCAAAATTGTCTGTTCTATTGCTGGGTGACAAGAACCCACTTTTGCCGTGAATGAACCCCTGCTGTGCCTGGGTGACAGGGGCCTAAATCTCTCAAAATCCTCTGTTGTATTGCTGGATGACATGAACCCCCTTTTGCTGTGAATGAACCCCTGCTGTGCCTGGGTGACAGGGGCCTAAATCTCTCAAAATCCTCTGTTCTATTGCTGGGTGACATGAACCCCCTTTTGCCGTGATTGAACCCCTGCTGTGCCTGGGTGACAGGGGCCTAAATCTCTCAAAATCCTCTGTTCTATTGCTGGGTGACAAGAACCCACTTTTGTTGTGAATGAACCCCTGCTGTGCCTGGGTTACAGTGGCCTAAATCTCTCAAAATCCTCTGTTCTATTGCTGGGTGACAAGATCCCCCTTTTGCCGTGAATGAACCCCTGCTGTGCCTGGGTTACAGGGGCCTAAATCTCTCAAAATCCTCTGTTCTATTGCTGGGTGACATGAACCCCCTTTTGCCGTGAATGAACCCCTGCTCTACATTGCTGACAGGGAACTAAATTTAGTGAAAACATCTGTTACTGAACGGAAGATGCACGACTACAAGCGCACGCTGATGATGGCATTCCCACCTGACAGCGGGGGCACAGTGGAAGCACAAGGCGAAGGCAGAGGAGGAGGAAGAGGTCGCCAACGCAGCTGGGGCACCGCCAGCACCTGAGAAGGCAGGATTAGCATGGCCAAAATGTCGAAAAGCTTTGTCAGCCTTGGAGGTGCTGACCTGCCCTGCAGCCAGTGTATAGTGTGAACGTGGGTTTAGCACGGCAGAGAGCATTATCACAGGCCGCAGCCAATGTGGACAAGCTTACATTTATTAAAATGAACCAGGCATGGATCCCACAGGACTTGTCCGTACCTTGTGCAGAATAGACATTTATACCAGCCTCAACCATCCATTCTTGTACTCAAGTGCACTTATTCTTTGTTTTATTTTGTTATATGTCCCAATATTTTGGGGGATACCCCAATTTAAAAATAAAAAATAACACAAATTAGTGTTAGCTACCTATTCCTCCTTTACCGCCGCTTCCACCTACACCGCCATGTCAACCTACACCACCCTTTCCAGGACTATTTTAGAGCAATTTTAGTGCCCAAAAATTCGGGTCCCCATTGACTTCAATGGGGTTCGGGTTCGGGGTCAAGTTCGGGTCCCGAACCCGAACTTTTTTTTCAAGTTCGGCCGAACTCGTTGAACCCGAACATCCAGGTGTCCGCTCAACTCTATTCCCTAACAATCCCCTTCTTTCCCATAACACCATGTGTGCTTAAATACCATTTGCCCCCGATAGGGAACAATTTTTGGAAGCTTTGCAATATGAACTAGCATAACACATGTGACGATGCTGTTCATTAATGCCATCAAATATGTAATTTACTATTCCTGTCATTGCATTCAAGAGCTTAGGGAGGTTGGAGGGGAAAGAAGAAATAAAAATTTATAAAAAAATAAGTGAAAAGAGATAACATGTTTTCCAAAAAATTCTGAATCCTATAAGACTAACGAGTGTTATATACCAATTTCCACAGCAATTGGAGCCAATTTGGTTTGGCCTGAATGGATTTGGTTCCGAACAGAAATTTTTTAAAAATTAGGTGTATAGGGACCAAACCAAATCTCGACAGGTTCACTCATCCCTTTTCCTAGCTGATTGAAATTGTTGTTTTTTTAGTAGCCATTAAAAGCAGATGGTGAGTGGATGAAAAGGGGCAGTTAAAAATGCTTAGTCGGGCAGGAAAAAGGTAACAAATTTGTGAAACACAGATGCTAAATAGGCTAGAAAAATGGCTGTTAATGGCTGTTTTTTTCTTTACTGTCGTGTGAATATAGTCTTAAGCTGACAATAGACACCAGACTATCTATCTATCTATCTATCTATCTATCTATCTATCTATCTATCCATCCATCCATCCATGCATCTATCACAACATCAATTAACCACTCAGAGACTTTGCTGGTGTGTAAGCTTCAGCATGACAGTACAATTTAAAGAGCTTCACTGATCATTTCCTCTAAATATCCCATGGTACTGTGGTGGGAAACTTTTTCAAATGGTTCTTACCCTCCCTCTTTTACCCAACACCACTGTCTTTGCTGCACTTGCACAGGCTGTGGGCTCTTCTGCCTGGGCCCAGACCAAATGTGGCCACTTCTTTTCCTGTTCAGCTGCATTGAAGTCAGTGCAACTGAACAGGAAAAGAAGCAGTCACATCAGGTCAGGACCTGGTCGAAGAACTCGCAGCATACGGTAAGTACTGCATGAACATTCTGGTTGTTCTAAAAAAAAGTACCAGCTGGAAACCACCTTTAAGGCATAGCTCCACCAAAAGTAGTTTCTATTTTAACTGGAAGTGAGAAAAGGCTCTCCCTGCTGTCGACACCAGTCAACACATCTTAATAGTCTGGTCCTTTAATCTTTACCTTCTAACCAAACTCCTCTCTACGTTGCAGGTAATGACCATATTAATATTTATATCTCAGGAACCCCTTTTCTTTTCCAAATCCTCTCCCCCCCCCCCCCCCCGGTATTGTTTTTTCACATGTTCATAGTCATTTTTGCATATTCTATACCCATTTGTTTTCATATTTATACATACATGCTTTAAAAAAATTCTACTGTTATACCTTAAGAAATTGATGACTAGCGGTACGGTACTTCATTCTCCTTTCTTTTAGTTACCTCTTGGACTACTAGTCTTGAGGCCTGCGGCACTCCAGGTAACTTCCTTAAAGGGGTTGTCCGGTTTCAGAGCTGAACCCGGACATACCCCTGCAGTGTGTTTGATGATGTCACCGGCTCTGATGGGCTGGCTTTAGCGCTGCCCTAGCCATTTTACAGGCGAGGGCAGCACTAAAGCCCGCCCATCAGTGCCGGTGACGTCACCGGGCTCACTGCTGGGCAGAAGCCTTCATCTGGCAGCCATAAGGAGAGCCGGATTCGTCACCGAAACTTGAGAAAATACCTTTACCCTGCGCGATTCAGAGCAGGGTAAAGGAGAGCATCGGAGCATGAACTGCGCCAGGGCTCAAGTCAGGGGGGCTGCCTGGGTGAAAATGGGGATATGTCCGGGTTCAGCTCTGAACCCGGACAACCCCTTTAACTATATACTGTATGAGAGTGATCTATAACTGCTGTGGTTATTGCTTTTTGTTTCTCAATAAAAATCTAATTTAAAAGATAAGGCTGCATAGAATTCTATTGTAGGTTTCAAGTTAAATCATATACTTAGGGCTAACATCCGGAATTTTCGTGCCCCATACAGACAAACCATGTGACTTCCCCCCTGGCCCTTCTCACATTCATAGCCGTAACAGCCATAACTTTTTTTTTTTTTGCATAAGATTATTTTGCCATACACATAAGTAAGATTTTCATTACTATCAACTTTTATTATGGTGTAAATTAAGGGGAAACTATTGTGCCATTTTTATTATTAAATAAAGATTATTATTTATTATGTATTCATTTATTAAACTGTTTTTACTGCTTATTATGATTACAGAGATACTACTGTAAATACAGTTTTTTAGATATTTAATAGTAGGTATCTTTTTAGTAACATTAACTTTGTAGAAAAAAATGTAAGGCCACTTTCACACGCGACGCGTGTGAGGGCCGGATAGGAAGCGGGTGCGTTGCGGGAAAATGCGTTATTTTTCCGCACGAGTGCAAAGCGTTTTAATGCGTTTTGCACGCGCGTGAGAAAAATCGGCATGTTTGGTACCCAGACCCGAACCTGGACTTCTTCACAGAAGATCGATCATGTGATGGACCATGTGATGAGCGCAGTGACGTCACCAAAGGTCCTTTTCCTCTCAAGTCATCAAAGAAGAAGACAGAAGAGAAGCCGGACAGCGCGAACAAGTGGATGAGGTGAGTTTAATTATATATTATTTTTTTTTAACCCCCTCCATCCCTATTTAACTAAGCATTCTGACCATGTTATGAGGGAAAATAATAATGATCGGGTCCCCATCCTGATCATCTCCTAGCAACCATGCGTGAAGATCGCACCGTATCCGCACTTACTTGCGGATGCTTGCGATTTTCACGCAGCCCCATTCACTTCTATGGGGCCTGCGTTGCGTTAACCACCTCAGCCCCTATAGCTTAAACACCCTTAAAGACCAGGCCACTTTTTACACTTCTGACCTACCCTACTTTCACCGTTTATTGCTCGGTCATGCAACTTACCACCCAAATGAATTTTACCTCCTTTTCTTCTCACTAATAGAGCTTTCATTTGGTGGTATTTCATTGCTGCTGATATTTTTACTTTTTTTTGTTATTAATCGAAATTTAACGATTTTTTTTTGCAAAAAAATGAAATTTTTCACTTTCAGTTGTAAAATTTTGCAAAAAAAACGACATCCATATATAAATTTTGCTCTAAATTTATTGTTCTACATGTCTTTGATAAAAAAAAAATGTTTGGGTAAAAAAAAAATGGTTTGGGTAAAAAAAAAATGGTTTGGGTAAAAGTTATAGCGTTTACAAACTATGGTACAAAAATGTGAATTTCCGCTTTTTGAAGCATCTCTGACTTTCTGAGCACCTGTCATGTTTCCTGAGGTTCTACAATGGCCAGACAGTACAAACACCCCACAAATGACCCCATTTCGGAAAGTAGACACCTTAAGGTATTCGCTGATGTGCATAGTGAGTTCATAGAACTTTTTCTTTTTTGTCACAAGTTAGCGGAAAATGATGATTTTTATTTTTTATTTATTTTTTCTTACAAAGTCTCATATTCCACTAACTTGTGACAAAAAATAAAAAGTTCTATGAACTCACTATGCCCATCAGCGAATACCTTTGGGTGTCTTCTTTCCAAAATGGGGTCACTTGTGGGGTAGTTATACTGCCCTGGCATTCTAGGGGCCCAAATGTGTGGTAAGGAGTTTGAAATCAAATTCTGTAAAAAATGGCCGGTGAAATCCGAAAGGTGCTCTTTGGAATGTGGGCCCCTTTGCCCACCTAGGCTGTAAAAAAGTGTCACACATGTGGTATCTCCGTACTCAGGAGAAGTTGGGGAATGTGTTTTGGGGTGTCATTTTACATATACCCATGCTGGGTGAGATAAATATCTTGGTCAAATGCCAACTTTGTATAAAAAAATGGGAAAAGTTGTCTTTTGCCAAGATATTTCTCTCACCCAGCATGGGTATATGTAAAATGACACCCCAAAACACATTCCCCAACTTCTCCCGAGTACGGAGATACCACATGTGTGACACTTTTTTGCAGCCTAGGTGGGCAAAGGGGCCCACATTCCAAAGAGCACCTTTCGGATTTCACCGGCCATTTTTTACAGAATTTGATTTCAAACTCCTTACCACACATTTGGGCCCCTAGAATGCCAGGGCAGTATAACTACCCCACAAGTGACCCCATTTTGGAAAGAAGACACCCTAAGGTATTCGCTGATGGGCATAGTGAGTTCATGGAAGTTTTTATTTTTTGTCACAAGTTAGTGGAATATGAGACTTTGTAAGAAAAAATAAAAAAATGTGACAAAAAATATAAAATTCTAGGAACTCTCCATGCCCCTCACGGAATACGGGTGTCTTCTTTCCAAAATGGGGTCACTTGTGGGGTAGTTATACTGCCCTGGCATTTTCCAGGGGCCCTAATGTGTGGTAAGTAGGTAAATGACCTGTGGAATCCTAAAGGTGCTCTTTGGAATGTGGGCCCCTTTGCCCACCTAGGCTGCAAAAAAGTGTCACACATGTGGTATCGCCGTATTCAGGAGAAGTTGGGCAATGTGTTTTGGGGTGTCTTTTTACATATACTCATGCTGGGTGAGAGAAATATCTCGGCAAAAGACAACTTTTCCCATTTTTTTATACAAAGTTGGCATTTGACCAAGATATTTATCTCACCCAGCATGGGTATATGTAAAATGACACCCCAAAAAACATTGCCCAACTTCTCCGGAGTCCGGCGATACCAGATGTGTGACACTTTTTTGCAGCCTAGATGCGCAAAGGGGCCCACATTCCTTTTATGAGGGCATTTTTAGACATTTGGATCCCAGACTTCTTCTTACGCTTTAGGGCCCCTAGAATGCCAGGGCAGTATAAATACCCCACATGTGACCCCATTTTGGAAAGAAGACACCCCAAGGTATTCAATGAGGGGCATGGCGAGTTCATAGAATTTTTTTTTTTGGCACAAGTTAGCGGAAATTGATTTTATTTTATTTTTTCTCACAAAGTCTCCCTTTCCGCTAACTTGGGACAAAAATTTCAATCTTTTTCAATATGACCCTCACGGAATACCTGGGGGTGTCTTCTTTCCGAAATGGGGTCACATGTGGGGTATTTATACTGCCCTGGCATTCTAGGGGCCCTAAAGCGTGAGAAGAAGTCTGGAATATAAATGTCTAAAAATGTTTACGCATTTGGATTCCGTGAGGGGTATGGTGAGTTCATGTGAGATTTTATTTTTTGACACAATTTAGTGGAATATGAGACTTTGTAAGAAAAAAAAAAAAATTCCGCTAACTTGGGCCAAAAAAATGTCTGAATGGAGCCTTACAGGGGGGTGATCAATGACAGGGGGGTGATCAATGACAGGGGGGTGATCAGGGAGTCTATATGGGGTGATCACCCCCCTGTCATTGATCACCCCCCTATAAGGCTCCATTCAGATGTCCGTATGTGTTTTGCGGATCCGATCCATGTATCCGTGGATCCATAAAAATCATACGGACATCTGAATGCAGCCTTACAGGGGGGTGATCAATGACAGGGGGGTGATCAATGACAGGGGGGTGATCAGGGAGTCTATATGGGGTGATCACCCCCCCTGTAAGGCTCCATTCAGATGCCTGTATGTGTTTTGCGGATCCGATCCATCTATCAGTGGATCCGTAAAAATCATGCGGACGTCTGAATGGAGCTTTACAGGGGGGTGATCAATGACAGGGGGGTAATCAGGGAGTCTATATGGGGTGATCACCACAGTCATTGATCACGCCCCTGTAAGGCTCCATTCAGACGTCCGTATGCGTTTTGCGGATCCGATCCATCTATCAGTGGATCCGTAAAAATCATGCGGACGTCTGAATGGAGCTTTACAGGGGGGTGATCAATGACAGGGGGGTAATCAATGACAGGGGGGTGATCAGGGAGTCTATATGGGGTGATCACCACAGTCATTGATCACGCCCCTGTAAGGCTCCATTCAGACGTCCGTATGCGTTTTGCGGATCCGATCCATCTATCAGTGGATCCGTAAAAATCATGCGGACGTCTGAATGGAGCTTTACAGGGGGGTGATCAATGACAGAGGGGTAATCAATGACATGGGGGTGATCAGGGAGTCTATATGGGGTGATCACCACAGTCATTGATCACGCCCCTGTAAGGCTCCATTCAGACGTCCGTATGCGTTTTGCGGATCCGATCCATCTATCAGTGGATCCGGAAAAATCATGCGGACGTCTGAATGGAGCTTTACAGGGGTGTGATCAATGACAGGGGGGTAATCAATGACAGGGGGGTGATCAGGGAGTCTATATGGGGTGATCACCACAGTAATTGATCACGCCCCTGTAAGGCTCCATTCAGACGTCCATATGCGTTTTGCGGATCCGTTCCATCTATCAGTGGATCCGTAAAAATCATGCGGACGTCTGAATGGAGCTTTACAGGGGGGTGATCAATGACAGGGGGGTAATCAGGGAGTCTATATCGGGTGATCACCACAGTCATTGATCACGCCCCTGTAAGGCTCCATTCAGACGTCCGTATGCGTTTTGCGGATCCGATCCATCTATCAGTGGATCCGTAAAAATCATGCGGACGTCTGAATGGAGCTTTACAGGGGGGTGATCAATGACAGGGGGGTAATCAATGACAGGGGGGTGATCAGGGAGTCTATATGGGGTGATCACCACAGTCATTGATCACGCCCCTGTAAGGCTCCATTCAGACGTCCGTATGCGTTTTGCGGATCCGATCCATCTATCAGTGGATCCATAAAAATCATGCGGACGTCTGAATGGAGCTTTACAGGGGGGTGATCAATGACAGAGGGGTAATCAATGACATGGGGGTGATCAGGGAGTCTATATGGGGTGATCACCACAGTAATTGATCACGCCCCTGTAAGGCTCCATTCAGACGTCCGTATGCGTTTTGCGGATCCGATCCATCTATCAGTGGATCCGTAAAAATCATGCGGACGTCTGAATGGAGCTTTACAGGGGGGTGATCAATGATAGGGGGGTAATCAATGACAGGGGGGTGATCAGGGAGTCTATATGGGGTGATCACCACAGTCATTGATCACGCCCCTGTAAGGCTCCATTCAGACGTCCATATGCGTTTTGCGGATCCGATCCATCTATCAGTGGATCCGTAAAAATCATGCGGACGTCTGAATGGAGCTTTACAGGGGGGTGATCAATGACAGGGGGGTAATCAATGACAGGGGGGTGATCAGGGAGTCTATATGGGGTGATCAGGGGCTAATAAGGGGTTAATAAGTGACAGGGGGGGGTGTAGTGTAGTGTAGTGTGGTGCTTGGTGCTACATATTGCTGAGCTATCTGTGTCCTCTGGTGGTCGATCCAAACAAAAGGGACCACCAGAGGACCAGGTAGCAGGTATATTAGACGTTGTTATCAAAACAGCGTCTAATATACCTGTTAGGGGTTAAAAAAATCACATCTCCAGCCTGCCAGCGAACGATCGCCGCTGGCAGGCTGGAGATCCACTCGCTTACCTTCCGATCCTGTGAACGCGCACGCCTGTGTGCGCGCGTTCACAGGAAATCTCGCGTCTCGTGAGAGGACGCGCCGGCGCGTCCAGGCGGAATGAATCAACCACCTCCAGGACGCGTCGCTGCGTTCGGCGGTCCGGAGGTGGTTAAAAAGGCACAATATAGAGCATGCTGCGATTTTCACGCAACGCACAAGTGATGCGTGAAAATCACCGCTCATGTGCACAGCCCCATATAAATGAATGGGTCCGGATTCAGTGCGGGTGCAATGCGTTCACCTCACCCGCGTAGAAAACTCGCCCGTGTGAAAGGGGCCTAACTTTTACTTTCCAGCTCTTCTTTTACTGTAAAAAGCTGAAAAGTAAAAAAAAAATATATATATACTAAACAGTAATACTATTTATGTAATATTATGCCTCTGAAGAAAACAGTAATGCGGTTTAGTAGCTTTTTAGACGGAGAAAATGCTTATACGAGTGTGGTTCTGTAGTCTTCTGGTAAACAAGCTGCCTGCCATGTGTAGTGTCCCACTAGATTGGCGTGGGCACTACACAAGGGTCAATTGGTGTGCGCGTTCCTCCTACTCATAAGGGACAGCAATGTCATGTGTAATTGTGCAATCAATATATCTTCTAATGTGTTTTTATATGCAATGTTCCCTGTATGATGCAATAGCAGGCCTAGTTGGGTGTAGTTAGACATCCCAGACACTAGAGGGAGATAGGGAGCCCCTAGTATAAATGTCCAGGCCCAGACAGGGAGAGTTAGTTCAGAGTTCAGAGTCAGGAGTCTGCAGAGACAAGTTAGAAGGCACCAGCCGGTGATATGCTGAGGGCCTCCTCCTGACATGCAGCTAGACAGCCCAGGCTTCTAGTTGTTACCAGGGGGCTAGTAGAGGGATCCTAGCCTACCTGCGGATCAAGTGAGCCTCAGTTAGCTCAGAAGACTACCCCAGTAGTAGGAATGGACCTCCTGGGAGAAACCTGCAGCTTCCCAACCAAGCAAGGATAATACAAGTCAGATAAGTACCCTGATGGGCAGAGGTTCTAGAAAGTACAGCAAGCGCCAATACTGGAGAGAGGATTTATATACCAAGGATTAAAGCCAGCATTTAGGCATCCGGGCCTTGGGATCCAGCCAGCTAGAATAGCTGAAGGGAATAGAGCAGCATTGCACTGCAAAGCATTAACTGTTGTGCCCTCCAAGTATCTTGCATGATTAATACCTGCCACTATTTAAAGTCTACCTGCTTGTGAAGTATTGTTCAAGGGACTGCATTATCATCACTATCAACTGTAACTGTATGTACAAAGTTGGACTGTGTTCACCAAGTAAAGCAACGTTTGGTTTACCCACTGAGTACTCAGTTATTCCTCCTATAAATCGGTGTGCCACCGTTACAGGCACTGGCGTCACGAATCCAACAGGGACCTTGCCCCAGGCACTCAAAATACCTGTAACATCCAGGGCACCTCATCCACCATCAGGCCTGGTCCCTACAAACAGAGTGTGCCCCAGAGGAACTGTGTCTACCTCTCCTTCACTGCTGCATGCCTGCCCAGGGTTCTCCAATACAGTGAGCAACCCTCGATTGCCTATAACCGTGACCTCGCTTCGCTATACCCTGCAGGTCTGGCGTGCTGCATAAATTGGTGTCACGAACAGGATTTACGGAACATTCCTGCGCCATTGCGGATATAAAACTGTGTGCTAAAAACTGCCTTAAAGTGACCAAGCCCTATTGTTTTATTCTAAATTGCTGGGCCAAAGAACTGTCATCATTAGCGGTGTGAAGATAGTGTTTTCTGGACTGTTTGCTGCTTGTTTAAGCCACCGCTTGCTGTCAGTGAATAGACAGCGTTTTTGCTAAAGATGGCCGCTGAGCTTGCTTGAATTTACTGCTGCGTCATCTTCATCCTGAATTGGCGGTAAAAGTTGGCGCCTTTTTGCTGAAAAGAGCGGGAAAAGGCTCAATGTCGGCGCCACCGCCCTGTCTGGACATTTGCATGTCTGCAGAAATGGACTCCGCCTCCCCCATACTGGAGTACCTGGGGGGCGGCCTCCCAGTGCAATGGGAGGATCTGTCTGAACTTATTGGCGCCACCCTGTCACTCTCCAGAGAAGGATCGAGCATGTTGGAGAGTGAAGACTGCTCTGTTGGGATGTCCGCGCCTGAATTGGTAAAGATGGATGGTATTGGTGTAGAGCCCGAGGACGCTCCACCAGCCTACTCTCCGGGACCGGAGAGACCCGCCTGCCCGCCACCGAGGACGCAACCGGAGACCTACTATGGCTCCTGGAGAGACTTCTTCCAGCCCTCGTTCAAGTGGTCAGCATTGATGGCAGAGATCCGGGAGGCCGCCATAAAGAAAAATACAAAGTCAAAGATATTCTACGAAGAACTGGCAAAGACCGTTCACGAGCGCCACACTGACACCCAACCCCGCCTGGAAAGGAGAAAGGGGTTGGTTGTGGCTTTTGACAAGAACCGTGGCTACGGTTTCATACAAGACTATACCACCGGCAGAGACTTATACGTGAACCGGAGATCCGTCAAGCGGTGTTACCTCCCCGAACATATGCATAACCTCCGCGAGGGAGAGGAAGTGGAATTCACCCCTGCCGAGGGCCTGCGAGGCCCATATGCTACTGCCGTGACCCGTCCCAAGAAAGAACCGGAGGACTGGGAGGCAGATGAGGACTACTCTGGCTGCGAGCGCAAACCAGAGCGCTCTCCAGAACCGGCCCATCACGCATTCCAAGAGCGGGGCTCTTTCATTGGCCCGAATGTTTTCTGGCAGCCAACCGTGTTGGAGAAATGGGTGAGTCCCTATCCATCCCCCGAGCTGCCTCGCCGGGAGAAGACCATCCAAGAAATGGAGAATCTGAAAGGACTCCGCGTTACCCTGGATAATATACGGAAGGGTAAGAGACCTGATGCGTCACCGGAGCCTGCAGCGGCCGCGTCCGATGCACCATCTACTGTACCAGTGCCGGCGGCGACGGCGGAGGACAGCGATCCTGAGACCGAGAGCCTGGATGACCAGATCGTCCGTCTGGAGGAAAAGTTGCGGGAGTTACGCAGAATTGCCACCGCCAGGATCCAGACGCCGCCTAAGAAGGAAGAGGTAAGGGTGCCTGTCCCCACCCGTCGGCCACCTTCTGCTACCACAGCTACGTTGAGGCCCTCAAGAAGGCCCTCTCACCCTGTGACTTGCTGCGCAGAGCCCACCGGACCGCTTGCGGCGGCGGTACCTAGGCAAGCACAACCTGCGATTGTTATCCCTGCACCGGTGCGGTCAGCAACTGTTATCACCCCTAGGCCTATGGGGCCAATACTTATTAGGGGTCCCTTCATGCTGCAGCTGCCCCCTAACACCGTGTTGTGGGCACATCCGCCCGTGGAGGATTATTACAGGCCTCATTTGCCAGCAGAGCCAGGGAGCACCACTGAAGTACCAGGTGATTATGATATGCCCCTGTGAATTAGCCTGCTAGGCCCTTGATTTGTTTTTTTTGCCAAGGGATTACTTTCCGAAAATTTAACCCTCCCAGGACAGGAGTCCTTTGTTTTGGTCCTTTATTGCTGCTGCCAGTTACCCACGGCTCAGTGGTGGTGGTCACCCACCGAAATAAAAATGTCAGCAAAGCCATCTTGTTTCCAGGACCTCCTGCCTGCTGCTACCTTATTGTGCCAAGTTGTGCCTGTTTCTACGTTGCACCCTTAACCCTTTTAACCCCCTTTTCAGGTTGAGTAAGGGTATTACAGCACTTGTTTTTATATTATGCCATTTGAAAAATGTGGGCTATTTTATGTGCTGTCATTCTATTGTGCAACTGGATTCTAAGGATATGTGCCCAGTGATAGACTCAAAAGTACCTGAGCCTCTGTGATTTGCTACCTTACTTTGCTGATGAAGGACACTTACTCAAAATAAGAAATGAACCTGGGTACGGACTCATACTTGTTCCTTGAGCCTCCAAGAACTTTTAAATTGTATACATTTTTATGGACATTTTGCACTTATGGACTATCCTGGTAATAATGCTACGCTGCACCAGGTCAGCGCCCCTGTTCCCTCACACTATCCTGAGAGAAGAGAGCGACGCCCCTTTTCACCAGTACTTGTTCCTAAGCCAGTGGAACTGCCTGATTTTATGCATATAATGTATTTCTGCAAATGTAGATGTATTTTTCCTGCTTTGCATTATTTTCTCTTTTTCAGGTGCAGTATCCAGCTGGGCAGGGCCCCTCCATGTTGCTCCGAGGACGGGCAACGTTATAGCGTGGTGGTATGTAGTGTCCCACTAGATTGGCGTGGGCACTACACAAGGGTCAATTGGTGTGCGCGTTCCTCCTACTCATAAGGGACAGCAATGTGATGTGTAATTGTGCAATCAATATATCTTCTAATGTGTTTTTATATGCAATGTTCCCTGTATGATGCAATAGCAGGCCTAGTTGGGTGTAGTTAGACATCCCAGACACTAGAGGGAGATAGGGAGCCCCTAGTATAAATGTCCAGGCCCAGACAGGGAGAGTTAGTTCAGAGTTCAGAGTCAGGAGTCTGCAGAGACAAGTTAGAAGGCACCAGCCGGTGATATGCTGAGGGCCTCCTCCTGACATGCAGCTAGACAGCCCAGGCTTCTAGTTGTTACCAGGGGGCTAGTAGAGGGATCCTAGCCTACCTGCGGATCAAGTGAGTCTCAGTTAGCTCAGAAGACTACCCCAGTAGTAGGAATGGACCTCCTGGGAGAAACCTGCAGCTTCCCAACCAAGCAAGGATAATACAAGTCAGATAAGTACCCTGATGGGCAGAGGTTCTAGAAAGTACAGCAAGCGCCAATACTGGAGAGAGGATTTATATACCAAGGATTAAAGCCAGCATTTAGGCATCCGGGCCTTGGGATCCAGCCAGCTAGAATAGCTGAAGGGAATAGAGCAGCATTGCACTGCAAAGCATTAACTGTTGTGCCCTCCAAGTATCTTGCATGATTAATACCTGCCACTATTTAAAGTCTACCTGCTTGTGAAGTATTGTTCAAGGGACTGCATTATCATCACTATCAACTGTAACTGTATGTACAAAGTTGGACTGTGTTCACCAAGTAAAGCAACGTTTGGTTTACCCACTGAGTACTCAGTTATTCCTCCTATAAATCGGTGTGCCACCGTTACAGGCACTGGCGTCACGAATCCAACAGGGACCTTGCCCCAGGCACTCAAAATACCTGTAACATCCAGGGCACCTCATCCACCATCAGGCCTGGTCCCTACATACTGAGTGTGCCCCAGAGGAACTGTGTCTACCTCTCCTTCACTGCTGCATGCCTGCCCAGGGTTCTCCAATTCAGTGAGCAACCCTCGATTGCCTATAACCGTGACCTCGCTTCGCTATACCCTGCAGGTCTGGCGTGCTGCACATGCAGAAGGTCTGGGGTTCAATTTCCAACAGAGACCTTTAAAATAATGTATTTAGTGAATGTCTGTGTGGTGGGAGAAGGGCCTCTCTCCCAACCCAAGTCAAACGGAAAGACCACACAGCTTCATTAGTATTTGCTGCAGTAAATGAGGTTGACAATGTGGGTCCGGGTCCGGACTGCTGTACCGCCAGAAGTGCCCTGGAGGCCGCCCTGCATAGGCATATGGTTCCCCAACATACAGAACAACAAGCATTATATTTTGGGGATGCTAAGCAAATTTTATCATTTGTTTACTAAATTTTTATACATACTCAGTCCTGAAGTGAATTCTTCATAAGTAACATATCCTTTCCCATCTTTATTTAGTTCATCAAATAGATCTTCCAGGTCTTCAACAGCGCAGAAAACGATGCCACTGATTTTCTGAAAAAGAAAAAACTCATGAAAAATATCCCTGGAGACATCCCCTGGAATTGGCTTGTGCATAACCACAGTGTATGCATGTATTGTATGACAACAGTACATCTCCATCTCTCCATCATCTTGTGTGATTTTTGGATGATCCTAAAACATCCTTCTAGTTCCTTTTCTGGTTCCCTCCCCTTTAAGCTGCAATTAGATAGCACTACCCACTGCTTCCTGCCATGGTGAACCGAAGGCCAGAATATTATTGGTGCTCTTGCAGTTCCTGCTTCAGACCCAATGGAGGGATTATGTAATACCCCAAAAGATACACTTTGTCAGAGGCTGCATAGCAGGAACTGACAGCCACTTACCGTATATATGCTTTATGTAATAATTTATGGATATCTATGTATCTATGTCTGGCCCATTTTAGTACCGTCCTATCCTTGTCCATAATACAGACAAAAATAGGAGATGTTCTATCTTTTTGCGGGGGCCACAGGACAGACATACAGATGTGTGCTGTCTGCATCTTTTGCGGCCCCATTGAAGTGAACGTGTACACATCTGATCCTCAAAAAATGTGGATGCAGAAAAAAACAATGGTCATGGGATGATTTCTTTCCAGCTTAGCTATCCCTTTAAGGGCAGGATTGTTTTGGTAAGAAGGCAGAAAGTTAATCTAATAAACGAAGAACACATCCTTAGGACTCATGTACACGATCATATATATTTTGCAGTCCACAAACAACGGAACCCACAAAAAATACAGATGACGTCCATGTGCATTCAGTTTTTTGCGGAACAGAACAGCTGGCCCCTAATAGAGCAGTCCTCTCCTTATCCGTAATGTGGACAATAATAGGACATGTTCTATTTTTTTGCAGAACAGACATACAGACATATGGAAACGGAATGGTTTGGCATACGGTCTGCAAAAAAAAAAAATGGAACGGACATGGAAAGAAAATATGTTTGTGTGCATGAGCCCTTACACATTAGTCTAAATTTGATCAAAATGAATGATTTCAATCAAAATGATAATTTATTGAGTAAAATTTAACAAAGGATGATAATTTTAGCCAATCAATATCAGACTAGTGTCGTTTGAAAAAAAGTCAGCCATGTTTGAGACTTTTGCCCGATAGTTGAATGAAGGATCTTTCGTTCAAAGAAAGATCATTTGTGGACAAAAGAGCTTTATTTGACACAATGAACCCAGAAAGATCTTTCATCCATTGCCCATTTACATTGAACATGTCTATGGATACATCTTGAACAACCATAACGGCTAACATGGACTTAAAAGGGTTTTTCGAGATATTTTTACTGATGACCTTTCCTCTGTTTGAGAAGGCACTGGCACTTGCAGTCGTGCTGCAGCCTTCTCTTTGCTCACCAAGCACAGCACCATCCATTTGATAGTGGCTTTGCTTAGTATTGCAGCTCAGCCCAATTAATTTCAATGGGGCTGAGCTGCGCCTAGGCCATGTGACCAATGAATCTGATGTCACATGCCCTAGGGAAGCTGTGAGAAGGGTGCGACACTACAGTGAGC
Organism: Bufo bufo; assembly: GCF_905171765.1. NCBI lineage: Eukaryota > Metazoa > Chordata > Amphibia > Anura > Bufonidae > Bufo > Bufo bufo. The sequence continues at coordinate 192,139,037 of NC_053391.1, read as the reverse complement.
GATGGTGCCTTCTCAGATGTGGGGGTGGGGGGGGGGGTCGTAGGTGTTAGACTCCAATGATCAGATATTGATGACCTACCCAGAGGATAGATCATTAGTAAAAATATCTTAGAAAGTCCCTTTAAATGTTTACAGCTACATCTGTGAAATTATTTTTCATAAGATAATTGTTTGTTTAAAGTGTAACCGTCATGTTTTCATAAAAAAATTTATGTTAGCATATGTTACTGCTGCTGCAGCATTATGCATAAAGCAATCTTTAGTTTTTTCACATACCACTGTTTTCCTTGAGCTTTTCCCTTAGTTATGGCTGTTTTGAACCCTACAATATGAGGATCTTCTCAAGGTGGCTCCTCTGCCAGTTCTCTGAGGCCAAAACTGCTTTCCCTCACTTCCCAAACACACTTGCTGTAGCCAGCAGCTCCCTGCCAACCAATCAGATTGGATTACTGAGAGACACGCCTCCTCACTCTGAAGCCTAACGCAGGCATGCAGTGTGAAGGACCGCCCCTCTGTCTTCTGTTTACACTAAAGGGAAGACAAACGAGCCCTAGCAACGGTCTTTTAAGGGAGCAGTGGAAAGGGACAGAGGACATTAATGAAAGCTGTTATTATAAGGTAATTATAGATCTTTTGGCAATCATTGACATACTAACTGCCTACTAGCTCTAATAAACTAGCAAAAAATATATATATTACATTTACACTTTAACTGCTGCTTAATCATCAACCTATTTCTATCTTATGTGTATGGCCACCTTTAGTGTGAAACAGGGCAGGCTGCTCACAAAGCTTTCCTGTTAAGCCCCTACCTGGAGAGACAGATGCAGAGGCTTACTGAGGGTGATGTCGCCTCTAGCAATACAGAATGATAGAGACTATGGCAGCAGATAAAAATTCATGCGATGGTAGCTGCAGCCCGAGGGGCAGAAAAGGCAGTGTTGTGTCCAGGGGTGCACCACGAATGAGGCCAGGTGAGGCGATTGCCTCAGGCAGCACCAGGAAGGAGCAAGAGGGAGGCAGCAGAAGGGCCATGGGCAATGAGCGCTTTTATTGTGGCAAAGGGGTTAAGTTAAGAAATTTGCATGGGGGGGCACCGTTTCAGTTTTTGCCTCAGGCAGCAGAAAGGCTAGGTGCACCCCTGGTTGTGCCATAGCCAGACAATCTAGGAAAGACCAGGCCTAGGCCAAGGTAAGGAACCTCAGCCACTCATTTCCAAATGATTCTATTGAAAAGTGTTTATGCCTCTCTTAATCAGAAGAGAATATGCATTAAGCCTTTATGAATTTCTTCTTGTCAGAAGTGTACCCACCATGCTTTATTTAAAGTAAACCATGAGTTAAGCCTTCTCGTTCTGTGACGCTCTTCCCTGTTTCCTGGATATTATTCCGGGGTTTCACTATCCAGCAACCCGCAGACAAAGGGGAGTGGTATTTATGGCACTGATGGGAGTGATAGTGATTTAAGGTGGCTGTCTTATATCCAACCCTCTCTGAGGCTGTTCATTAAAAGTAGGGTGCACCCTTTCTTCAGGGCACACACTGTGCGTTTTGGTGACTCCCGTCTGTGGTAGTTGGGGTGCCCTTGATGGTGGACGGTTGGCAGGTGCAAGATGAGGGTGCAAGAGTAGGGCTGGCAGAAGGATGATGGAGTTAATGACCAGGCCCGTTTGGTGGCAATAAATAAAGTCTCTCTTTACTGAGTAGATAATGGGAGTAGTAGTTCATACAGCAGTAAAAGGCATAGGGCACAGTTTCGTATATTACAGTATTAAAGAGTAGCCTTCTCCCAATAGTTGTGAATGGACAGTAGCAATCTTGGTAGTAATCCTCCCTGAGTCTCATTTTCTAAGTATAATTTGCAATCTTCCCAAATAACCACTGGCCTGCAACTCTGTTCTCATTAAAGGATATCTGTCATTAGCCACCTCCTTATCCAACTGTTTGCATAGACTCGTAGCTTTGGTTCACCTGATTAAAACACAGTTTCTTATTTTAATTTTTTTATCCGAGGCTCTGATGATACTTATGATACCTTTTCTTAATATGCAAATTAGGCTTTGGTGCAATGAAGGCATCACCATTGCTCTTGTTGCACCCAAGCTTTGCTGCTTTCTGCGGTCTGCCCCTTCTTGGCTGCTTTGCCCTGTCAATCAAAGCCTCCAGGGAGGGGCTGGCCACAGAAAGCAGCAAAGCTTGGGTGCAACAAGAGCAATGGTGATGCCTTCATTGCACCAAAGCCTAATTTGCATATTAATACAAAGTATCATAAGCCAGGACTGGAGCCTCAGATAAAAAAAACAAAAACAAACTGTGTTTTATCAGGTGAACCAAAGCTATGAGTGAAACAGTTGGATAGGGAGGTTGCTTGTGACAGATTCCCTTTAACTCTTACTGCAATGACCAGGCTTTGTGGTACAGATCTTAGATTCGGATAGCCAGTTTGTCTCAAAATATGGTGGGTGCTGAGGCAATACACCCTCTCAACAAGCAATATAAAGACTTATTGCCATATACACGCGGTACCTTACTGCCTGAATCCAGCACAGCCTTAAAATGTGGTTCTAAATCTTATATCAATGTCCGTTCACTTTCTGTCAGAGGTATTCTCTCAGTTAAGTTGTTTCAGCTATCTCAGGGATAAAGATTCACTGGACCAGGCTTCCATTCAGGCCTACTTCTCAGGAGCTGACACATGCATGTATTGCCTCTGGCTTTGCCCAGCTAAGACTCACTAACCAGGGGGGCGGAACCAGCTTATCACCCTGGAAACTGGGCTAAGACTGCCAATGTTAACTATTTGTTGCTCAAACATAAGATATACATAGTGCATAAGGAAATAAGTCCTTCAAAAACAAATCACAGCATTTTACTCTGTAGCAAACAATTCACTTTTAGCAGTGATCCACTGGGTCACTGCCACTACACCACCAGCCAGGAAACAATATAGCTGGGAGCACCTCCATTTGTACTGTGATATGCACTTGAGAGTGGAAAAACTAGCCACCGTGAGGTGTGTTACCAAGAAGAAGCCGCTGTCTCCACCCTGTACTGCAATTCCTGCACTCATCATATATGTGCTGCTGGATGAAGGTAATAGGAGAATTTTGATCTCATGGATCAGTGAAAGAATGAGATGCTATTGGGGAAAGGGAGATGAGCAATGCAGAGGGGGTGGAGGGTCACCGAGAAAACAGTTGGATAAGTATGGGGGTAATATTGGGAGAAGGGTTGGTTGGAAAATGTGATTCTATAAGGAGATAAGAATATCCTACAGTGGTGGGAATAAGAGTATATTTACACATATTTGTGGTAAACCTTTTCTATATACACCAGGAATTGCACCTGAATTACATGCAGAACTTGTCCATAGCCTTCAATGGCCTAATATACAGGTGAAACGCGAAAAATTTGAATATCGTGCAAAGGTCATTTATTTCAGTAATGCAACTTAAAAGGTGAAACTAACATATGAGATAGACTCATTACATGCCAAGCAAGATATTTCAAGCCTTTATTTGTTATAATTTGGATGATTATGGCTTACAGTTTATGAAAACCCCAAAGTCACAATCTTGAGGTACCCTTTGCTCAGGGGATATGGATTAATTAGCTGATTAGAGTGTGACACTTTGAGCCTAGAATATTGAACCTTTTCACAAAATTCTAATTTTAAGCTGCATTAATGCAATTCCTTTTTAATTTGCATTACTGAAATAAATGGACTTTTGCACGATATTCAAATTTTTTGAGTTTCACCTGTATAATCTATCTATTTTAAAGCTTTTTTTGCCTGATGTCATAGAAGCCAATGTCACTGCTGATGACGCCCTTAAAAGGGATGGAGGTAATTGACAAAAATATGGACCGATCAGCCCGTTTAAGGGCATGACTGCATGTGAGGAATATTAGGTTGATGACTTAACATGTGTGATTACATCACAATGGGCAATGTGTGTGATATTGTCTGACTGACATGTCTCCTGTTTGGCCCCTGAATGGATGATGAAGTCACAGATGGAAACGTGTCAGAAGCTGACGTCACTAGATAATGAAAACTCATTAGTAGAGGGGGAGGTGAAAAACTATTGCAGCAGCATTTTGTTCACAAAAGTATTAGGTTTAAAGATGCATCAAATTTATCAAATAACGTGTCCCGTTTGATAAATTCAGGGCAACTTTTCAAATGCAGACTGAAGGCGAAACTGACCTTAAAGGGTTTCTACCACTTCGTTTCACATAATTAGCTGTCAGACACTAGCGATCCGCTAGTGTCTGCTCTGCCAAACCATCCTAATATAATTGCTTTTGGGGCAGCCGTTTCGCTAAAAAAAGAACTTGTATTAATATGCTAATGAGCCTCTAGGTGCTATGGGGGCGTCATTAGCACCTAGAGGCTCGGTCTACCTTCACAAACTGCCGCCGCCCAGCGCGTCCCTCCAGCCCGCCCATCTCCTCCTGAATGCGATCCTCCCTGTGAGCGCCTGTATTCGGCGCATGCGCAGTGAATGTCTGACCGCTTCCCTGCTCAGACATCTCCACTGCGCCTGCGCGATGACGTCATAGTGCTCCGAGGAACAGGCGCAGTGGAGATGTCTGAGCAGGGAAGCGGTCAGACATTCACTGCGCATGCGCCGAATACATACGCTCACAGGGAGGATCGCATTCAGGAGGAGATGGGCGGGCTGGAGGGACGCGCTGGGCGGCGGCAGTTTGTGAAGGTAGACCGAGCCTCTAGGTGCTAATGACGCCCCCATAGCACCTAGAGGCTCATTAGCATATCTATATAAGTTCTTTTTTTAGCGAAACGGCTGCCCCAAAAGCAATTATATTAGGATGGTTTGGCAGAGCAGACACTAGCGGATCGCTAGTGTCTGACAGCTAATTATGTGAAACGAAGTGGTAGAAACCCTGTAAGAAATGACCCTCATGATAAAAAGCACCTTTTATACCAAGTATTGATTGGCTTAGTTTAAAACAGATTTTATGTCAGAATTGTGGCACAACATGGTGCATCTTAGGTCAGACCCCCTTTCCCATGACAACACATCACTTTTACTTTAAGCCCCCCTTCCTTATTGGGCTAGGTGCACCTAACTTACACTATACAGAGAACACCATAAAAACGAAATGGAAAAATAGTTAAAATTACCTCCATGTCCTCTTTTGTGATAAATAAACTGCTATTTGTGCCATCATTTGACAAAAGTTGTTGGATTTTCTCTGCCATTTCATTGAGAATAGAATCTTCTTCACGTTTTGGGCTGGCCTCAGCCTCCACCTCACCTTCATCCTCTGTTTTCACCATGAGCCTTCTTGATGAACCCATCTTTCTTCCCTTTTGTTTTCTTTTTTCCATGGTTCGATGATAACACCTATTGGTAAAAGGAAGTGGGGAAGCTGTGATTAAAGCGGCTGTAGTATTATATTTATAGGAGATAATTAACTGTTCAATGAATATCTAGGACCCCCACCAAGAAAGTGAGTCCCATTCCCTCGTCCTGATGGGGCGGTCAAGCATGTGTCCTATAGCTCCATTCATTCTCTATGGGACTGCACGGCTGTACTTGGCTGTCTCTAGCAGATCCATAGAAAATGAATGCCTGACCTGCCATTCCATCAGGGCAGGGGAATGAGCCCCCTGTTCTTTGGATTGGTAGGGTCCTAGTGGTCAAACACCCACCGATCTGTTAGTTATCCCCTATCCCTAATTGTTATTACATGGGGAATGCAAGGAGCTATTAAAACAGGCATGTCAGGAGTGGTGAAAGGTCCTCTTTAAAGATGTTCTAGTCTGAAGTCCTGACCCACTTTTCACTGTTCTAAAAGTGGCAAGGCTCACCAAAATTTGACCAAATGTCGTAAAATATGCATCAAAGGTCACACGTGGACATCACTTGCAACTTTTTTACGCCACTAAACTGGCATAGCAGATATGATAAATGACCCCCTAAATGTTATTGAAATACTCAGAATATGGTTAACTATAAAGCGTGCACTTTTAAAAATGGCCATACACATTAGATAAATGTCAGCTGAACCCACATATGTTGGAGGGAATAAGATGCTGCATGTTGGATTTTAATATGCCCAGGCATTTGTTTGCTTATTTGCCTTTCCTCATCAAAGACACAGTCATGCTCAGCAAGCCAAGTGTGCATGTTTGTGAAGGAGTCTGGAGGAATATGTATGGCCCGATTAAAAAGAGTGAACAATTCAAAAAAATCACATACTGGTTTTTTAAATTTGGGGAGAATAATTCATGCTCTTTGGGAATTGATCATGTTATATTTTTCTGTAGAGTTAGCACTTGTTCCTTTCTGTATAAAATCCCAGATTAACCCCTTCAGGACCCTGCCATTTTTCACCCTAAAGAGAACCTGTCATTAACTTTATGCTGGCCTCACTGAGGATAGCATAAAGTAGTGACAAAAATGCTGAATTCAGCGGTGTGTCACTCAGAGCTAATAGTAAGCGGCTGCCGAGAACCAGCATCATAATCATTGCAGCACAGGCCTTGAGAAGAGTCAAATCTACTTGAGAAGAGTCATGGTTATTCATAATCTCCTGCACTCTCACCCATCTTCTGATGATTGGCAGTTCTCTCCTAGAGACAAAGGGAGAAAACTAGGTAGAAGCCTGTCAGTCATCAGCAGGTGGGCAGGAATTCATGAATAACCATGACTCTTCTCAGGTGGCCGGGACTCTTTTCCAGGCCCAGTCTGCAATGATTGTGATGTTGGTTCTCGGCAACCACTTACTTTTAACTTTCAAAACGACGGACCGCTGAAATCAACTCACTTGTCTCTACTTTATGCAGGGCCGATCCTAGGGTCACAGGCGCCTGGGTGCAGAAATATTTCTGGCGCCCCCACATGGGCGTGGTTATCTTACTAACTCCTCCCCTTTACAATGTTTCTATGGCAACAACTTCAGCCCCCAACTTCAGCCCCACGAATCGGCGGCTCGGCTGCTCGGCTTAAAAAAAAAAAAAAGTCCCGACGGCTCGCTCGGCCAGGGCCGGACTGGGGATAAAAACCAGCCCTGGAAAAAGTTGCACACCAGCCCCACAGCATTGCGTCATTATTTACTTGTTTATAATAGGAGAAAGCATTCCTTTTAAAACACGTGTGTAAACACGAATATGAACTTTGCCCCACGATAGCTCTTTTGTAGAACCCCCATAAAAACTTACAGTTACTTGACTTGGCCCTTGGGGATCTCGGACGCCACTTCAACACTTTGGCCGGGGGCTCGGCGGAGCTGATGTTGTGCTTTAACCTAATGAGAAAGATTTCATAATAAGGATTTGGAGAAAGGGCAGAGGGATAGCAGAGCAGGGAGAGGCTGGTGCTGCTACTAGGGGGTCATACCATGGGGGAGTAATAAAGCCCACCATAATGCCCCCCCAGTAGTAATAATTCTCCTTATAAAATACCCCTTCTCAGTGCCCCCGTAGATGACCCCCATAGTGCCCCTCCCTTCCCCATAGTACCCACCATAATGTGTCCCAGTATAAAATGCCCCTATACAGAGCCCCCATATAAAATATCTTCTTTTTTAGCCTCAGTAGATGCCCCTATAGTGCCCCCCAATAATCTGCAGTAAGATGTGCCCCCATAGATGCCCCCAATCATGTGCCAGTAATAAGAGCCCCCCCACCATCATGTGCCAGTAGCCAGAGCCCCCCCATATCATGTCAGTAGCCAGAGCCCCCCCATATCATGTGTCAGTAGCCAGAGCCCCCCATATCATGTGCCAGTAGCCAGAGTGCCCCCAATCATGTGCCAGAAATAAGAGCCCCCCCACCATCATGTGCCAGTAGCCAGAGCCCCCCATATCATATGCCAGTAGCCAGAGCCCCCCCATATCATGTGCCAGTAGCCCCCCTTATGTGCCAGTAGCCCCCCTATGTGCCAGTAGCCCTCCTTATCATGTGCCAGTAGCCCCCCTTATCATGTGCCAGTAGCCCCCTTATCATGTGCCAGTAGCCCCCCTTATCATGTGCCAGTAGCCCCCCATATCATGTGCCAGTAGCCCCCCATATCATGTGCCAGTAGCCCCCCTTATCATGTGCCAGCCCAGTAGTCCCCCCTTATCATGTGCCAGCCCAGTAGTCCCCCCTTATCATGTGCCAGCCCAGTAGTCCCCCCTTATCATGTGCCAGCCCAGTAGCCCCCCTTATCATGTGCCAGCCCAGCCCAGTAGTCCCCCCTTATGTGCCAGCCCAGTAGCCCCCCTTATGTGCCAGCCCAGTAGCCCCCCTTATCATGTGCCAGCCCAGTATTGTACCTATATAAAAAAATAAAAAAAAATAATACACTTATACTTACCTCCAGCAATGTGATGCGATGCAGGCCGCCTCTTCCGTCTGTGTCCCTCGCTATACGGCTCAGGTGACGCGATGACGTCATCGCGCCGCCTGCACCGGCCTCTGATAGGCTGCCAGCACTAAGCCGGCAGCCTATCAGAGGAACAGGAGGGGACACACCTCTCCCTCCTCTGCCGCAGCACAGGCATCTGTATTGCCGTCCTGAGGACGGCAATACAGATGACTATGGAGATGAGCGCTTCCGCAATAGAGGCGCTCATCTCCTGCTCTGCCCTGCCGCCGGCCGCGGCCGCCCCCACTTGTCACCAGGGCCGCGGCCTTGCGGCACTCAGGCTTGCCGGCCCACCGGGAAATTTCCCGCTATCCCGGCAGGCCAGTCCGGCCCTGCGCTCGGCGCCTTTCGGGTGACAGCGCTGGGGTGCGGGGCACCCACTGCACCCCGTGTAGGATCGGCCCTGACTTTATGCTGCCTTTAGTATGGGCAGCATAAAGTTGATGACAGGTTCCCTTTAAGGACCAGGCCATTTTTTTGCAAATCTGACATGTGTCACTTTATGTGGTGATAACTTTAAAACGCTTTAACTTATCCAAGCCATTCTGAGATTGTGTTCTCGTCACATATTGTACTTCATGACAGTGGTAAATTTGAGTCAAAATATTTCATTTTTATTTACCAAAAATTTGAAAAAAATCACAATTTGCACAATTTCAATTTCTCTGCTTGTAAAACAGATAGTGATACCTCCTAAAATTGTACTTTACATTTCCCATATGTCTACTTCATGTTTGGATCATTTTGTAAATGACATTTTCTTTTTTGGGGGATTTTAGAAGGCTTAAAAGTTTAGAAGCAAATCTTGAAATTTTCCAAAACCCACTTTTTAAGGACCAGTTCAGGTCTGAAGTCACTTTGTGAGGCTTACATAATAGAAACCACCATAAATGGCCTCATATTAGAAACTACACCCCTCTCAAGGTATTCAAAACTGATTTTATAAACTTTCTTAACCCTTCCACAAGAATTAAAGGAAAATGTAGATGAAATTTCAAAATTTCACTTTTTTGGCAGATTTTCCATTTTAATCTATTTTTCCAGTAACAAAGCAAGGGTTAACAGCCGAACAAAACTCAATATTTATTGCCCTAATTCTGTGGTTTGCAGAAACAACAATGTGGTTGTAAACTGCTGTACGGGCACACGGCAGGGCGCAGAAGGAAAGGAATGCCATATGGTCTTTGGAAGGCAGATTTCACTGGGATAATATTAAGCTGCCATGTCACATTTGAAGACCCCCCAATGCACCCCTAGAGTAGAAACTCCAAAAAGTGACCCCATTTTGGAAACTACACCCCTTTAGGTATTCAAAACGGATTTTACAAACTTTGCTAACCCTTTAGGTGTTCCACAAGAATTAAAGGAAAAGGTACATGAAATTTCAGAATTTCATTTTCTTGGCAGATTTTCCATTTTAATCGTTTTTTTTCCACTAACAAAGCAAGGGTTAACAGCCAAACAAAACTCAATATTTATTGCCCTGACTCTGTGGTTTACATAAACAACCCAGATGTGGTCTTAAACTGCTGTACGGGCACACGGCAGGGCGCAGAAGGAAAGGAACGCCCATATGGTTTTTGGAAGGCAGATTTTACTGGAATAATTTTAAGTTGCCATGTCACATTTGAAGAACCCCTGATGCAACCCTGGTATAGAAACTCCAAAAAAATTACCTCATTTTGAAAACTATGGGATAAGTTGGCAGTTTTGTTGGTACTATTTTAGGGTAAATATGATTTTTGGTTGCTCTATATTACACTTTTTGTGAGGCAAGGTAACAAAAAATAGCTGTTTTGTCACTTTTTATTTTTTGTTATTTACAATGTTCATCTGACAGGTTAGATCATGTGGTATTTTTATAGAGCAGGTTGTTACGGACGTGACAATACCAAATATGACTATAAAATTTTTTGGTTGTTTGTTTTGCATAATAAAGCATTATTTTTTTTTTATTATATTTTATTGTCTCCATATTTATTTATTTTTTTGGGTGACTGTCTTATGTATGAGATGATGGTTTGATTGGTACTATTTTAGGGTGCATATGACTTTTTTTGATCGCTTGGTATTACACTTTTTGTGATATAATTGGATTTTTTGACACACTTTTTATATTTTTTATTTTTTTACAGTGTTCACCTGAGGGGTTAGGTCATGTGATATTTTTATACAGCAGGTTCTTATGGACGTGGCAATACCTACTATGTATACTTTTTTAAAATTTATTTACGTTTTATACAATAACAGCATTTTTGAGAAAAAAAAAATCATGTTTTAGTGTCTGCATATTCTGAGAGCCATAGTTTTTTAATTTTTTGGGTGATTGTCCTAGGTAGGGTCTCATTTTTTGCAGGATGAGATGGCAGTTTGATTGGTATGATTTTGGGGTGCGTATGACTTTTTGATCGCTTGGTATTGCACTTTTTGTTATGTAAGGTGACAAAAAATAGCTTTTTTTACACGGTTTGTATTGTTATTTTTTTTACGGTTTTCACCTGAGGGTATAGATCATGTGATATTTTCATAGAGCAGTTTCTTATGGATGTGGCAATACCTAATATGTATACTTTTTTTTAATTTATTATGTTTTACACAATAATATCATTTTTGAAACAAAAAAAATCATGTTTTAGTGTTTCCATAGTGTGAGAGCCATAGTTTTTCTATTTTGTGGGCGATTGTCTTAGGTAGGGTACCATTTTTGCGGGATGAGATGATGGTTTGATTGGCACTATTTTGGGGTGCATATGACTTTTTGATCGCTTGCTATTATACTTTTTGTGATGTAAGGTGACAAAAAATAGCTTTTTTGACACCGTTTTTTTAAAATCTTTTTTACGGTGTTTACCTGAGGGATTAGGTCATGTGGTATTTTTATAGAGCAGGTTGTTACAGATGCGGCGATACCTAATATGTCTACCTAATTTTTTTTATTTTTTTTTACATTTAACACAATAAAAGCATTTTTGAAACAAAAAAAGTCATGTTTTAGTGTCTCCATAGTCTGAGAGACTTGTCTTAGGTAGGGGCTCATTTTTTGCGGAATGAGGTGACTGTTAGATTGGTTCTATTTTGGGGGGCTTGGTGTTGCACTTTTAGTGATGTAAAGTGACAAAAAAATGTTTTTTTAACACAGTTTTAATTTTTTGGACGGTGTTCACCTGAGGGGTTAGGTCATGTGATATTTTTATAGAGCAGGTTATTAAGCAATACCTAATATGTCTACTTTTCTTTTTTTCCCTATTTTTTTACAATTCTTTTAACTTTATTTTGGGAAAAGGACGCTTTTTTTTTTTTTACTTGAAACTTTTAATTTTTTTGTAAAACTTTATTTTTTTAACTTCTTTTTTCACTTTATTTTTTGTCCCACTCTGGGACTTCAACTTTTGGGGGTCTGATCCCCTTTGCAATGCATTACAATACTTCTGTATTGTAATGCATTGGCTGAAAGTGTATTACACACTGTAATACACTCAGGGTACATGCACACGTTCAGGATTCATGTGCGGAGAATCCGCACTGAAATCCGCAGGTGTTCGCAGGCAAATCTGTGCGGTCAATCCGCATTAATTGGTGCGGATTTGCATACGGATTTGCGTGCGGATTCGGTGCGGATTTTCCGCATGCGGATTTCACTAAGTGAATGAAGAAAATCCGGTCAGGAAAAAAAAAATTAATTGACATGTCGCGGATTTTAAAATCTGCACCGCAGGTCAAAATCCGCGCGGAAAAAATCTGCATCGTGTGCATTGAGAATTTCAAATTCTCATAGAATACAATGGACATGACCTACGGTGCGGATTTTCCGCACGCAAATCCGCGCGGAAAATCCGCACGCAATCCTGATCGTGTGCAGGGGGCCTTACAGCTTCCTGCCTGTGAGATCCCTGCCTTCCCTGCCATCGGGTCCCCGTCACAGCAGTGCGGGTAGCCGATGGCCACCTCGCACCCGGCAGGATCTCACATGTGTCGCCGTCAGCGCTGACCGCGGCAGTGCGACGGTTAATGCTCCGGCATTGGTGTTTTCACCAATGCCGGCGTATGCAGCAGGGGACCAGCTATCAGTGACTGCTGGACTCCTGCCTCTAGTCAGGCGGGCGCAGCTCCTGCACCCGCCCGATCAGCCTGCCGTACATGTACAGGGAGTGCAGAATTATTAGGCAAGTTGTATTTTTGAGGATTAATTTTATTATTGAACAACAACCATGTTCTCAATGAACCCAAAAAACTCATTAATATCAAAGCTGAATATTTTTGGAAGTAGTTTTTAGTTTGTTTTTAGTTTTAGCTATTTTAGGGGGATATCTGTGTGTGCAGGTGACTATTACTGTGCATAATTATTAGGCAACTTAACAAAAAACAAATATATACCCATTTCAATTATTTATTTTTACCAGTGAAACCAATATAATATCTCAACATTCACAAATATACATTTCTGACATTCAAAAACAAAACAAAAACAAATCAGTGACCAATATAGCCACCTTTCTTTGCAAGGACACTCAAAAGCCTGCCATCCATGGATTCTGTCAGTGTTTTGATCTGTTCACCATCAACATTGCGTGCAGCAGCAACCACAGCCTCCCAGACACTGTTCAGAGAGGTGTACTGTTTTCCCTCCTTGTAAATCTCACATTTGATAATGGACCACAGGTTCTCAATGGGGTTCAGATCAGGTGAACAAGGAGGCCATGTCATTAGATTTTCTTCTTTTATACCCTTTCTTGCCAGCCACGCTGTGGAGTACTTGGACGCATGTGATGGAGCATTGTCCTGCATGAAAATCATGTTTTTCTTGAAGGATGCAGACTTCTTCCTGTACCACTGCTTGAAGAAGGTGTCTTCCAGAAACTGGCAGTAGGACTGGGAGTTGAGCTTGACTCCATCCTCAACCCGAAAAGGCCCCACAAGCTCATCTTTGATGATACCAGCCCAAACCAGCACTCCACCTCCACCTTGCTGGCGTCTGAGTCGGACTGGAGCTCTCTGCCCTTTACCAATCCAGCCACGGGCCCATCCATCTGGCCCATCAAGACTCACTCTCATTTCATCAGTCCATAAAACCTTAGAAAAATCATTCTTGAGATATTTCTTGGCCCAGTCTTGACGTTTCAGCTTGTGTGTCTTGTTCAGTGGTGGTTGTCTTTCAGCCTTTCTTACCTTGGCCATGTCTCTGAGTATTGCACACCTTGTGCTTTTGGGCACTCCAGTGATGTTGCAGCTCTGAAATAAGGCCAAACTGGTGGCAAGTGGCATCTTGGCAGCTGCACGCTTGACTTTTCTCAGTTCATGGGCAGTTATTTTGCGCCTTGGTTTTTCCACACGCTTCTTGCGACCCTGTTGACTATTTTGAATGAAACACTTGATTGTTCGATGATCACGCTTCAGAAGCTTTGCAATTTTAAGAGTGCTGCATCCCTCTGCAAGATATCTCACTATTTTTGACTTTTCTGAGCCTGTCAAGTCCTTCTTTTGACCCATTTTGCCAAAGGAAAGGAAGTTGCCTAATAATTATGCACACCTGATATAGGGTGTTGATGTCATTAGACCACACCCCTTCTCATTACAGAGATGCACATCACCTAATATGCTTAATCGGTAGTAGGCTTTTGAGCCTATACAGCTTGGAGTAAGACAACATGCATAAAGAGGATGATGTGGTCAAAATACTCATTTGCCTAATAATTTTGCACTCCCTGTACAGTGCTGGTCCTTAAGTCACATCCACCAGCGCCGTACATGTACGGTGCGGGTCCTTAAAGGGTTTCTGTCACCAGAAATACCTAAATTAAACTGGCTGACATTAGCAATGTGCTAATTTCAGCTGAACCTAACTAGCCTATTCCTAGTTTTAACTATGCACCTGTTACTCCATAAATGTAACTTTTATAATATGCAAATTAGCCTCTAGGAGCAGGAGGGGGGGCATTGTTCCTGCTCCTAGAGGCTCCGTTCTCCCACCTCTGTCACCTCTCTCCAAGTCTTGATTGACAGGGCCGGGCAGCGTTCGCATCCTCCTGCCGGCCCTGAATGTATGGTAAATCTCACGCCTGCGCCGTGCCGTTCAGTATTCGGCGCAGGCATAGTGAAGGACGGACACTCACTGGCTGCCGACTTCCTTACTGCGCCTGCGCTGAATACTGAACGGCGCAGGCGTGAGATTTACCATGCATTCAGGCCCGGCAGGAGGATGCGAACGCTGCCTGGCCCTGTCAATTAAGACTTGGAGGGAGGTGACAGAGGTGGGAGAAAGGAGCCTCTAGGAGCAGGAGCAAGCCCCCCCCCCCCCCCCATCCCCGCTCCTAGAGGCTAATTAGCATATTATAAAAGTTACATTTATGGAATAACGGGGGCATGGATAAAACTAGAAATAGGCTAGTTAGGTTCAGCAGACATTAGCACATCGCTAATGTCAGCCAGTTTAATTTAGGTATTTCTGGTGACAGAAACCATTTAAGGGGTTAATGACAGTTTTCATGAAACCAATATCTATGGCTCAGAGTTTCACAATACACATTTAAACATTGCCATAAAACATAAGAAGACTTGCCCGAGGTCGTAATTAAAATTGGTTGTTCTGTAATAAAATAACATTGAGACAATGGCACCATTTACAGGTCTCTTGGCTGAGGGATAAAGTGAAATAAAATTGATATATAGCAAACTGTGTTTTAATAGATGGCAAACATATAGGGCCAGATTTATCATGACTCTGACAGCTCACTCCACTTTCACATATGGCTAAAGTCAGTTTTAGCCAAGTCAGATTTATGATCGGCCCTTTAAGACTGTAATAAATGTGGTTTGACGGTAGCAGTTTATCCGTCAGTAAGCAGCTTTACAAAAGTCGCACATCTTTACGAAAAAGTCGCACGTCTTTACGAAAAAGTCGCATGTTCTATTAAAAAGTCTCATAAGATAAGCATGGTCCTCACTGGAGTGAAATTGCGAATTTTTTTGCTACTTTTTTGTGACCTTTTAAATAGTCGCAATAGTAAATCTGTCTAGAGATTCATTTACATAAGAAAACACGCCCACTTTCAGAAGACTGGCGAGCATAGTGCAGAGCAGAAAAAAGTCGCAAATTTTTGCGGTTTTAGTGATTGCGCAAAAATTTGCGACTTTTTCACTCCATTATTCTGACTTGAGCTAATGATAAATCTGGCCCATAGTCCTGTTTTATTAACTGAACCCATCATCTTTAGGCTACTTTCACATCAGCGTTTTCCTTTCCGCTATTGAGATCCTATGACGGAAAACACTTCAGTTTTGTCCCCATTCATTGTCAATGGGGACAAAACTGAACTGAAGGGAACGGAGTGCACCAGAATGCATTCCGTTCCATTTCATTGCGTTTCCATGACACACACAAAAACGCTGCAAGCAGCATTTCTGAGTGCGTCCTGGGAAACTGATCAAGACGGATCCGTCATGACTCACAATGTAAGGCCTCATGCACACGAACGTTCTGTTTTTTGCGGTCCACAAATTGCGGATCCGCAAAACAGTGTGCCTTCCGCAATTTGTGGAATGGAACAGACGGCCCATTGTAGAAATTCCTATTCTTGTCTGCAAAACAGACAAGAATAGGACATGTTATATTTTTTTTGCAGGGCCACGGAACTGGCCCGCACCCGAGCCACAAAAACTGCAGGTCGGATACGGACCAGAACAACGTTCATGTGCATGAGGCCTAAGTCAATGGTGACGGATCCGTTTTCTCTGACACAAAAGAAAAAGAATCCGTTCCCCATTGACCTACAATGGTTTTAGAGATGGATCCGTCTTGACCATTTTAGAGATAATACAACCGGATCCGTTCATAACAGATGCAGGCAGTTGCATTATCATGACGGAAGCATTTTTGCTCATCCATGACGGATCCAGCAAAAACGCAGATTTGGCATCTCTGTTTTATCATTATCTGTATCTCTTGGCAAGGGTAAGGAAGATTCTTACAATACGGAATAATTCAATGTAGGTATCATATGATCACACCAGTTTTGAACCATTTTAAGGCTCCATTCACACGTCCGCAAGTGTTGTCCGCGGACCCATTCATTCTCTATTGAATCCGCATTTCCGGAGCGCGGCCCCGATCTTCCAGTCCGCAGCTCTGGAAAAAAATAGAGCATGTCCTATTCTTGTCCGCAATTGCGGACAAGAATAGGCATTTCAATGTTGGTGACGGCCCGGTGTATTGCGTATTCGCAATTTTCGGATCCGCAATGCACTACGGACGTGTGAATGGACCCTAACTGTATCAGTTATCAAGTTTACAGTTTAGCAACCTTCAGTAGGGATAAAGTTTGTATTTCATATATATATAAAGTACTAATGTTGAGGTTACCTGACATACAACTGCCACCATAACCATCCTGGAGATGTAGATGAGGTTTCCGGCCTAGTGATCTACATATTTTCATATTATAGGAAAAGGTCTTAACTACTTTTGCAGTTTTATTACCACATTCCTGTTCTTCCCTTCCCTTGCATTAACTTTCTCCCTTTTTAGTAAGCTCCTTTTTATGAGTTTTGCAGTGATTTGTAGATAGAGTTATTTATGTCTTATCATTACCTTAACTCTAGTCATATGGCTGCCTAGTCATTGTATTCTTTATGATCAGACATGCTTAATTTATGTCTCTGATTGTTCATCTTTTGAAAATTTCTATAAAAAGATGTTTAAAAAGATGTAATGGGCAGTGGGTGTAGGCCCACTGGACCAACTAACCAATTTTTCTTTGGGCTAACTCTAAGGGCCTTATCTGGACTTTGCTGCAGGGGAGACACCAGGCGGCTACCTCTTGAGATAGTCCAGGTGTAGTTGTCAGATGACCCACAGGGGTCAGAAGTTACAGGCGATATGCTGAGGGGTCAGGCAATATTCTTAGTCAGGGGACAGGCTTAGGTCAGGACAAGCAGAGTTCAAAAATATCCGAGAAACAAGTCTGAGGTCAGGACAGGTGGCAATAGAGCAATATAGGAAACAGGCTAAGGTCAAGACAGGCAGCGGAGAATCAGAGTCGGTTGTCAGGCAGAAGTTCGGTACATGGGCAGTCAGGCAAAATAATGCACCTTCACTGGTTAACCAGAGACTAGGAACCTAAAGGCCCGGCACCCTCTCATTGGGGAAGGTGTCTTATATACCCATGGGTGCCAACAATAGGCTGGGGAGGGATTTGGATGTGCATGTGCTGGCCCTTTAAGAGGACAGGAAGGAGCGTATGTGCGCCCTATTGGACAGACCAGGAGGCCTACACAGATAATGCAGGCCATAGCCTGCAGAATACACAAGACGCACTTGTAGCCAGGACTGTCGCTTGCTGGGAGAGGAAGACGAATGTACCTGGACCACCGGCTGACGGGGTCATGATTTTAAGAATTTATGACAGAGGGAGCCTGCTGGTTTAGTAGCACAGCCAGTGGCTGGACCCGCCCCAGGTGCCAAACACCCTCGGCACGTCACTGAGCACAATGCTTGTGCCCACCGCAAGAAGGGGTGGGGCAGCAGCAGGTATGGAATGTCAATGCAACAATAGGCAATGCCCATCACATTCTGCCCAAGGCAATATGATTCACCAGCTACCTTTGACATCTCCCACTGATTTACAGCTATAGATTAAAAGTTCAATTTAAAAGGCTTCTCTGGGAATAAAAATATATTCCCAAATACCTTTCATTAGTTATAATGGCTCATTTTATCTAGGGAGCGATCATTAGGAGAAATAAAATGGCCGCTGTGCTATTAGTACACACAAAACCTGTCTTAATTACACAGCAGGACAAGTTACTTAAAAAGGACCTTTCACTAGTTTAAAAACTAAAAACTAACTATATCTTTTATTCAGGATAATAATCCCTGACAAGCAGAGCAGAGAGGAGGATGAGGCAGCTCTTTACCTCAGTGTTGGGAAGTAACTTGTCCTGCTGTGTGATTAGGACAGGTTTTGTGTGTACTAATAGGACAGCAGCCATTTTATTTCCTCTGATGATTGCTCCCTAGACAAAACAAGGCATTATAACTAAGGAATGGTATTTGAGAATATATTTATAATAAAGTAATATTTAAGTTTTTTCACTTTTATATTCCCGAAGAACACCTTTAAGTGGAATGGCCACTGCAACAGGGTGACAGGGTAAACCATAGCAACAGGTTAAAGGGTTTCTGTCACCCCACTAAAGTGTTTTTTTTTTTTTTTGGGCTAGTTAAATTAGTTATATAGCGATATCTGAAAATATAATAGTGTTCCTTACTTTGATCCAGCAGTTTAGTCAAAAAACGAAGTTTTATCATATGCAAATTCCGTCTCTACCAGCAAGTAGGGCGTCTACTTGCTGGTAGCTGCTGCAGAAATCCGCCCCCTCCTCTTGTTGATTGACAGGGCCAGCCGGGATCTCCTCCTCCGGCCAGCCCTGTCGGCATTTCAAAAATCGCGCGCCCGTGTTGAATCTGCGCAGGCGCTCTGAGATGAGGAGGCTCGTCTCCTCAGAACTCCCTCAGTGCGCCTGCGCCGATGACGTCTTCTATTTCGATGATGTCATCGGCGCAGGCGCACTGAGGGAGCTCTGAGGAGACGAGCCTCCTCATCTCAGAGCGCCTGCGCAGATTCAACACGGGCGCGCGATTTTTGAAATGCCGACAGGGCTGGCCGGAGGAGGAGATCCCGGCTGGCCCTGTCAATCAACAAGAGGAGGGGGCGGATTTCTGCAGCAGCTACCAGCAAGTAGACGCCCTACTTGCTGGTAGAGATGGAATTTGCATATGATAAAACTTCGTTTTTTGACTAAACTGCTGGATCAAAGTAAGGAACACTATTATATTTTCAGATATCGCTATATAACTAATTTAACTAGCCCAAAAAAAAAAAATCACTTTAGTGGGGTGACAGAAACCCTTTAAGGCCTCATGCACACGACCGTTGTGTGCATCCGCGTCCGTTCCGTCATTTTTCACAGTTTAGCGGAGGTCCCATTCATTTCTATGGAGCTGTGAAAAAAAACTGATAGTCCTCCATTTTTTCTCCGCGTCCGTGATTCCAGTCCGTCAAAAAAATATAACCTGTCCTATTCAAGTCAATGGGTCCGTCAAAAAAAACGGATGCTCAACTGGTATGTCATCCGTGTCCGCGTCCGTGTCCGTTTTTTTCTACAAGACCTTGGTGCAATAAAATTACACTTTTCATTAACCTTCCTTTTTTTTCCCCTGTCAGACAAAAAAAATTAAAGACACAAGGAAACACAACTGAAGCAAAATCGGACACGGACCACTGAAGCCAAATCACTGAAAGTGAAAAAACACTGTCGTGTGCATGAGGCCTAAGTGTAATAAGGCCTCTTTCACACGAGCGATACAGATTGTGTCAGGAGCCTTTCAGGGGAAAAAACTGATAGTTTTGCACACAAGTTCAATCAGTTTTTCATTTTTTTCCATGCGGATGCAATTAGTTTTCATGCGTTTTTCACTTGTGTGAAGAAAAACCAAAGAATAACACTAAAAGTCTCCTAGAAACCATCAGTGAAAAACACATTGCATCCAGATGCCTTCCGTTTTTCACACAAACCCCATTCATTTCCAAGGGCCCAGGACTGTGTGAAAAATGCATAACCAAGAACATGCTGCAATTTTTTCTGAACACAGACATGATGTGTGAAAAACGGAACGGAAAACTTGCTGATGTGAAATTATCCTGAAGGACACCTTTTCTTTATAACAGGGGCAAGAGCTATTCTATGTGCTTAACTTCTTAGTGACCAGCCTGTTTACTGACCAAGCGGATTTTTTACATTTTTTCATAGTAGCCTTCCAAGAGCTATACCTTTTTTATTTTTCTGTCTCTGTAGCCGTATGGGGGCTTGTTTTTTGCAGAACAAGTTGTAGCTTTTAATGGTGCTATTTTGAATACATATAACTCTTTCTGGGAGAGGGATAGGAAAAAACAGCAATACTGCCACTGAGTTTTACTTTAGAAATTTTGCAGCGTTCATTTTTTAGCATAAATAACATAATAACTTTATTCTCTGGGTCAGTTTGATTACAGCGATGCCAAATACATATAGTTTTATTTTATGTGTTACTACTTTCGCACAATCAAAAACCCTTTTTTAAAAAAAAGAAAAAAATGTTTTTGCATCGCCGCATCCCAAAACCCAGAACTTTTTCTTTCGACTGAGCTATGTGAGGGCTAGGGCTTGATTTTTGTGCGGCGATTAGCAGATTTCATTGCTATCATTTTGAGCTACATAACACTTTTTTATCATGTTTTATTCAGGTTTTTTGGTGGTAACTAAGCAAAAAGTATCAATTATGGAATTTTTTTGTTTTGTTTTTTACCGCGTTTACTGAATTTACTGATATTTGCATTGTGTGGATCGTTACAGACGCAGCGATACCAAACGTGGATTTTATTTTTGCAATTTTTTCAACTGAAAAGCGTTTTTTCAATTTAAAAAAAGCATCTTTTTTATTAAAGTTTTATTATTTAATATTTTTTTTTTTCCTTTTTACAACCATGTAATAGACGAGGCGCAGGCTGCTGAGAACTGCTGGAGGTAGAACTGAGTCCTACACTAGGCCACGACCTGTCTTCACTGGAATTGGCATGCAGAGATCTCATTTGCGGGGTGCTGATTGGATACAGAGGGAATCCGCTCCCTCTGTAATCACTTATATGTGGCTGGCCCCTTTGCCCGCGGCATTTAAGGGGTTAAACAGCCCAGATCGGTGCTCCTGCAGGAGCGCGGCTGTCATGTGAAAGTGCAGTGCTTAGACTGGGCCAGCCTAAGGCCCTTTAGCCAGCGCAAAAAGGAGTATTGGTGGTCACTAAGGGGTTAAAATGGTTTGACAGGATTAGAAAAATACGGCAATTTTTTTCCAAACAACTGTGCCGTATTTGTCCATATTTACTGTTTGTCCTATTCACTACAATACAGCTGAGCTGCAATACCAGACACGTTTGCCTCTGCACAGTGAATAACATCACAATTGAGGGAGAGGGGAACATAATAAGTACGCTCTGTAATCACTCGTATACACTATATAAAAAGATTAGATAGATAGATAGATAATACATAGATAGATAAATGATAGATAGATACATAGATAGATAGATAGATAGATAGATAATAGATATATAAATAATAGATAGATAGAAAGATAATAGATATATAAATAATAGATAGATATTTAGATAGATAGATAGATAGATAGATAGATAGATAGATAGATAGATAGATAGATAGATGATAGATAGATAATAGATAGATAGATAGATAGATAGATAGATAGATAGATAGATAGATATATAGATAGATAGATAGATGATAGATAGAAAGATAGATAATAGATAGATAGATAGATAGATAGATAGATAGATAGATAGATGATAGATAGGAAGATAGATAATAGATAGATAGATATATGATAGATGATAGATAGATAGATTTTATTATTCCTTCACAAGTTACAGAAGTCACATGAATTCATTTTCTTCAACAGCAGGTGACACATGGTATTATAAAGCATTCCTGTATCTACTGAAACAGATTAAAAGAACAGTAAATGATGCATTTTAGGGGTAACATACCTTGCAGCAGATAATGGGTGTGATACTTGATGGGTTTAGTCTGCAGCTTTTTAGTTATCAAGCAGTTTCTCCACTTGTTAGCTGCGCATGTAACATTGTATTGTGTCATTTACTTACTCAACTGAGTCTTTCCGCTCTCAACTTGGAACATTGTTCTGACTTTTTAAGCACTTCCTTTGTAAGAGGAAATTGGTCAAAACTGATAAACAGTGTAAACTAAGTAGTACTGTAGGTTATAGTGTGAGCAACAACATAGTATAAGTAGGTGAAAGCTAAACTGGAAAAAGTCTAATGCTATACTACTGTACATGGAAATCTGGAAAGCATACTTACACAGAAATTTTACCTAGTAATATTAGTAATAAGGATGGATGACGGTATAGTACTAGCATTGCTATTGCAATGAAATAAAAGTAATAATGAGTAGTATTTATACAACTACATCATAAACCACATTGTTGTCTGATATTGAAAATATAATAGAAGCACATAGGGTCATGATTAGAGATGAGCAAATTTTTCAAAAAATTCGATGTACAGCACCTCAACCAGCCTATGTTCATATAAAAAACTCGATAGATTATTAAAGAAACTATCTAGTTTATTATTAGACAGATCAGAGCTGAGATGACTTCTAGGTATAGAGGAAAGCTACTCTTTTCCCCAGGATCTACCGTATCAAAAGTTGCTGTAGGAACCCCCATATTCAATTACCTGGTAGCATCTTGCTGCTGTGTGAGTAGGTAATATTTGAATGCATCCGTACAGTGGGCCCCCAAAATAAATTTTACTGGTGCTCCCTAGGCACCCCAGTATGAGACTGTAGAACGCTGTGCATTGCAGAAACATGCATAGGGAGTCTGCTGTGGTAGTTAAACAGTTACTTTGCATCTGTATGACAGGCAGATGACAGGCGTCACTCTAAGGGTACTTTCACACTAGCGTCGCTGGATTCCGGAAGGCAGTTCCGTCGCGGGAGCTGCCTGCCGGATCCGGCAATCTGTATGCAAAGGATACCATTTGTAGACGGATCCGGATGCGGATCCGTCTCACAAATGTATTGCAATACCGGATCCGTCTCTCTGGTTGTCATCTAGAAAAATGGATCCGGTATTTATCTTTTTCACATTTTTAAAGGTCTGCGCATCCGTTTTTCTGGCACACTTAGGGCCGGATCCAGCATTAATGCATTTCAATATAAAATAATGCCGGATATGGCATTCCCGGCATGTGTTCCGGAATTTTGGACGAAGAAAATACTGCAGCATGTTGCAGTATTTTCTCCGTCCAAAAACCATACAGTGACTGAACTGAAGACATCCTGATGCATACTGAACGAATTGCTCTCCATTCAGAATGCATTAGGATAAAACTGATCAGTTCTTTTCCGGTATTGAGCCCCTAGGACGGAATTCAATGCCGGAAAAGAATAACGCTAGTGTGAAAGTACCCTTAACTGGGTGAGAGGCCTAAATCAGGATTTGGGGGTACTATCTTTCCTTGGGGAGAGAGCACCTTAATCGGCGTGAGGAGACTTATAGGCCATACATGCTCCTCTGGAATTCTGGGAAGAAAGGGATACAAATGCGCTCTTAACAAGCTCTGCCTCTAATGCCACCAGATGAAATGTTTTCCTGCTGCAGAAAGGGAAGCCAAAAGACTTTAATGTTAAGAAACATTATGTACGCAGCTTTCTGTAGCTTTCGGCAAGCAGACGCCTGCCTCCCGCATGTCTGAACAGGAGGCCCCCCTCTGCCCTGCAGGAGTCCACCACCATCTCTACTACCACAAGCAGCAGAAACTGTAGCAGCCAGTTCAGTATCATCAACATGATGGAGCAATTTTTTCATGTGCTGCACCAGGCTGACACAAATCAGCAAATGGAGACATACCTCCTGAACATCTAGGCTCAGTGCTACCTGGATTCTGGCCTTTGACTAGTGTATACCACGTTCCATGACCCCCTGGACTACTCTTTCCACAACTACACTGTATGGCTGCTGCTCCCAATTAAAAGGGAGAATTTTTCCAGGCTCATTCAGTACAAGCCACTTTCTCTTCTGACAATTAACACTTGTGCATGTATGAATACAGGCAGGCATTCTGCCCACATTAACGCATCATTTTTGGATGCCTGTGCAGAACAAGCTACTGTTTCATATGACAATAACATGCATGTATTTTGGACACTTGGCTCCAACAAGCCACTTTTTTCCATAACACCATGTGTGTTTAAATACCATCTTCCCCTAAGAGACAATTTTTGGAAGCTTTCTGATATAAAAAAAAGCATACCTGGATAGCACATGTGATGTTGCAGTGTGTTTGTTAACCATCAACCATGCTTTTAGCCACAGCTATGTATGTCAGTGTCACTCTGACATTACTTGCTATTATAGATGAGGACTGCCCTGCATAACTGAAATGGGATGGATCCGTTATGCAGACCATAGATTTCTATTATGACAGAATGAATAACGAAATGCCTCTAAAGTAGAGTTGAGCGAACACCTGGATGTTCGGGTTCGACGAGTTCGGCCGAACTTTCGAAAAATGTTCGGGTTCGGGATCCGAACTCGACCCGAACTTCATCCCGAACCCGAACCCCATAGAAGTCAATGGGGACCCGAACTTTTGGGCACTAAAAAGGCTGTAAAACACACCCGGAAAGGGCTAGAGGGCTGCAAAAGGCAGCAAAATGTAGTTAAATCCCCTGCAAACAAATGTAGATAGGGAAATGATGAGTTAACATAAAATAAATAAAAATTAAACAATATTAATTGGAGTGAGGTCCCATAGCACAGAATCAGGCTTCAAGTCACCCACCAATGGAGAAGGTCACTTACTATTATTTTGACCACAGCACCCAGACAAAGGAGAGAGGTCCCACAGCAGAGAACCAGGCATCATATCACCCACCACAGGAGTAGGCCACCATTTAGTTACTTTGACCCCTACACCCAGACGGAGGAGAAAGGTTACACAGCAGAGAATCAGGCATTTAGATCACCCACCACAGGAGTAGGCCACCATTGAATCAGACCCCGGCAACCATGTCAGATGGCACAAGCATAAGCTTTATATCAATCAGCACAGGAGAAGGCGACTTTGACAGACTTTGACCCCTACACCCGGACGGAGGAGAGAGGTTTCAAAGCAGAGAATCAGGCATTTAGATCACCCACCACAGGAGTAGGCCCTAATTTAATGGGACCCCGGCAACCATGTCAGATGGCACAACCATCAGCTTCATATCAATCAGCACAGGAGAAGGCGACTTTGAAAGACTTTGACCCCTACACCCAGACGGAGGAGAGAGGTTTCACAGCAGAGAATCAGGCATTTAGATCACCCACCACAGGAGTAGGCCCCCATTGAATCAGACCCTGGCAACCATGTCAGATGGCACAACCATCAGCTTTATATCAATCAGCACAGGAGAAGGCGACTTTGAAAGACTTTGACCCCTACACCCAGATGGAGGAGAGAGGTTTCACAGCAGAGAATCAGGCATCATATCAACCACCACAGGAGAAGCCACCATTTAGTTACTTTGACCCCTGCACCCAGGAAGAGGAGAGAGGCACCACAGCACATATTCTGGCATCATATCAGCCACCACAGGAGAAGCCACCATTGAGTTACTTTGACCCCCGCACCCAGGAAGAGGAGAGAGGCATCACAGCACATATTCTGGCATCATATCAGCCACCACAGGAGAAGCCACCATTGAGTTACTTTGACCCCCGCACCCAGGAAGAGGAGAGAGGCACCACAGCACATATTCTGGCATCATATCAGCCACCACAGGAGAAGCCACCATTGAGTTACTTTGACCCCTGCACCCAGGAAGAGGAGAGAGGCCCCACAGCACATATTCTGGCATCATATCAGCCACCACAGGAGAAGCCACCATTTAGTTACTTTGACCCCTTCACCCAAACAGAGGAGAGAGGTTCCACATCAGAGAATCAGGCATCATATCAACCACCACAGGAGTAGGCCACAATTTAATGGGACCCCGGCAACCATGTCAGATGGCACAACCATCAGCTTCATATCAATCAGCACAGGAGAAGGCGACTTTGAAAGACTTTGACCCCTACACCCAGACGGAGGAGAGAGGTTTCACAGCAGAGAATCAGGCATTTAGATCACCCACCACAGGAGTAGGCCCCCATTGAATCAGACCCTGGCAACCATGTCAGATGGCACAACCATCAGCTTTATATCAATCAGCACAGGAGAAGCCACCATTGAGTTACTTTGACCCCTGCACCCAGGAAGAGGAGAGAGGCCCCACAGCACATATTCTGGCATCATATCAGCCACCACAGGAGAAGCCACCATTGAGTTACTTTGACCCCCGCACCCAGGAAGAGGAGAGAGGCACCACAGCACATATTCTGGCATCATATCAGCCACCACAGGAGAAGCCACCATTGAGTTACTTTGACCCCTTCACCCAGGAAGAGGAGAGAGGCCCCACAGCACATATTCTGGCATCATACTAACCACCACAGGAGAAGCCACCATTGAGTTACTTTGACCCCTGCACCCAGGAAGAGGAGAGAGGCCCCACAGCACATATTCTGGCATCATATCAGCCACCACAGGAGAAGCCACCATTGAGTTACTTTGACCCCCGCACCCAGGAAGAGGAGAGAGGCACCACAGCACATATTCTGGCATCATATCAGCCACCACAGGAGAAGCCACCATTGAGTTACTTTGACCCCCGCACCCAGGAAGAGGAGAGAGGCACCACAGCACATATTCAGGCATCATATCACACACCACAGGAGAAGGCCTCTTTCAGTGATTTAGGCCTTTGGACCCAGACAGAGGAGAGAGGCACCACAGCACATATTCTGGCATCATATCAGCCACCACAGGAGAAGCCACCATTGAGTTACTTTGACCCCTGCACCCAGGAAGAGGAGAGAGGCCCCACAGCACATATTCTGGCATCATATCAGCCACCACAGGAGAAGCCACCATTGAGTTACTTTGACCCCTGCACCCAGGAAGAGGAGAGAGGCCCCACAGCACATATTCTGGCATCATACTAACCACCACAGGAGAAGCCACCATTGAGTTACTTTGACCCCTGCACCCAGGAAGAGGAGAGAGGCCCCACAGCACATATTCTGGCATCATATCAGCCACCACAGGAGAAGCCACCATTGAGTTACTTTGACCCCCGCACCCAGGAAGAGGAGAGAGGCACCACAGCACATATTCTGGCATCATATCAGCCACCACAGGAGAAGCCACCATTGAGTTACTTTGACCCCTGCACCCAGGAAGAGGAGAGAGGCCCCACAGCGCATATTCTGGCATCATACTAACCACCACAGGAGAAGCCACCATTGAGTTACTTTGACCCCTGCACCCAGGAAGAGGAGAGAGGCCCCACAGCACATATTCTGGCATCATATCAGCCACCACAGGAGAAGCCACCATTGAGTTACTTTGACCCCCGCACCCAGGAAGAGGAGAGAGGCACCACAGCACATATTCTGGCATCATATCAGCCACCACAGGAGAAGCCACCATTGAGTTACTTTGACCCCCGCACCCAGGAAGAGGAGAGAGGCATCACAGCACATATTCAGGCATCATATCACACACCACAGAAGAAGGCCTCTTTCAGTGATTTAGGCCTTTGGACCCAGACAGAGGAGAGAGGCACCACAGCACATATTCTGGCATCATATCAGCCACCACAGGAGAAGCCACCATTGAGTTACTTTGACCCCTGCACCCAGGAAGAGGAGAGAGGCCCCACAGCACATATTCTGGCATCATATCAGCCACCACAGGAGAAGCCACCATTTAGTTACTTTGACCCCTGCACCCAGGAAGAGGAGAGAGGCACCACAGCACATATTCTGGCATCATATCAGCCACCACAGGAGAAGCCACCATTTAGTTACTTTGACCCCTTCACCCAAACAGAGGAGAGAGGTTCCACATCAGAGAATCAGGCATCATATCAACCACCACAGGAGTAGGCCACAATTTAGTTTATTTGACCCCTGCACCCAGGAAGAGGAGAGAGGCCCCACAGCACATATTCTGGCATCATATCACACACCACAGGAGAAGGCCTCTTTCAGTGATTTAGGCCTTTGGACCCAGACAGAGGAGAGAGGTCAGAGATTAGCTTCATATCCCCCAGCACAGCAGAAGACCGCTTTATTTGACTTAGGCCTCAGCACCCAGACAGAAGACAGAGGTAGCATGGCAGAGGTTATGGCTTCATGTCACCCGTTAGTTTAACCGGCCACTTTCATCTGGTTAGGCCCCGGCGCCCAGACAGAGAAGAGTTTCATTCAACTGTGGGTTTCATAAAATTTGTATCAAATAAAGAAGTGGCCCGTAGCACAACAAGACATGTTTTAGGCAGTTAATAAGGACTACTCTGCACAAGGGAGGGACAGGTCCTGTGGGATCCATGCCTGGTTCATCTTTATGAAGGTCAGCTTGTCCACGTTGGCTGTGGACAGGCGGCTGCGCTTGTCAGTAATGACGCCCCCTGCCGTGCTGAATACGCGTTCAGATAAAACGCTGGCCGCCGGGCAGGAAAGCACATCCAAGGCATAACATGCTAACTCTGGCCACCTGGACAATTTCGAAACCCAGTAGTTGAATGGGGCCGAACCATCCGTCAGGATGTGGAGGGGTGTGCAGACATACTGTTCAACCATGTTAGTGAAATGCTGCCTCCTGCTAACACGTTCCGTATCAGGTGTCGGTGCAGATAGCTGTGGCGTGGAGACAAAACTTTTCCACATTTCTGCCATGCTAACCCTGCCCTCAGATGAGCTGGCCGTGACACAGCTGCGTTGGCGACCTCTTGCCACTCCTCTGCCTTCACCTTCCACCTGTTCCCCTGTGACATGTGGGAATGCTCTCAAGAGCGCCTCTATCAGCGTGCGCTTGTACTCGCGCATCTTACGGTCGCGCTCCAGTTCAGGAATTAAAGTGGGCACATTGTCTTTATACCGGGGATCCAGCAGGGTGGCCACCCAGTAGTCTGCACACGTTAAAACGAGGGCAACTCTGCTGTCGTTGCGCAGGCATTGGAGCATATATTCGCTCATGTGGGCCAGGCTACCCATGGGTAAGGACAAGCTGTCCTCTGTGGGAGGCGTATCGTCATCGTCCACCGTATCCCCCCAGCCACGCACCAGTGATGGGCCTGGGCTGCCACCCCGCTGTGAACTTGCGTCATCCTCGTCCCCCTCCACCTCATCCTCCTCATCCTCCTCGTCCTCCAGTACAGTGCCTTGGCTGGCGACTTGTGAACCTGTCCTCTGCTGCTTAAACAAACCTCCCTCTGAGCCACTTCGAACAGACTGGCCCGAAAGTGTTAGAAACGAGCCCTCATCCTCCTCCTCCTCCTCCACCTGGGCCACCTCCTCTAACATCATTGCCCTAAGTGTTTTCTCAAGGAGACATAGAAGTGGTATTGTAACGCTGATAACAGTGTCATCGCCACTGGCCATGTTGGTGGAGTACTCGAAACAGCGCAGCAGGGCACACAGGTCTCGCATGGAGGCCCAATCATTGGTGGTGAAGTGGTGCTGTTCGGCAGTACGACTGACGCGAGCGTGCTGCAGCTGAAACTCCACTATGGCCTGCTGCTGCTCGCACAGTCTCTCCAGCATGTGCAAGGTGGAGTTCCACCGGGTGGGCACGTCGCATATGAGGCGGTGAGCGGGAAGGCCGAAGTTCCGCTGTAGCGCAGACAGGCGAGCAGCGGCAGGATGTGAACGGCGGAAGCGCGCACAGACGGCCCGCACCTTATGCAGCAGCTCTGACATGTTGGGGTAGTGGTGAATGAACCTCTGCACCACCAAGTTCAGCACATGCGCCAGGCAAGGGATGTGCGTCAAACCGGCTAGTCCCAGAGCTGCCACGAGATTTCGCCCATTATCGCATACCACCAGGCCTGGCTTGAGGCCCACCGGCAGAAACCACTCGTCGGTCTGTTGTTCAATACCCCGCCACAACTCCTTTGCGCTGTGGGGCCTGTCCCCCAAACATATGAGTTTCAGAATGGCCTGCTGACGTTTACCCCGGGCTGTGCTGAAGTTGGTGGTGAAGGTGTGTGGCTGACCGGATGAGCTGGTGGAAGCAGTGGAGGAGGAAGCCGAGTAGGAGGAGGAGGCTACAGGAGGCAGAGAATGATGCCCTGCGATCCTAGGGGGCGGAAGGACGTGCGCCAAGGAACTGTCCGCCGGGGGCCCAGCCGCCACTACATTCATCCAGTGTGCAGTTAGTGAGATATAGCGTCCCTGGCCGTGCTTACTGGTCCACGTATCTGTGGTTAGGTGGACCTTGCCACAAATGGCGTTGCGCAGTGCACACTTGATTTTATCGGACACTTGCATGTGCAGGGAAGGCACGGCTGTCTTGGAGAAGTAGTGGCGGCTGGGAACCACATACTGCGGGACAGCCATGGCCATCAGCTGTTTGAAGCTGTCTGTGTCCACCAGCCGGAATGACAGCATTTCAAAGGCCAGCAGTTTAGAAATGCTGGCGTTCAGGCCAAGGGCTCGAGGGTGACTCGGGGGGAATTTGCGCTTCCTCTCTAAGGTTTGAGATATTGAGAGCTGAACGCTGCTGTGTGATATAGTGGAGACGCTAGTTGACGGTGGCGGTGGTGGTGGTGTCGGTGGCACATCCTCTGTTTGCTGCTCGGCAGGTGGCAACATTCCTCTCGAGGCAGAAGCCGAGGCAGCAGCGGTAGAGGGAGCAGGGGGAGCCTCAGCGAGTGCCTGGTTTTTAAGGTGTGTACCCCACTGCAGTTCATGCTTTGCATGTAGATGCCTGGTCATGCAGGTTGTGCTGAGGTTCAGAACGTTAATGCCTCGCCTCAGGCTCTGATGGCAGAGCGTGCAAGTCACTCGGGTCTTGTCGGTAGGACATTGTTTAAAGAAGTGCCATGCCAGGGAACTCTTTGAAGCTGCCTTTGTGGGGCTGGGTCCCTGTTGGCGATGTCCAGTAGCAGGCGAACTCTGGGGGCGGCGGCTCGTCTGCTTTGGCCCCCTGCTCCCTCTTTGGCTTCGCTGTTGTCTCGGTCTCACCACTACCTCTTCCTCTGAACTGTGAAAGTCATCGCCACGACCTTCAGTCCATGTGGGGTCTAAGACCTCATCGTCCTCTGCATCGTCTTCCACCCAGTCTCCCTCCCTGACCTCCTCCTGTTCAGTCTGCACACTGCAAAAAGACGCGGCAGTGGGCACCTGTGTTTCGTCATCATCAGAGAGTCGGTGACTCTGCTGTGGTGGTATTCCCATGTCCTCTTCATCTGGAGACATAAGTGGTTGTGCGTCAGTGCATGGTATGTCTTCCTCCACTGGGGAAGGGCTAGGTGGACGCCCCTGGGAAACCCTGGAAGCAGAGTCTTCAAACAGAAGAAGAGACTGCTGCATAACTTGTGGCTCAGACCGTTTCCCTGATATGCTTGGGGGTGATGTGACAGACTGATGGGCTTGGTTTTCAGGTGCCACCTGTGCGCTTTCCGCAGAAGACTGGGTGGAAGACCATGTGGTGAACGTGCTGGAAGCACTGTCGGCCACCCAATCGATTAATGCCTGTACCTGCTCAGGCCTTACCATCCTAAGAGCGGCATTGGGCCCCACGAGATATTGCGGTACATTCTGCCGGCTAGTTGAGGGAGTTCGTTCCCTACTGTGTGCGCCTGGGGCCGAACGGCCACGTCCTCTACCAGCAACAGAGGCTCCACGGACACCACCACGACCGCGTCCTCGTCCCTTAATAGTATTTTTCTTCATTGTTGCGATTCAACTCGCACCACAATGAAATATATTATTTTTTATAAGCAAAATCCCCTCACTGGAATACTTTCAGTCTTTTGACTGTATGGATTACAGATGGAATGACTGTTATATGTGAGTACCGCTTTCTTTGACAGATTCTAGTATGGGTACATATATGTTTTCCCAACCCCAGCACATTAGTTTGCTAATTCCAGATGTATGAAACGCAGGCCTAACTGTATCTAGTATATTGAACGCCAGATAAACTAACTTGGCCTTTTTTAAATAAAAAAAAAATTCCCTCACTGGAATACTTTCAGTCTTTTGACTGTATGGATTACAGATGGAATGACTGTTATATGTGAGTACCGCTTTCTTTGACAGATTCTAGTATGGGTACATATATGTTTTCCCAACCCCAGCACATTAGTTTGCTAATTCCAGATGTATGAAACGCAGGCCTAACTGTATCTAGTATATTGAACGCCAGATAAACTAACTTGGCCTTTTTTAAATAAAAAAAAATCCCCTCACTGGAATACTTTCAGTCTTTTGACTGTATGGATTACAGATGGAATGACTGTTATATGTGAGTACCGCTTTCTTTGACAGATTCTAGTATGGGTACATATATGTTTTCCCAACCCCAGCACATTAGTTTGCTAATTCCAGATGTATGAAACGCAGGCCTAACTGTATCTAGTATATTGAACGCCAGATAAACTAACTTGGCCTTTTTTAAATAAAAAAAATTCCCTCACTGGAATACTTTCAGTCTTTTGACTGTATGGATTACAGATGGAATGACTGTTATATGTGAGTACCGCTTTCTTTGACAGATTCTAGTATGGGTACATATATGTTTTCCCAACCCCAGCACATTAGTTTGCTAATTCCAGATGTATGAAACGCAGGCCTAACTGTATCTAGTATATTGAACGCCAGATAAACTAACTTGGCCTTTTTTAAATAAAATAAAAATTCCCTCACTGGAATACTTTCAGTCTTTTGACTGTATGGATTACAGATGGAATGACTGTTATATGTGAGTACCGCTTTCTTTGACAGATTCTAGTATGGGTACATATATGTTTTCCCAACCCCAGCACATTAGTTTGCTAATTCCAGATGTATGAAACGCAGGCCTAACTGTATCTAGTATATTGAACGCCAGATAAACTAACTTGGCCTTTTTTAAATAAAAAAAATTCCCTCACTGGAATACTTTCAGTCTTTTGACTGTATGGATTACAGATGGAATGACTGTTATATGTGAGTACCGCTTTCTTTGACAGATTCTAGTATGGGTACATATATGTTTTCCCAACCCCAGCACATTAGTTTGCTAATTCCAGATGTATGAAACGCAGGCCTAACTGTATCTAGTATATTGAACGCCAGATAAACTAACTTGGCCTTTTTTAAATAAAAAAAATCCCCTCACTGGAATACTTTCAGTCTTTTGACTGTATGGATTACAGATGGAATGACTGTTATATGTGAGTACCGCTTTCTTTGACAGATTCTAGTATGGGTACATATATGTTTTCCCAACCCCAGCACATTAGTTTGCTAATTCCAGATGTATGAAACGCAGGCCTAACTGTATCTAGTATATTGAACGCCAGATAAACTAACTTGGCCTTTTTTAAATAAAAAAAATCCCCTCACTGGAATACTTTCAGTCTTTTGACTGTATGGATTACAGATGGAATGACTGTTATATGTGAGTACCGCTTTCTTTGACAGATTCTAGTATGGGTACATATATGTTTTCCCAACCCCAGCACATTAGTTTGCTAATTCCAGATGTATGAAACGCAGGCCTAACTGTATCTAGTATATTGAACGCCAGATAAACTAACTTGGCCTTTTTTAAATAAATAAAAAATTCCCTCACTGGAATACTTTCAGTCTTTTGACTGTATGGATTACAGATGGAATGACTGTTATATGTGAGTACCGCTTTCTTTGACAGATTCTAGTATGGGTACATATATGTTTTCCCAACCCCAGCACATTAGTTTGCTAATTCCAGATGTATGAAACGCAGGCCTAACTGTATCTAGTATATTGAACGCCAGATAAACTAACTTGGCCTTTTTTAAATAAAAAAAATTCCCTCACTGGAATACTTTCAGTCTTTTGACTGTATGGATTACAGATGGAATGACTGTTATATGTGAGTACCGCTTTCTTTGACAGATTCTAGTATGGGTACATATATGTTTTCCCAACCCCAGCACATTAGTTTGCTAATTCCAGATGTATGAAACGCAGGCCTAACTGTATCTAGTATATTGAACGCCAGATAAACTAACTTGGCCTTTTTTAAATAAAAAAAAAATTCCCTCACTGGAATACTTTCAGTCTTTTGACTGTATGGATTACAGATGGAATGACTGTTATATGTGAGTACCGCTTTCTTTGACAGATTCTAGTATGGGTACATATATGTTTTCCCAACCCCAGCACATTAGTTTGCTAATTCCAGATGTATGAAACGCAGGCCTAACTGTATCTAGTATATTGAACGCCAGATAAACTAACTTGGCCTTTTTTAAATAAAAAAAATTCCCTCACTGGAATACTTTCAGTCTTTTGACTGTATGGATTACAGATGGAATGACTGTTATATGTGAGTACCGCTTTCTTTGACAGATTCTAGTATGGGTACATATATGTTTTCCCAACCCCAGCACATTAGTTTGCTAATTCCAGATGTATGAAACGCAGGCCTAACTGTATCTAGTATATTGAACGCCAGATAAACTAACTTGGCCTTTTTTAAATAAAAAAAATTCCCTCACTGGAATACTTTCAGTCGTTTGACTGTATGGATTACAGATGGAATGACTGTTATATGTGAGTACCGCTTTCTTTGACAGATTATAGTATGGGTACATATATGTTTTCCCAACCCCAGCACATTAGTTTGCTAATTCCAGATGTATGAAACGCAGGCCTAACTGTATCTAGTATATTGAACGCCAGATAAACTAACTTGGCCTTTTTTAAATAAAAAAAAAATGCCCTCACTGGAATACTTTATGGCTTTTCACTGTATGGATTACAGGTGGACTGGTATTAGTAGGGGTGACACAAGCACACCCAAGTCCCTGATGTAGGATTTCTATGGCACAGACCACTATTACAAGTGATTAATGGACGTTGGGAGAGATTGTGCTGCAGCACTAGTCCCAAGATGGCCGCCGCCTATCAGCCCAGTAACATGTGCCACAAAATGGTCTGCACAACCTTTAAAAAAAATAGCCTTGGACTGTGCTGCTAAATCGCTATTGGTCTGAATCCCAGGTGTAGATGTCTGACTTGTTTGGAGCTTTGGAATGCACACTGTGGCAGCTTCTGCTGCAGCACTACAAGTCGCAAAATGGCGGCCGGCGGTCAGCCCAGGTACATGTGGATG
Source organism: Bufo bufo (assembly GCF_905171765.1). Taxonomy (NCBI): domain Eukaryota; kingdom Metazoa; phylum Chordata; class Amphibia; order Anura; family Bufonidae; genus Bufo; species Bufo bufo. The sequence continues at coordinate 192,103,841 of NC_053391.1, read as the reverse complement.
GAAAAATCACTCTGGCCACTCTAAAAATAGCCAATCCCTATCAAAAAAGCAGCTCAGCTGCAGTTGTTCAGATGAATCACAGGTGGAGGAGAGAAATTTGCTTCCAGTTATTCAATTATCCCTGCCTATTCTCGCCCTAGCATCAGCTGCGTCTATCCCTGTTCTATTCACATCGGGAGTGAGCACGTCCCGACGTGCGCACAAGCTTATAAAGAGGCTGAGTCACATGCTGCACTTGGCCAATCACAGCCTTGCCAATAGTAGGCATGGCTGCGATGGCATCTTAGGGCAAGTAGTATGATGCATGTTGATTGGCTGCTTTGCAGCCTTTCAAAATGCGCCAAAATACATGCCGAACGACGAACCCGAACCCGAACCCGAACTTTTACGAAAAAGTTCGGGTTCGGGTCCGTGTCACGAACACCCCAAAATTCGGTACGGACCCGAACTATGCTCGAACTGTTCGCTCAACACTACTCTAAAGGCATTCCATTATGCATTCCATCATAGAATTGCGTTATGGTCCGTGGTAACGGAATCTATAACGCAATTCTGCTTTTACCACCAAACGAAGAGTGAACGAATTTCAAAATATGAAATTCGCTCATCTCTACTTGCTATCGCAGTCATTGCATTCAAGCACTTAAAAACGTGTGGAGAAGGAGAGAAGAAGCAAAAATTCACAAATTGTTAATAAAAAAAAGTGTCATATACCAATTTTCAGGCTAATTCGAGCATATATGATTTGTGTAGAATCAATTCGGATCTGAATCTAATTTTGTTAAAAAAAATTGCAGAATCGGACACAAAATGAATTTCAAGAAGATCACAGATATATCCAATTTTCTTTACATACACTAAAAAAAGTACCCTATTTTTATAGACTATCCAAAGTTTATGGACAGTTGGAAGCCCTGCATTAACCTCAGCTCTGCTATGGTCACAAGTGTTTCTGCCTCAAGATATGTGAACAGAAAAGTATTGTAAAGATCACATAATATATCATTAGAGGAAATATCTTTATTAAGTACAACATGTTTATGGATCACAAGTTTTTAAATGGAGAAGTGAAATTCAAATGATGTAATTCACCAATGATGTAATTCACCAGAAAGCAAGCTTCCTATTGCAGAGCACAAAAAAACAAAGGTGTGTTGGTATACTATATTTACAGTAATTTTTTGTAGGTATGTGAATCAGGTTGCCATATTAAAGCTCTATATATGTAAATAGTACCTGTCCACTCAATGACTTGTATGCAATGACTTGTATCTTGTATTTATCACTCATTTTACCCTTTGCAGATTCAATATCTAAATGTCAGTTTCTTCTCTCTCTCTCTCTCTCTATATATATATTCTTCCTCCTCCTTCTACTCCCCTCTTGGTAGTCTTCTATGGGCAGCAGCTATAACCTAATTCCTCAGAGAAGCTGAAAATCCTTCTCTGCTTCTTGCAAGACAGATTTTGCCAGTGAATTGAGAGTACATCAGTACTGAGAGTAGATCAATGCAGACGCTTAGGGAAAGAAGAACAACTGACTAATAAGTGGAGACATATTTCTGCAATAAGATAAGTATATTATAAAGTTTCTTATCCTTGCTTCAACTATTGATTCATGCAAAGTTTCTTAAATGGTAATGCCCATGTTAATCTCACCATTGTGTTATTCTTCTGTTAATTCTGACATCAAAGTAACAGTGCCTTCCACAGGCTATCATAGAAATGACTAAGGCCTTCTTTCCCACATCCATGTCCATGATGAAATCATTGACAAGATGGTTAGTGGTTCATCTTTGAAGATGCCCATGAAGAATCCATGTTCGGTCCATATGTTGATTTTTTGCCCTTGGTGTGTTATCCGTGTTCCACAGACACTGCTATGCGGAAACTTAATTTCCAGAGTATCTGCTAGCAATGATCCGTGAGAAAAATGGACCAAACATAGATGGCATCCATCTTCTGTCTGTGGTTTTTACTGACCAACAGACCATAATGTACGTTATCACTGACGAAAATAGCGCCTGCTTCCGTGATGTCACCATGGACCCATATTCCATGGAAAACAACTGATGTGTGAATACGCACATAAAAATCAATAGGTACATGTGCTGGCTATGCCGAAGTTAAACAGTGCTCATCAAAGTTTTATTTTGAAAAGCAGGATGACGGGGAACTACCAAATTAAAATGAAGTTTAAGATTTATTAAATGATCATGCAACACATAATGGAGGTGGACCACCATCTTCCAGAGGCATATAAATTAAATTTAAGAAAAGTATGTTCTGTTAAAGTACCCCTTACCTACAGTTCAGTGACTGTGAGAGACCTGAATGAGCAATCATTATTCAATTGTAAGTGGGTCAAACCTTACTTGCATATTTTTTTGGCCCATGAGTGATATGTTTGACTCCCAACTCAAAGTTGGAGGTAAAAACAGGTAGGCACAGATGTAACAGGTGCAGAGACTTTTACTGGTCACACTTGAAGCAACGAGCTTGGCGCCTTTAAAAGAGGCAAATGGCTTACTAGTTACAGTCTGACGAGGGACCACTAGATTGATGGTTGCAAAAGTCAATAAGGGCACAGTCTTTGTCATAGGCAACAAGTTAAATGCAAACACTAGCTCTTTAAGAGAAGCAGCATGGTGGCTCAGTGGTTAGCACTGGTGCTTTGCAGTGCTGGGGTCCTAGATTCGAATCCGACCAACGACAACATCTGCATGGAGTTTGTATGTTCTCCCTGTGTTTGTGCGGGTCTCCTCCAGGTACTCTGGTTTCCTCCCACACTCCAAAGACATACTGAGAGGGAACTTAGTTTGTAAGCTCCACTGGGGACAGCTTGATGCTAATGTCTGTAAAGCACTATGGAATATAGCAGTGCTATATACAGTTGCAAGAAAGTATGTGAACCCTTTGGAATGATATGGATTTCTGCACAAATTGGTCATAAAATGTGATCTGATCTTCATCTAAGTCACAATAGACAATCACAGTCTGCTTAAACTAATAACACACAAAGAATTAAATGTTACCATGTTTTTATTGAACACACCATGTAAACATTCACAGTGCAGGTGGAAAAAGTATGTGATCCCCTAGACTAATGACATCTCCAAGAGCAAATTGGAGTGAGGTGTCAGCCAACTGGAGTCCAATCAATGAGATGAGATTGGAGGTGTTGGTTACAGCTGCCCTGCCCTATAAAAAACACACACCAGTTCTGGGTTTGCTTTTCACAAGAAGCATTGATGTGAATGATGCCTCGCACAAAAGAGCTCCCAGAAGACCTACGATTAAGAATTGTTGACTTGCATAAAGCTGGAAAGGGTTATAAAAGTATCTCCAAAAGCCTTGCTGTTCATCAGTCCACGGTAAGACAAATTGTCTATAAATGGAGAAAGTTCAGCACTGCTGCTACTCTCCCTAGGAGTGGCCGTCTTGTAAAGATGACTGCAAGAGCACAGCGCAGACTGCTCAATGAGGTGAAGAAGAATCCTAGAGTGTCAGCTAAAGACTTACAAAAGTCTCTGGCATATGCTAACATCCCTGTTAGCGAATCTACGATACGTAAAACACTAAACAAGAATGGATTTCATGGGAGGATACCATAGAGGAAGCCATTGCTGTCCAAAAAAAACATTGCTGCACGTTTATAGGTTGCACAAGAGCACCTGGATGTTCCACAGCAGTACTGGCAAAATATTCTGTGGACAAATGAAAGCAAAGTTGAGTTGTTTGGAAGAAACACACAACACTATGTGTGGAGAAAAAGAGGCACAGCACACCAACATCAAAACCTCATCCCAACTGTGAAGTATGGTGGTGGGGGCATCATGGTTTTGGGCTGCTTTGCTGCGTCAGGGCCTAGACGGATTGCTATCATCGAAGATAAAATGAATTCCCAAGTTTATCAAGACATTTTGCAGGAGAACTTAAGGCCATCTGTCCACCAGCTGAAGCTCATCAGAAGATGGGTGTTGCAACAGGACAACGACCCAAAGCATAGAACTAAATCAACAACAGAATGGCTTAAACAGAAGAAAATACACTTTCTGGAGTGGCCCAGTCAGAGTCCTGACCTCAACCCGATTGAGATGCTGTGGCATGACCTCAAGAAAGCGATTCACACCAGACATCCCAAGAATATTGCTGAACTGAAACAGTTCTGTAAAGAGGAATGGTCAAGAATTACTCCTGACCGTTGTGCACGTCTGATCTGCAACTACAGGAAACGTTTGGTTGAAGTTATTGCTGCCAAAGGAGGTTCAACCAGTTATTAAATCTAAGGGTTCACATACTTTTTCCACCTGCACTGTGAATGTTTACATGGTGTGTTCAATAAAAACATGGTAACATTTAATTCTTTGTGTGTTATTAGTTTAAGCAGACTGTGATTGTCTATTGTTGTGACTTAGATGAAGATCAGATCACATTTTATGACCAATTTGTGCAGAAATCCATATCATTCCAAAGGGTTCACATACTTTTTCTTACAACTGTAAGTGCATAAAAAAAAATAAACAGTAGGCAACAGCCTACTTTTCCTTGTGTGCATTGCACACAATCTTGCAGAGTGTTGCTACTTAGGATGAAATCTCTTCTAGCTTGGCAGCAAGGAAGATGGCCGTAGAATTGTAGATGCTTTATAGGCCAGTACAGTCTCTACTCATGATACACCACCACACAATTTGAACTGGTGCTCCCAGATTATGCTCACATTCTGCACTGGCTCTCACCAGTCACTATATCTCTTTAAATTTAACTATTGATGAGTGAAGTTATGAAAAATGTGATCTCTATGCTTCGCTGAATTTTACAAAGAAATTTGATTCATGATTAATTACTTTGTCACAAAGCGCATTCCTTTGTATGTAGTGGGTGCAATGACAGGGAACGGCAATTGCGGCATCTGAGATTAAAATTAAGGCCTTTCAGGGGTTAATCCAGTTAAAAAACAAAAAACAAAACCATACTCACCTTATTCATGTACTCGTGAAGAGGCCATCGTGGCCATCTTAATTGAAAACACCTCGCAAAATCTTACGTAGTGACATAATGACATCCCATCATAACGCTGGCCAGAGCGGTGATGTGGTGACGTGACATGTCACCCTGCATGAAATCAAGATCGCTGCGACAGCCTCTCCGTGAGCGAATGTATCAGGTGAGAATGTTTTTTTTTCACTGTCAGTTCAGTAAAAATAGATTCAATGCCATAAGGCCTGAAGAAATTTGGCTTCACGGAAAATCAAACTTTTCCTGAAATGTGGAGAACTGCTGCTCTTTTTTGGTCTGAGGGCCACATTGTCACATTGCTCTATTTCAAGGGATTGCAAAAAAAAATGTTGTTTGGTGCTCATTTGCATCGGCTTAACTGATGCACATTCCTGTTTACGCAAGGAGATGTACTGACCATTATCGTACATCGTTCATGTTGATAAAATATGCAAATTAGCTGACAAATGAGTGATTGCTCAGCACATAATTATAAAGGTCAGATTATACAGGTAACAAAACAATAACAAACACAGGTGCATTCTGCAGAATTACTAAATCCTCAAACTGATTTTAAAATTGAGAGATTAGTCAACATGTCCTACGGTGTAGAACATGTCTAAGCCCGGACACCACGACAAGGTTTCTCAAGTAGCCCGGGACCCTACACTCTCCTACCTGAGCCGTATGGGCGATACCAGGAGCCAGTGGGCAAATTACAGGAGCATAAGGCCGACTCACAAACAACTCACCAGTTACCTCCAGCATGTGGCCATGCTTGCAATGGGAGGAGGGAGGAGTCTGTGAGTCCCACTCAAGACTTGCTGATATGTCCCAGGCCTCACAGGTGCACCTAAATGTGGCCTTTAGATGGAAAACAGGCACATTTAAATAGGAGTTTATACACCTCCAGAAATCTATATATACAAACTAAGAAGACAGGTTGGCATTAGCAGGAGGTGCTTCAAACCCACATGCAGTTGTGCATATATATAGGGGAGCAAATCCTGCACTTGTGGCCCGTTGCTAATGGCAATCCCCAGCAAAATGCATACAATGGAGGATGCCCGCGGCTAACCACAAGTACCACAATAGACATCCTACACAAGGTAACAAGTGCGGATGTAATAATTAATATAACAATATAACAAAACAATAACAAACACAGGTGCACTCTGCAGAATCACTAAATCCTCAAACTGATTTTAAAATTGAGAGATTAGTCAACATGTCCTACGGTGTAGAACATGTCTAAGCCCGGACACCACAACAAGGTTTCTCAAGTAGCCCGGGACCCTACACTCTCCTACCTGAGCCGTATGGGCGATACCAGGAGCCATTGGGCAAATTACAGGAGCTGGGGATTGCCATTAGCAACGGGCCACAAGTGCAGGATTTGCTCCCCTATATATATGCACAACTGCATGTGGGTTTGAAGCACCTCCTGCTAATGCCAACCTGTCTTCTTAGTTTGTATATATAGATTTCTGGAGGTTTATAAACTCCTATTTAAATGTGCCTGTTTTCCATCTACAGGCCACATTTAGGTGCACCTGTGAGGCCTGGGACATATCAGCAAGTCTTGAGTGGGACTCACAGACTCCTCCCTCCTCCCATTGCAAGCATGGCCACATGCTGGAGGTAACTGGTGAGTTGTTTGTGAGTCGGCCTTATGCTCCTGTAATTTGCCCACTGGCTCCTGGTATCGCCCATACGGCTCAGGTAGGAGAGTGTAGGGTCCCGGGCTACTTGAGAAACCTTGTCGTGGTGTCCGGGCTTAGACATGTTCTACACCGTAGGACATGTTGACTAATCTCTCAATTTTAAAATCAGTTTGAGGATTTAGTGATTCTGCAGAGTGCACCTGTGTTTGTTATTGTTTTGTTATATTGTTATATTAATTATTACATCCGCACTTGTTACCTTGTGTAGGATGTCTATTGTGGTACTTGTGGTTCGCCGCGGGCATCCTCCATTGTATGCATTTTGCTGGGGATTGCCATTAGCAACGGGCCACAAGTGCAGGATTTGCTCCCCTATATATATGCACAACTGCATGTGGGTTTGAAGCACCTCCTGCTAATGCCAACCAGATTATACAGGCCAGATATAAGGAATAAGCGTTCCTTTGAACACTTGTTCCCAGTAATTGGCCGAATATTGTGCAGTGTAATAGGGGCTAAAAGGGATTTCCCAGAATTTTTAACAAATGCCTACAGCATAGCCCTGAAACAGTAAATTTATACATATCTGCTCCCTGACCCCGCTGTTTCCATCTTCCAGTCTCAGCACAGTGTACATGTGGCTGGCTGTTTGCATAGTTACATGCACTGTTCCAGCCAATGACTGACTTCAGCGGTGATGTGGCCGCAAGCACCAGTTCCCCGCTGAAGCCAGTCATTGGCTGGAGCGGTGTATGTGACCATGCCCATAGCCAGCCGGATGTAAACAGAGTGGGGACCGGAACATGGAGACAGCGGGGGCAGCATGAAGCAAGTAAGTATGAATCTTTTGTTTCAGGGACCATGCTACAGGAGCTTGTTAAAAATTATTTTTACGGGAAAACCCCTTTAGGTATTCATAAATGAGTGCCTTTCTTCACCGCAGAGGATGGTCCACACTGGTCATTACGACCAGGTGCCCTGCAATAACCAGTAAGCACTTTCCCTCACTAGCGGGGAAAACGTTTATTGGTTAACCCTTTAATGGCCAGGCTTGAAAAAGCCTTAAAGACCAGAAACTTTTTCATGATTTGGCACACGTGGTGATTCAAACAGTTGTACATTTTTTATTTCTTGGACTACCAAAATCATTTTTGCGATATAGGGCTTTTTATTATAATTTTTAACATGTTTAAAACTGCACAAGCATTTTAAAAAACTCCTTTTTTTTTCAAACTAACAGGAAAATAAATAAATATTAGCATAATAATATAAATTATTAAAATTAGTTCCCTATTTTGTGTCAGTTATTTTCTTATATAGTATGTATAGTTTCATGAGAATGAGGTGATAATGGCAACAGTTTTGGTTGGTGGGGGCATTTTTTTTAATTTTTTTATTTGTATTTTATTATATTTTTATTCTTTATTTTTATTTATTTTTTATGTGTTTCTGCCACATATGTCCCCCAAGAGATCATAAAAAGACCTATTTTTTTATATATTTTTTAACTTATTTTTTATATATATGGTAGATTTTTTTGCTTATTCTTTTATATATTTTTGACACAAAATATTTCCCACAAGAGGTCCTTGAAAGACCTTTGAGGGGTACAGACCTTTTTTTTGTATTTTGCACAATTTCCACTGGAATTAGGGCATCCATGTGAGAGGGTGAGGATATACCTTTAAGTGGACCTTCATGTGAACTGGTATTATTTTCAGGGTGCTCCTATGAAATACACAGGCTGCATCAGTTCAGTGCTAGGAACTTATAGACTGGTATTGCCAGTAGTACTAACTCCAGCCACCAGATGCCGGAGTTAGTACTACTACTACTGTGGGCCAGTCCGAGCCTGGCTGCAGGAGTCTGAGAGAGATTATTCAGTGAAAAGAATTGTTTTTCTGAGGAGCTGTGCTGGAGTTCTGGATTCGTACAGCAACTGATACCAGTAGCAGTAGCTTCCCTATGATGACTTCAGGATTCCGCTGGCACGGTGAGTCATAGCAGATCCGGATCTGGTGAGTCGTGAACAGCGTGCACGCTAAAGGTAGAGGATCAACTTGTATCTGTGTAGGCCTACACCGGTGACTCAGCGGCACAGTATCGACTTGTAGGCTCTGCTATGCACGCCACCAGTTAGGTTTGTTCTTTCTCAGCGGCACAGTATCGACTTGTAGGCTTTTTTTTTTTATTGTGAAGCAAACAACAACTAGGACAAAATAACAGAAAAAGTCAATGTGCATAACTATTCACCCCCCTAAAGTCAATACTTTGTAGAGCCACCTTTTTGCGGCAATCACAGCTCCAAGTCGCTTTGGATAAGTCTCTATGAGCTTGCCACATATTACCACTGGGATTTTTGCCAATTCCTCCTTGCAAAACTGCTCCAGCTCCTTCAAGTTGGATGGTTTGAGCTTGTGAACAGCAATCTTTAAGTTTGACCACAGATTTTCTATTGCGTTGAGATATGGGCTTTGACTAGGCCATTCCAAGACATTTACATGTTTCCCCTTAAACCACTCAAGTGTTGCTTTAGCAGTGTGTTTGGGGTCATTGTCCTGCTGGAAGGTGAACCTCCATTCTAGCCTCAAATCATGCACAGAGTGGTACAGGTTTTGGTCAAGAATATCCCTGTATTTAGCACCATCCACCTTTACCTCAACTATGACAGTCCCAGCTGCTGAAAAACATGGTGTTCTTTGGGTGATGTGATGTGTTGGGTTTGCGCCAGACATAGCATTTTAATTTTAGTCTCATCAGACCAGAGCACCTTCCTCCATACATTTTGGGAGTCTCCCACATGCCTTTTCGTAAACTCACAACGTGCCTTCTTGTTTTTAGCTGAAAGTAATGTCTTTCTTCTGGCCACTCTGCCATAAAGCCCAATTCTATGGAGCATACGGCTTATTGTCGTCCTATATACAGATACTCCAGTCTCTGCTGTGGAACTCTGCAGCTCCTCTAGGGTTACCTTAGGTCTCTGTGCTGCCTCTCGGATTAATGCCCTCCTTGCCCGGTCCGTACGTTTTTGGCGGGCAGCCGTCTCTTGGCAGGTTTGCTGTTGTGCCATGTTCTTTCCATTTGGTTATAATAGATTTGATGGTGCTCCTGCGGATCATCAAAGATTTGGATATTTTTTTATAACCTAACCCTGACTTCTCAACAACATTATCCCTTACTTGTTTGGAGAGTTCCTTGGTCTTCATGACAGTGTTTGGTTAGTGATGCCTCTTGCTTAGGTTTTGCAGCCTCTGGGGCCTTTAAAAAAAAGGTGTGTATATGTAATGACAGATCATGTGACACTTAGATTGCACACAGGTTGACATCATTTCACTAATTATGTGACTTCTGAAGGTAATTAGTTGCACCAGAGCTTTTTATGGGCTTCCTAACAAAGGGGGTGAATACATACGCACATGCCAATTTTCTGTTTTCTATTTCTAAACAATAGTTTTATTTATATATTTTTCTTATTTCACTTCACTAACTTAGACTATTGTGTTCTGATCCATCACATCAAATTCAGATTAACAAAACATTGAACTTATGTCTGTAATGTAACAAAATACGAAAAAAAGTCAAGGGGGTGAATACTTTTGCAAGGCACTGTACCTCTATACACCACATAAACTAGTCAGCTGGTGTGCTGAAATCTGAGTGGTTTGGCTGACTGCACATCTGCATGTGCACCTTTAGAATAACTATGGTCTACAAAAAATAACAAGTAAGGCCCCATCCACATCATGTTTGGGAGATCCGCTCCTCTATGCTTCTTTTAAAATCAAAAGAAGGTTCAGATCTGAACACAAAGGAGAAGAGAATGTTTTGCAATATCCAATCCTCCTTATGACCTAAAGAGAAGCATGAGAGAGCTGATCTACCGAATGTGATTGCTACTGCAGTGAGTGTGTAACCATTGTGCCAACAGTTTGACTTTGGGCTACTCCCAAGAGAGTTATCTTGGCAGTACTCTGGTTTTCACCTTTTAAAGGAGTTTTCCAAGTGTTTTTTTTTTTTTTAGATGACCTATCCTCTCGATAGGTCATCAGTAGAGATAAGCGAATTTCAAAAAAATTTGATTCGGCCCGTTCGCCAAATTTTTCGAAAAGATGCGATTCGATACGAATTTATTTGAGGCGAATTGTGTTAAAAAACAGCTATTTCCTGGCTGCAGAGAGCCTGTATAGTGGTGTAGAACACTGGGTCTTGCAGTAACATGCATAGGGAGTCAGCTGTGGTAGTGAAACAATACTGTGAGTCAGTATTACATGCACATGACAGGCGTCGCTCTTAGAATCACTGCACACTTCACTTATTTGGGCAGTTACGGGGCCAAAACTGACCAAATAACTCAAGTGTGAACTCAGCCTTACAGGTCGATGTTAGCGCCAGGTATAAAGAACCGTGCAGAGGCCCAAGATCCTACTGTAGCGTGAAAGAGAGCACTTCTTTTACACCGTCGTCAACTGATTCCACATATACTATATGTCTACAGAACATGTTCTATTAAACACTTATACAAGTAGAGCCCCCTGACAGAGTGGAGAGGGTGCCAGCAGTACGTTTGTGTTGATGTCACTGAGTATTTTGCCCTTACTCTCATCCGTCAGAATAATAACCCCTAAAAAAATGGATCCTGTTTGTTGAGCATCTGCCTTCACTCGGTCAGCCTTTGGTCAGTAATCCATCAGTATTGCTAAAGCCAAAAAAAAAACAGGAGTGGATCCAAAACAGAGATGACATGTGAATGGAATATTTGCATGTCTTCTGTGTTTTGTACCCACTCCTGCTTTTGGTTACCAAATCATAAGCCAATTCTAATGGGGCCAAACAGGCCTTACAGCTGCTACACAGACAAGATCCATTGTGCATCTCATTTTTCCTTCCTTTTGACAGATCAGAAGAAGGGTCAAATAAATGATAATATCAACCAGGCCAAAAAGGCAAAATAGTGGCCCAGTAATGGAGTGGGGAGGGTGGGAGAACAGCTTGAGAAGTCCACAGAGTGGCCCAATGACACAGTGTAGAGGTAGCAGCAGCATGAGGAAGCCACAGAGTGGCCCAGTGACATAGTGTTAAGTTAGCAGCAGCATGAGGAGGCCACAGACTCGCAAGGTGACATAGTGTGGAGGTGGCAGCAGCAGCAGCAACATGAGAAGGCCACAGAGTGGCCCAGTGACATAGTGTTGAGTTAGCAGCAGCATGAGGAGGCCACAGAGTGGCCCAGTGACATAGTGTTGATTTAGCAGCAGCATGAGGAGACCACAGAGTGGCAAGGTGACATAGTGTGGAGGTGGCAGCAGCAGCATGAGGAGGCCACAGACTGGCAAGGTGACATAGTGTGGAGGTAGCAGCAGTAGCAGCATAAGGAGGCCACAGAATGGCACAATGACAAAGTGTGGAGGTGACAGCAGCAAAATGAGGAGACTTGAGTGGTGAGGTGGCGCCAGTAATAGGAGACCACAGAGTAACCTGGTGACAGAGTGGGGAGGTGGGTGCCAATAACAGTACCCGTTGATGGTGGGTGTAAGAAGGAGCACTTGGCATCAGAAGTGTGGCATCAGGCAGGTGGCAGCATCAGAATAGGAGCTGAGGCAGGTAGTCAGAATAAACTGGTCTCTTTTGTCAAGGTTTGGGTGAGGCAGCATGGATGATCTAATGTGATGCTGTCACGCTTTGGTGTGAGAGGGAAACACCACACCAAGCAAAGGAGGGAAGGGGGGGGGGGCAGGGAATCAGGCCTGAGAACTATGGAAGGAAAATGCATACCTCCTAGTGAAAACCCTAACCAAAATCCTGACTGACTATCAGTATGAACAGACCCCAAAGGTAGGTGAGTTCATACGCAGAAATACCTAGAGTCCTATCAAGCCCTATAGGACCCTGGTACTAATTGCAGGGACGAGACTACCTGTTCCTCCAAAAGGAAGGATGAACAGGAGTCTCCTTCAGGCCTAATACAAACAATAGGGAAATGCAACACAGAACCCAAACAAAATACAAAAGGGAAAGGAAAGACTTAACTTCAAAGGAGCAATGGAAGCACCAGGAACTCAGCCGAGATCCAACCACAATCTATCCAAAGGTCCAAACAGAAGCTATAAACCTCACAGCATTGTAGGAGAAGCAACTATAAATAGAGAAGGTTAAATGACCCTAATAGCCACACCTGGGGAAAGAAGGTGTGGCAAGCACCAGAAATAATACAGACGTCATTTGATCCAAACGGAAAACATGTCAGGTCAAACCATTTGTTGCCAGTCTCAACGATCTCCTGCCACCTGTCACGGGAATGTCCGTGACCGTATCCCCCCTTCTACGGGTGACCTCCGGACACCCAGGACTGACCTTATCCGGGTGAGACCGGTGAAAAGCTTTCACCAAACTGACTGCCATTCACATTGGATGCCGGTACCCACATCCTCTCCTCTGGTCCATAACCCTTCCAGTGAACAAGATACTGAAGAGATCTATGGAGAACTCGGAAGTCAATTATCTTGGCGATCTGAAATTCCAAACTACCGTCCACCATGATAGGAGGGGGTGGCAAGGAAGACGGCTCCAAAGGTTCAACATATCTCTTCAATAAAGATTTATGAAACACATTATGAATTTTCAGGGGCTGAGGGAGTTCAAGACGGAACGCTACAGGATTAATAATGGCAGTGATGTTATATGGACCAATAAATCTTGGACTCAACTTCCAAGAAGGTAACTTCTACTTAATGTTTCTTGTGGACAGCCACACAGAATCACCCACTCCTAGGTCTGGACCTTTCATACGTTTCCTGTCAGGCACACGTTTATACTTGTTGCCCATATTCATCAAGTTCTCTTGAATTTTCCGCCATATGGCTTTATGCACACGACCGTATTTTTTCACGGTCCACAAAACGGGTTCCGTTGGTCCGTGATCCGTGACCATTTTTTCGTCCGTGGGTCTTCCTTGATTTTTGGAGGATCCACGGACATGAAAAAAAAGTCGTTTTGGTGTCCGCCTGGCCGTGCGGAGCCAAACGGATCCGTCCTGAATTACAATGCAAGTCAATGGGGACGGATCCGTTTGACGTTGACACAATATGGTGCAATTTCAAACGGATCCGTCCCCCATTGACTTTCAATGTAAAGTCAGGAGTTAATATACCATAGGATCGGAGTTTTCTCCAATCCGATGGTATATTTTAACTTGAAGCGTCCCCATTACCATGGGAACGCCTCTATGTTAGAATATACTGTCGGATATGAGTTACATCGGGAAACTCAGAACCGACAGTATATTCTAACACAGAGGCGTTCCCATAGTGATGGGGACGCTTCTAGTTAGAATATACTACAAACTGTGTACATGACTGCCCCCTGCTGCCTGGCAGCACCCAATCTTTTACAGGGGGCTGTGATCAGCACAATTAACCCTCCCTCCCCAGTTTGAATATCATTGGTGGACAGTGTGCGGCCCCCCCGCCCCCCCTCTATTGTAATATCATTGGTGGCCAGTGTGCGGCACCCCCCGCCCCCCCTCTATTGTAATTTCATTGGTGGCCAGTGTGCGGCCTCCGTCGGACCCCCTCCACCCCTCTATTGTAATTTCATTGGTGGCCAGTGTGCGGCCTCCGTCGCCCCCCCCCCCCCTCCCTGTATTGTATTATCATTGGTGGCCAGTGTGCGGCCTCCCCTCTCCCTCCTACCCCGATCATTGGTGGCAGCGGAGATTCCGATCGGAGTCCCAGTTTAATCGCTCTGGGGCTCCGATCGGTAACCATGGCAACCAGGACACTACTGCAGGCCTGGTTGCCATGGTTACTTAGCAATATTACAATATTAGAAGCATCATACTTACCTGCTGGCTGCTGCGCTGTCTGTGTCCGGCCGGGAGCTCCTCCTACTGGTAAGTGACAGATCTTTAAGCAATGTGCCACACAGACTTGTCACTTACCAGTAGGAGGAGCTCCCGGCCGGACACAGACAGAGCAGCAGCCAGCAGGTAAGTATGATGCTTCTAATATTGTAATATTGCTAAGTAACCATGGCAACCAGGCCTGCAGTAGCGTCCTGGTTGCCATGGTTACCGATTGGAGCCCCAGAGCGATTAAACTGGGACTCCGATCGGAATCTCCGCTGACACCAATGATCGGGGGGGGGAGGGGAGGCCGCACACTGGCCACCAATGATATTAATACAATAGAGGGGGGGCCGGGGGGGGCCGCACACTGGCCACCAATGATATTAATACAATAGAGGGGGGGCCGCACACTGGCCACCAATGATATTACAATAGGGGGGGGGGTGCCGCACACTGGCCACCAATGATATTCAAACTGGGGAGGGAGGGGGGTCTGCCCCCTCCTGCCTGGCAGCCCCTGATCTCTTATAGGGGGCTATGATATGCACAATTAACCCCTCAGGTGCAGCACCTGAGGGGTTAATTGTGCGGATCACAGCCCCCTGTAAGAGATCGGGTGCTGCCAGGCAGCAGGGGGCAGTCATGTACACAGTTCTCAGTATATTCTAACTAGAAGCGTCCCCATCACTATGGGAACACCTCTGTGTTAGAATATACTGTTGGATTTGAGTTTTCACGAAGTGAAAACTCATCTCTGAAAAAGCTTTTATGCAGACGGATCTTCGGATCCGTCTGCATGAAAGTAACCTACGGCCACGGATCACGGACGCGGATGCCAATCTTGTGTGCATCCGTGTTCTTTCACGGACCCATTGACTTGAATGGGTCCGTGAACCGTTGTCCGTCAAAAAAATAGGACAGGTCATATTTTTTTGACGGACAGGAAACACGGATCATGGATGCGGCTGCAAAACGGTGCATTTTCCGATTTTTCCACGGACCCATTGAAAGTCAATGGGTCCGCGAAAAAATACGGCAAACGGCACAACGGCCACGGATGCACACAACGGTCGTGTGCATGAGGCCTATAGATGACAATGATGACGAAAAACGTTCCTCCTCAGGGATACCAGAAGTATCTGAACTAGAAAATGTGCCAAACTGCAGGTGAAACCCATATACGCCAAAAAACTGCGACTTCCCAGTGGATTCCGGTCTACGATTATTTATGGCAAACTCTGCCAAATACAAAAACGAAGACCACTCCTGGTTATCAGAGACAAAACATCTCAAGCAAGTCCCCAGACTTTGATTAGTGCGATCCGAGACTATGTCAGAGGGAATGCCATGGAGTTTCACAATGTTGTCAACAAACACATATGCAAGTGTTTTAGCATTAGGTAGGCCCAGCAACGCTATAAAGTGCACCATTTTACTAAAGCGATCAACTACCACCAGAATATTTGTCTTTCCTGAAGAATTAGGTAGATCAGTGATAAAATCCATGGATAAGTGAGTCCATGGTCTGGACGGGATGGACAACGGAAGGCCGAGTATGTGTCTCCTTAGCGCGTGCACAGGTACTACAGGCTCACACATAGTCCTCAACACACTTACGCAATCCTGGCCACCAGAATCTATGAGAGATGAGGTCAGCAGTGGATCTGCTCCTAGGGTGTCCCGTAAGAACCATACAGTGATGTTCCTCAAACACCTTGTGACTAGGTTTGAGCGAACCCGAACTGTAAAGTTCGGGTTCGTACCGAACTTTAGGATTTTTGGACCCCGGACCCGAACCCGAACATTTCAGTAAAAGTTCGGGTTCGGTGTTCGCCACTTTCTTGGCGCTTTTTGAAAGGCTGCAGAGCAGCCAATCAACAATCGGTTAACTGTCTGACCTTAGAAGCCATCACAGCCATGCCTACTAATGGCATGGCTGTGATTGGCCAGAGCAGCATGTGACCCAGCCTCTATATAAGCTGGAGTCATGTAGCGCTGCACGTCACTCTGCTGTTACAAGTGTAGGGAGAGGATGCTGCTGGACTTGTGATTTCAGGGAGAGAATAGGAGAGAATCTAACTCAGCGATCTACCTAGAAATAGTTGTGTGGGTGCAGGGCACAATCGTTTTACCCTGCCCTAAGCCCATTGACAAAAAAAAAATAAACTTTTATAATTCTGTTAGTTAGGTGGGCGGCAGCGGCGGACATTTTATGCAAGCTCAGTGCACCAGCACTGCATCTGAGCTTTTGGGACATTGCAAATCACCATTTTTTTTGGGCAATCTACAATATCTAGATTAGTCAGTGTGCAATTAAAGCTAGAAATACACCCATCATTTTCTGGGGTTTGAAAAACACAACTTTTTTTTTCAAAAAACAGCATTTTCCTGATCTGCAAGTGTTAAATTCAAGTTTAATATATACAGCTTTCATATTCTGTTACCAAAAAAAACACTTTTTTGGAAATCTACAATATCTGGATTAGTCAGTGTGCAATTTAAGCTAGAAATACACCCATCATATTCTGGGGTTGGAAAAACACACTTTTTTTTTGTCAAAAAACAGTATTTTCCTGATCTGCAAGTGTTAAATTGAAGTTTAATATTTAGTCAGTTATATGAAATGCGGCTGTAAGTGCAACTGTATGAATACATGTACATTTTTCTTTCCACAGAGGCTTCCCCTGAATTTTTGACCACTTGGAAACAACTATCTACTCAATCTGGGGTTGCGGTACCGTATTTGCCTCCTCCTCCTCTTAGTAATATTGTTGGGTCCAATTAGTAATTATCGAATATGTATTGACACCGTTGTATCAGTAACGGTGATCCACACCCGCTCTACGGAGGTCACATTATATTATTGGTCTCCGTCTTTTTTGTTCTACTATTTATCTTAATATCTAATCTTATTTACCCCCTGATGATCCCACACCGTGGGGGAAACGCGTCAGGGTTCTCTATAATTATGTTTGTTGTATTTATCACACTATCATACTAGGGTGTTTTTATACGCTTTTTGAGTGCACCTTGTACCTCTTGATGTGGACACATCATCAGGGCTGTATACAAAGGGCACTTCTTTGTCTGTGTCTTTCTGTCTGTCTATTTAGGAGTCCACCATTAGGCCAATACCCACCCGCTGACACGAATCAAGGGTACAGTAGGAGTTTGTAGCCTAGGCTCGAGGACAGGGAGTCCCCACCATTAGGGGCCGTCCCTGGGCAGAGGGATAGCTCAGGGTGTAAGCTTAGGGAGAGATTCCCCACCCAATATCAGCTAACCCAGATTTTGGTGGCTCTACCTGAAATAGTCGGGTTTTGTACGTCATTTATGTATGATCACTATTAAAATTATATTCTTCTTCATAAGGGTTATCTCTAATGCTGGACCAAGTTTTCATATTCTGTTACCAAAAAAGCATTTTTTTGGCAATCTACAACATCTGGATGAGTCAGTGTGCAATTCAAGCTAGAAATATACCCATCATTTTTTGGGGTTTGAAAAACACACTTTTTTTTTGTCAAAAAACTGTATTTTCCTGGTCTGCAAGTGTTAAATTCAAGTTTAATATTTATACAGCTGTCAAATTCAGTTGTTAAACAAACACTCGTTTGGGCACAAAAAATTTAGTTGGCAGCCTTTGATGCAGATGTCATTGTGAGATACACCCTTAATACATTTGGGTTAGATTCAGAGATTTTAAATACCGCCTTTTGGTGCACTAATATTGAATTCAGGCCTACACTGGTTCAGGCCCTGTGAGATGCACCCTCTACATACAGGGGTTTGATTCAGGCATTTGAAATACAGCCATTTGAAATACAGCCATTTTGGGCAAAGACATATTTGATTTAGGCCTACACTGGTTCAGGCCCTGTGAGATACTACCTCTACATACAGGGGTTTGATTCAGGCATTTGAAATACAGCCATTTTGTGCAAAGAAATCTTTAATTCAGGCCTACACTGGTTCAGGCCATGTGAGATACACCCTCTATATACAGGGGTTTGATTCAGGCATTTGAAATACAGCCATTTGAAATACAGCCATTTTGTGCAAAGAAATATTTAATTTAGGCCTACACTGGTTCAGGCCCTGTGAGATACACCCTCTACATACAGGGGTTTGTTTCAGGCATTTGAAATACAGCCATTTGAAATACAGCCATTTTAGGCAAATAAATATTTAATTTAGGCCTACACTGGTTCAGGCCCTGTGAGATACACCCTCTACATACAGGAGTTTGATTCAGGCATTTGAAATACAGCCATTTGAAATACAGCCATTTTGTGCAAAGAAATCTTTAATTCAGGCCTACACTGGTTCAGGCCGTGTGAAATACACCCTTTAGATACTGTCATTCTATTCTACTATTAATAATTAAACACCCATTTAGGGCAAGATCCTAAATTCGAAAAATTTAAGGAGAGCATCAAATAATGGACGTGCCCCAGGTCGTGGTGCTGCTGGTGGAGCTCCTGTTGCAGGGAGAGGACGTGGTCGATCTGTTCCAGCTACACGCACAAGTGAAACCCCTTCCTCAGGTGTGAGTAGGCGACAAAATCTGCAGCGGTATTTGGTCGGGCCTAATGCTGCTCTACGAATGGTGAGGCCTGAACAAGTACAGGCGATAGTAGATTTGGTTGCTGACAGTGGATCCAGTTCCTTCACATTGTCTCCCACTCAGTCTCCTGCTGAAAAAACAGAGTTGGCACCTGCAGCCGATGTCCATCAGTCTTTCACCTCACCCCCTTGCAAATCAGCCAAGCAGTCTGAGCCCCAAGTCATGCAGCAGTCTCTTCTGCTTTTTGATGACTCTGTTAGCAAGGTTTCCCAGGGCCATCCACCTAGCCCTGCCCCAGAAGTGGAAGATATTGAGTGCACCAATGCCCAACCACTTATCTTTCAAGTGAGTACATGGGAGGACCATCGCAGCACGTCTCGGATGATGACGAAACACAGGTGCCAACTGCTGTGGCTTTCGAAAGTGTGCAGACCGACAAGGAAGGCAGGGGTGAAGACTGGGTGGATGATGATGTGGAGGACGATGAGGTCCTCGACCCCACATGGAATCAAGGTCATGCGAGGGACCTATGTAGTTCGGAGGAAGAGGCGGTGGTCGCACAGAGCCACCAGCACAGCAGAAGAGGGAGCAGGGTGCAAAAGCGGAGCGGCCGTCCTCTAGACAGTACGCCTGCTACTGCCCACCGCAGCAAGGGACCGAGCACACCAAAGCCAGCTCCAAGGAGTTCCCTGGCGTGGCAGTTCTTCAGACAATGAGCTGATGACAAGACACGAGTGGTTTGCATGCTGTGCAATCAGAGCCTGAAGCGAGCCATAAATGTTCTCAACCTGAGCACAACCTGCATGACCAGACATTTAAGTGCAAAGCACGAGCGGCAGTGGAGTAGACACCTCAAAAACTAAGAAAGGTCTCTGGCTCCTCCTGCTTCCTCTTCTGCTGCAGTCTCGGCCTCTTCATCCACCTCTGCAAACAGAGGATCTGCCAGCAACACTAACACTTGGGTCACCAAGCATCTCCACAATGTCCCACGGAAGCGTTCAGCTCTCCATCTCCCAAACGCTGGAGAGGAAGAAGAAGTACCCCCCTACCCACCCATGATCCCTAGCCCTGAATGCCAGCATTTCTAAATTACTGGCCTTTGAAATGCTGTCATTCCGTCTGGTGGAGACGGATAGTTTTAAAGGCCTTATGGTGGTGGCTGTCCCACAGTATGTCGTGCCCAGCCGCCACTACTTTTCAATGCGAGCCATCCCTTCCCTTCACAACCAAGTAGGGGACAAAATCAGGTGTGCACTGCGCAACGCCATCTGTGACAAGGTGCACCTGACTACGGATACGTGGACCAGTAAGCACAGTCAGGGACGTTATATCTCCATAACAGCACACTGGGTAAATGCAGTGGTGGCTGGGCCTGAGGCGGATAGCAGTTTGGCGCATGTCCTTCCACCACCGAGGATTGCAGGGCGCTTCAGTTTGCCTCCTGTTGCTTCCGCCTCCTACTCTGCTTCCTCATCCTCTACCAGCTCCTCATCCGGTCAGCGTAACACCTTCACCACCAATTTCAGCACAGCCAGGGGTAAACGACAGCAGGCAGTTTTAAAACTTATCTGTTTGGGGGACAAACCCCACACCGCGCAGGAGCTGTGGACGGGCCTTGAACAACAGACCGATGAGTGGTTTGTGCCAGTCAGCCTCAAGCCCGGTCTGGTGGTGTGCGATAATGGGCAAAATCTCGTAGCAGCTCTGGGACTAGCCAGTTTGACGTACATCCCTTGCCTGGCGCATGTGCTGAATTTGGTGGTGCAGAGATTCCTTAAAACTTACCCCGATATGTCAGAGCTGCTGCATAAAGTGCGGGCTGTCTGTGCGCGTTTTCGGCGTTCTCACCCTGCTGCTGCTCGCCTGTCAGCCATGCAGCGTAACTTCGGCCTTCCGGCTCACCACCTCATATGCGACGTGCCCACAAGGTGGAACTCCACCTTGCACATGCTGGCCAGACTGTGCGAGCAGCAGCAGGCGATAGTGGAGTTTCAGCTGCAGCACGCACGGGTGAGTCGCTCGGCGGAACAGCACCACTTCACCACCAATGACTGGGCCTCCATGCGAGACCTGTGTTCCTTGTTGCGCTGTTTCGAGTACTCCACCAACATGGCCAGTGCCGATAACGCCGTTCTCAGCTTTACTATCCCACTTCTATGCCTCCTTGAAAAAAATGCTTCTGGCGATGATGGAAGAGGATGTGGCACAGGAGGAGGAGGAAGAGGGATCATTTCGTAGGGTTTCCGGCCAGTCATTCCCAAGTGGCTCCGAGGGTGGGTTCCTGCACCCGCAAACCCAAGGTACACAATTGTCCAGCCAGGGCACAGTTCTGGAGGATGACTAGGTAGAGGATGAGGAGGAGGAGATGGAGGAGGAGGAACCATGTTCACAGCAGGGTGGCACCCAGACCAGCTCATGGCCATCACTGGTGCGTGGCTGGGGGGATACAGAGGACACAGACGATACACCTCCCACAGAGGACAGCTTTTCTTTGCCTCTGGGCAGCCTGGCACACATGAGCGATTACATGCTGCAGTGTCTCCGCAACGACCGCCGAGTTGCCCACATTCTAACTTGTGCTGATTACTGGGTGCTGGATCCCCGTTACAAGGACAATGTATCGTCCTTAATTCCCTCACTGGAGCGTGATCGTAAGATGCGCGAGTACAAGCGCAAGCTGGTAGACACGCTGCTGGTGGCATTCCCACCTGACAGCGGGGGCACAGTAGAAGCACAAGGCGAAGGCAGAGGACAAGGAAGAGGTCACCAATGCAGCTGGGGCACCGCCAGCACCTCAGAAGGCAGGGTTAGCATGGCCGAAATGTGGAAAAGCTTTGTCAGCACGCCACAACAACCAGCACCACCAGCTGTTATGGAACGTCTTAGCAGGAGGCAGCATTTCACTAACATGATGGAGCAGTATGTGTGCACACGCCTACACGTACTGAATGACGGGTCTGTCCCCTTCAACTTCTGGGTCTCCAAATTGGGCACATGGCCTGAGCTTGCCCTTTACGCCTTGGAGGTGCTGGCCTGCCCTGCAGCCAGTGTACTGTCTGAACGTGTGTTTAGCACGGCAGGGGGCGTCATCACAGACAAGCGCAGCCGTCTGTCCACAGCCAATGTGGACAAGCTCACGTTCATTAAAATGAACCAGGCATGGATCCCTCAGGACTTGTCCGTACCTAGTGCAGAATAGACATGTATACCGGCACTAAGCAGCCATTGTTATACTGCAGCGCAATTGCTCATGTTTGTATTTTGGATATTTCACACTCTTTTGGAGTGTACCTTAAGTTTACAAAATTAAATTAAAACCAAAAACCTGTGTTGGCTATCTCGTCCTCCTCCACCGCCGCTTCCACCTACTCCGCTACGTCCACCGCCACGTCAAACTCCTACTCCATATGGAACTCCACCTCATAAATCATTTCACTACTTTGTCATTTACATTTTCGGGTGAAATTCACCAATTTTTGGGTGTATAGTACCACTGCTATAACTAGTAGACCGGTAAAAATAAATCAAAAAAAATTGTCAGTTACATTTTATGGTGAAATTAGCAAATTTTTTGGTGTATAGTACTACTGCTATACCTAGTAGACAGGTTAAACAAAAAAAAAAATTGTCATTTACTTTTTCGGGTGAAATTAACCAATTTTTGGGTGTATAGTACCACTGCTATACCTAGTAGGCCGGTTAAAAAATTAATAAATTGTCATTTACATTTTAGGGTGAAATTCACCAATTTTGGTGTGTATAGTACCACTGCTATACCTAGTGGACCAGAAAAAAAAAATTAAAAAAATTGTCAGTTACATTTTCTGGCGAAATAAACAAATTTTTGGGTGTATAGTACCACTGCTATACCTAATAGACTGAAAAAATAAAATAAATTGTCAGTTACATTTTTTGGTGAAATTCACCAATTTTTGGGTGTAATATACCCCTCATCTACCTAGCTGACAGCTTAATAAAGTTCAAGAATTTTTCTGTTACATTCTTGGGTTGACATTATACAATTTTAGACGTGAATAAAAACCTGCTATGCATAAGTGACAGGGAATAAAATTTAATAAATTATTCAGTAATTAATGCGCACCACATCCTTACATTCAATGCTTAAACTTTGAAAAGTTGTCACACTTTTATGCTTTAATAATTTCTCCCATATTTCAACTCTAATTTTAAATTTGAAAAAATGAATCCTCCCTTGGATGTGGTCTCTCTTTCTCACGCTCCCTCTCTGGCCTGGAACATTTATTCCCCGCCACCCGTGATCACCATGGTAGCATCATAAAAGAACATCGAAAGTTGATAGAGCAGATATCAAATTGGATCGTGAACAGCACGGGGACATGCGACATGGTGGGGCAGTAAGTGTGCACACGCCTACGCGAACTGACTGACATGGGTCAGCCCCTGCAACTTCTGGGTCTCCAAATTGGGCACATGGCCTGAGCTTGCCCTTTACCCCTTGGAGGTGCTGGCCTGCCCTGCAGCCAGTGTATTGTCTGAACGTGTGTTTAGCATGACTGGAGGGGGTTATCACAGGTTATATTTCTCAATGTTTTGGGGTGTACCCTAATTTTAAAAATAAAATTTAAACCCAAAAAGCAGTGCAGGTTACCTCCTCCTCCTCCACCGCCGCTTCCACCTACACCGCCACATCCACCGCCTCCTCAACCTCCTACTCCATATGGACCTGGTCCTCCTAGATCAAGATTATTATTTCTTACTTTTACGTATTTTATGTTATTTAAAGTCATTTCCCTATCCACATTTGTTTGCAGAGCACTTGCCATGCTCTTAACCACATTTTGAAGCCATTTTCAGCCCTCTAGCTCTTCCCATGAAATTTTTACAGCCATTATAGTGCTCAAAAGTTCGGGTCCCCATTGATTTCAATGGGGTTCGGGGTCAAGTTCGGGTTCCGAACTCAAACTTTTTCCCGAAGTTCGGCCGAACCCGTCGAACCAGAACATCCAGGTGTCCAATCAACTCTATTTATGAGCAGTCAGAACTTCAGAGATAATGGCTATACATACAGCTGCCAGAGCAGCAACCTGACTGTTCAGTGTGAAACTAAAAGCACAACACTCTAAAACTTAACCCTATACAACAAAAACTATTGAAAATGTTTAATAAAGACCAATTTTTTAAAAAAAATTATCCCAAAAAGCAATAAAAAAAAAACCTGAAATGTGTTCATAGCTTTTACAGGAAAAAGAAAGTAAACTCTTTGGAATTACCTGGATTTCTGCATTGATTACTATTAAGATGTGGTCTGTTTGTTATCTAAGTCACAATTATAGACAAAGACAATCTAACTAAACTAATAGCACAATCAGTTGTACTTTATATTTTATTGAACACTTCGGTAAGCATCCACTGTACAGGGAGAAAAAGTAAGTGACCCCCTGATGTAATAATCTGTAAAGTGGGGAAAATTGGCTTCTACCTTACAGTTTTTTTTTTGCCTTTCTCTGGATCAACTTGCAGGATAACAGGCCGAACTAAATGGACAGATGTCTTTTTTCAGCCTTATAAACTATGTTACTATGTAAAATGTATAGAGGTATAGAGTAAAGCTAGCTGCAGAAAGCCCCATATTCAATCATCTGGTAGCATCTTGCTGCTATATTAGCAGGTAATATTTGAATGTATCCGTATGGTGGGCCCCCAAAATACATTTTACCAGTGGGCCCTATGCACCCCAGTCCGACACTTTCCCTTAGGAAAAAAAACACTGCTAATATCATCTCCTTAATTGAAATACCTTTTGCTAATTACTGTAGCTCTTAGAAAAGTGAAGTCAATAACACAGGGGTTCACTTAATTACCTGACCCTGGTTTGATTCACAAGGTCTATCTATATACACTGAGCAAAAATATAAACGCAACACTTTCGGTTTTGCTCCCATTTTGCATGAGCTGAACTCAAAGATCTGAAACATTTTCTACATACACAAAAGACCCATTACTCTTAAATATTGTCCACAAATCTGTCTAAATCTGTGTTAGTGAGCACTTCTCCTTTGCCGAGATAATCCATCCCACCTCACAGGTGTGGCATATCAAGGTGCTGATTAGACAGCATGAATATTGCACAGGTGTGCGTTAGACTGCCCACAATAAAAGCCCACTCTGAAATGTGCAGTTTGATCACACAGCACAATGCCACAGATGTCGCAATGTTTGAGGGAGCGTGCAATTGGCATGCTGACTGCAGGAATGTCTACCAGAGCTGTTGTCCGTGCAATGAATGTTCATTTCTCTACCATAAGCCGTCTCCAAAGGCTTTTCAGAGAATTTGGCAGTACATCCAACCGGCCTCACAACCGCAGACCACGTGTAACCACACCAGCCCAGCACCTTCACATCCAGCATGTTCACCTCCATGATCGTCTGAGACCAGCCACCCAGACAGCTGCAGCAACAATCGGTTAGCATAACCAAAGAATTTCTGCACAAACTGTAAGAAACCGTCTCAGGGAAGCTCATCTGCATGCTTGTCGTCCTCATTGGGGTCTGAACCTGACGGCAGTTCGTCATCCTAACCGACTTGAGTGGGAAAATGCTCACATTCGATGGCGTCTGGCACGTTGGAGAGGTGTTCTGTTCACAGATGAGTCCTGGTTTTCACTATTCAGGGCAGATGGCAGACAGCGTGTGTGGAGTCATGTGGGTGAGCTGTTTGCTGACGCCAACGTTGTGGATCGAGTGGCCCATGGTGGCAGTGGTGTTATGGTATGGGCAGGCGTATGTTATGGACAATGAACACTGGTGCATTTTATTGATGGTATTTTGAATGCACAGAGATACCGTGACGAGATCCTGAGACCCATTGTTGCACCATTCATCCACGACCATCACCTCATGTTGCAGCATGATAATGCACGGCCCCATATTGCAAGATCTGTACACAATTGCTGGAAGCTAAAAACATCCCAGTTATTGCATGGCCAGCATACTCACTGGACATGTCACCCATTGAGCATGTTTGGGATGCTATGGATCGGCGTATACGACAGCGTGTTCCAGTTCCTGACAATATTCTGCAACTTCACACAGCTATTGAAGAGGAGTGGACCAACATTCCACAGGCCACAAACAACAACCTGATCAACTCTATGCGACGGAGATGTGTTGCACTGCATGAGGCAAATGGTGGAAACACCAGATACTGACTGGTTTTCTGACCCCCCTCCCCCCCAGTAAGGCAAAACTGTGCACATTTCAGAGTGTCCTTTTATTGTGGGCAGTAAAGGCACTCCTGTGCAATATTCATGCTGTCTAATCAGCACCTTGATATGCCACACCTGTGAGGTGGGATGGATTATCTCGGCAAAGGAGAAGTGCTCACTAAGGGCCCATTCACACGACCGTATGTACGGATCCGCACCTGTTCCGCAATTTTGCAGAAAATCTGCGGATGCATTCATTTATATGGGACCTCAAAAGATGCGGACAGTACACCGTGTGCTGTCCGCATCCGTTATTCCGTACCGCGGCTCAGCAAAAATAAACTATACTTGTCCGCAGAAAACGTTCCGTGGACCCATACAAGTCTATGGGTCCGCAAAAGTGTGGATTACAACGGAAATGTTTCCGTATGTAATCAGCATTTTTGTGGCTCGATGTTCGCAATTTTATTGACCCAGCCCCAAATAAAAATTGATACATTATCAGACAGGTCTGTCTGGACTAATTCAGACAGAGAAAAACCATTTTGTGATTTGGCTGTGAGTTTGTGAGTTGCCTGACATGGCTTTCTCTGTCGAGAGGATGATAGTTCTAATCCAGGAGAGAATAGAGTTGTGGGACAGTCGTTCAGAATTGTACCACGATCGTGTCCGCAAGGAGAGGTCGTGGTGCGAAGTTGCCGAAATCTTTATGCCGGACGAGTGGGCAAAGGTTGATGCCAAAGTCCAAAAAAGGATTAGTAATTAAACTTATATTTTAATATTTCTAGATTATTTTTTTATTTGAAATAAAATTGGGTTTAGGTTGTCTAGCATGTGCAGCATGCTCTGAGAAGTTTGCAAACTTCTCTGAGCAGCCTGCACTTATTTTCTAAGTGCACGAGCATGATGTCATTGTTATCTAGTCTACAGTTGCAAGAAAAAGTATGTGAACCCTTTGGAATGATATGGATTTCTGCACAAATTGGTCATAAAATGTGATCTGATCTTCATCTAAGTCACAACAATAGACAATCACAGTCTGCTTAAACTAATAACACACAAAGAATTAAATGATACCATGTTTTTATTGAACACACCATGTAAACATTCACAGTGCAGGTGCAAAAAGTATGTGAACCCTTGGATTTAATAACTGGTTGAACCTCCTTTGGCAGCAATAACTTCAACCAAACGTTTCCTGTAGTTGCAGATCAGACGTGCACAACGGTCAGGAGTAATTCTTGACCATTCCTCTTTACAGAACTGTTTCGGTTCAGCAATATTCTTGGGATATCTGGTGTCAATCGCTTTCTTGAGGTCATGACACAGCATGTCAATCGGGTTGAGGTCAGGACTCTGACTGGGCCACTCCAGAAGGCGTATTTTCTTCTGTTAACACCATTCTGTTGTTGATTTACTTCTAGGCTTTGGGTCGTTGTCCTGTTGCAACATTCATCTTCTGTTGAGCTTCAGCTGGTGGACAGATGGCCTTAAGTTCTCCTGCAAAATGTCTTGATAAACTTGGGATTTCATTTTTCCTTCGATGATAGCAATCCATCCAGGCCCTGATGCAGCAAAGCAGCCCCAAACCATGATGCCCCGACCACCATACTTCACAGTTGGGATGAGGTTTTGATGTTGGTGTGCTGTGCCTCTTTTTCTCCACACATAGTGTTGTGTGTTTCTTCCAAACAACTCAACTTTGGTTTCATCTGTCCACAGAATATTTTGCCAGTACTGCTGTGAAACATTCAGGTGCTCTTGTGCAAACTGTAAACGTGCAGCAATGTTTTTTTTGGACAGCAGTGGCTTCCTCTGGGGTATCCTACCATTAAATCCATTCTTGTTTAGTGTTTTACGTATCGTAGATTCGCTAACAGGGATGTTAGCATATGCCAAAGACTTGTAAGTCTTTAGCTGACACTCTAGGATTCTTCTTCACCTCATTGAGCAGTCTGTGCTGTGCTCTTGCAGTCATCTTTACAGGATGGCCACTCCTAGGGAGAGTAGCAGCAGTCCTGAACTTTCTCCTTATTTAGACAATTTGTCTTACCGTGGACTGGTGAACAGAAAGGCTTTTGGAGATACGGTTATAACCCTTTCCAGCTTTATGCAAGTCAACAAATCTTAATCGTAGGTCTTCTGAGAGCTCTTTTGTGCGAGGCATCATTCACATCAGGCAATGCTTCTTGTGAAAAGCAAACCCAGAACTGGTGTGTGTTTTTTATAGGGCAGGGCAGCTGTAACCAACACCTCCAATCTCATCTCATTGATTGGACTCCAGTTGGCTGACACCTTACTCCAATTAGCTCTTGGAGATGTCATTAGTCTAGGGGTTCACATACTTTTTCCACCTGCACTGTGAATGTTTACATGGTGTGTTCAATAAAAACATGGTAACATTTCATTCTTTGTGTGTTATTAGTTTAAGCAGACTGTGATTGTCTATTGTTGTGACTTAGATGAAGATCAGATCACATTTTATGACCAATTTGTGCAGAAATCCATATAATTCCAAAGGGTTCACATACTTTTTCTTTCAACTGTACATGCATGTAGTATCTAGCATGTGCAGCATGCTCAGAGAAGTTTGCAAACTTCTCTGAGCATGCTACACATGCTATATACTACATGCATGTAGACTATATTAAACATACATCCTTATTTAATTTTAGTTTTTTCACACAAAAATAAATAAAATTTATAAATAGGTTTTATTTAATTTTTTTTACAGTTAAAAGTGTCAAGACAAGATGGCATTCCTGCCGTGATCAATTTAGTCGAGAAGAAACTGTCCGGAAAGGGCGAAGTGGGGACAGTGGTGGGGGAAAAAAAACAACAACATATCTATATACCCAACAACTACAGTTTCTGAAACCTGTTTTTGAACTTAGACAGTAAGTTTTTATTTTTTTTAAATGGTTTGTTAAATAATAGTTTTCTATTTATCATATAATTTATTTATTTAACTTTTTTATTCTTTATAAAGAACCGTTGACAGTCTTGAAGAAGAAGCAGCTCAAAGTCAGTCAGCGGAAAGTCTCTTGGTAATGTCCCCTCAGGAACCCTCCTCACCGGCACCAACACCTCCTATGCCAAGTACACCACTGGCGGAGATGCCAAGAACACCGGAGAATCCGCATGGTCAAAAATGTGCTAGTAAAAGGAAACGTCCTACTCCTCCTCAGCCTGTTTCGGGCTGAAATACTTGAGACATGGTAGACTGCCATGTTCTCGAGTATTTATCCCGAAAAACAAGCCTGAGTGTCAGGAGGACTCTATAATGTTGGGCATGAGGCCTTTTTTACAGAGGGTCCCAAAATCCCGGCAACATGTGTGTTGCCTCTATACAGTAACTGCCGTATTAGAGATTTTTGCTGGGCCTCAAATACCGATGCATGTATATAATTATCTTAATGACGCCAGGAAACAACTACATATACGACCTGCAACTCAGATGCAGCAGCAGCCGTTTTAGCCAGGAATGTTTTAAGCTCAAAGGACAACAAGGGTCTATCCTGAGGCCTCTACCTCATCAACAGAGGCATATTCCTTTTCACGTGATCCTTATGAGTTATGAATTTTTTATTATTTTATGTTAAGTTAAAAAAAAATTAAAACAAAAAAACTTTATTTTTCTTTATTCAATTTTTTATTCAAAAAAAGCATATTAACATGTGTTACAATAGCTAGTGCGGGGGTATGCGAGCTCTGGCACTCCATCTGTGGTGATACTACGACTCCCAGCATGCTCCATTCATTTATATGGTGTTCTGTAAACAGCAAACAAGTTTCCATTTTGAGTGTTTCATTTTTACCACAGCTGGAGTGCCAGAGGTCAGTCATCACCATCACAGCTGTAGTACTTTTTTCAATGAGGTATTAGTTTTTTTCAAATTCATTAAAATAAAAATTACAGTTTTTGGAAAAAAAATTAGCTCACAAGCCCACGTCAAGGGTCCTCATTCTCTTGCGAGTCCCTAATCTAATCTAACAATATGGGAACTAACTAACTAAAAATATCAATTTAAATAAATTTATATAACTATAACCCAAGATTTATCTACGAGTACCACGAATGCTGTTCAGCTGCCATGATAATGCACCCTCTGTACTAATTAAGTAATCAGCAAAGAGTTCTCGAACTGCTAGTTCAGCAGATCCAGGTCTTCCATGCTGATTATGGTCTAATCCAACAGATGGGTATCGGAAAAGGGGCCACTTCAGGTTCGGAAGGTGCATCATGAATCCTGGTGAAGTGTAAAATCACACATGCCTGTATCACCAGGGTGGCATTTTGCGGACTCATTTGCAAGGATGACATGAATACTCTCCATTTATTGGACAGTATTCCGAAAGCACATTCAACATATCGAGGTGCACAAGACAGACGATAATTAAATCTCGTAAAAGCTTGCATTACATGTGAAGATAATGCAAACCCTTCGTCTGCCACGATTACAAGTGGAGCGGCTGAAGCAGAAGAACCGGGTAGTCGTCTGGGCTCTGGCAAGGCAAGTTGGTTGGCGCAAAGCCAATCACCTATTCTAGAAGAACAGAAGATGCGGGCATCTGCTGTGCTTTCATAGGCCCCAATATTAACAATAATAAATATATAATTACTGTCACCTAGACCAACAGCACAATAGAAAAAAATTGTTTGAAATTAAAATATTGGGACCCTGAGTGAGGCGGTTTCTTAACACGAATGTGCTTGCCATCCAATGCCCCAATGCAGTTAGGAAACTGTGCAGATTGGTAAAATCCATCAGCAATTCTAAGCCAATCTTCTGCCTTGGGTTGGGGCATCACCGCATCTCTGAGTCGCTGCCAGATAAATTGACATGTGTGACAGACGATCCCAGATATTGTTGAGATTCCCAGCAGATGCTCATAATGCAAGGAAGCAAAAGAGTTCCCTGTGGCAAGGAACCTGTGAAGAGAAAAAATTAAATTCTAAGTTCCTGATAGTTAAAAAAATAACATTTTAAGTTAACATTAAGGATAGACTAATAAACTTACCTCAATGTGACTAGAAGTCTTTCTTCTGGAGAAATGCTGCGCCTCATGTTTGTGTCCTGGAAAGTAAGTCCAGAACAGAGAAACACAAGCAACATATCGAATGTACCAACTGACATACTGCAGTAACCCTGAAATCTATCAGGGTGCTGATGCAAGTCAAAGTACAAGGTATGAAAGTGGCCCTTCTGTAGGCGCTGGGAGACAATGGGATGAACCCACCACCTCCTCCTTCTCAGTTCTTCAGACAGCATAGCTGGCTGCCATCCAAATCTCAGAGAAACTAGCCAGTACAGAAGAACCTCATGTTCAGTAGCCATGATACACTAAGAAATAAAGTCCGAAACAGATGCCGACCAAGCACAAGTTTCACACTAAGCTCTCTGTGTAGTCAAAGCCAGACAAAATGGCAACAATGCAATCTGAGGATTATTTTATATACATGCCACCTTTTTTTAAAAATTCTCCACAGAAATCTTTATATAAAATATTAAAAGACACCTTTTTTGCGAAAAAACTGTTCCACTTTTTTGCGGATCCGCAAAGCAGTACGGTCGTGTGAATGGGCCCTTAGACAGATTTGTGAACAATATTTGAGAGTAATGGGTCTTTTGTGTATGTAGAAAATGTTTCAGATCTTTGAGTTCAACTCATGCAAAATGGGAGCAAAACCGAAAGTGTTGCGTTTATATTTTTGCTCAGTATATATACAGTACAGACTAAAAGTTTGGACACACCTTCTCATTCAAAGAGTTTTCTTTGTTTTCATGACTATGAAAATTGTAGATTCACACTGAAGGCATCAAAACTATGGCATCCACATATGTGGAATTATATACATAACAAAAAAGTGTGAAACAACTGAAAATATGTCATATTCTAGGTTCTTCAAAGTAGCCACCTTTTGCTTTGATTACTGCTTTGCACACTCTTGGCATTCTCTTGATGAACTTCAAGAGGTAGTCCCCTGAAATGGTTTTCACTTCACAGGTGTGCCCTGTGAAGTGAAAGGTGTGCCCTGAGAAGGCGTCCTGTTGCCATGGGAACCTTCCCCGTCTGCCAGAACTGCGCAGACGGGGAAGGGTGAGGATGGGGCTGGCGGGGGGCTGTCTGGGGGCTCTCTCCCTCTCCCATCGGGGGGCTGCAAAGGCCCCCCGATCGGAGAGGGAGGGAGCTCCCTGAGCTGTTAACCTTTTCCATACAGCGGTCCGTACGGACCGCCTTATGGAAAGGGTTAAACGGCTGACCTCGCATCACCGATGTCAGCCGTTTATACCAGGGTGTCAGCAATGTGCTGGCACCGTGGTATACCCACTGTACACCAACGATTATTCAATGGGAGGCGGGCGGGGGATCGCGATCCCGCCTGCCGCACCGCCCACCGCCCGCACTGCCCGCAACCCCCCCTGCACCTCCCACCGGGCTAAAATCATTCAGAGGTGCAGGGGGGGTGATAAATATATATTTTCGCCACACTAAAGTTTCTGATCGCCGCGGTCAGGGACCGCGGGGATCAGAAACTGCAGAAATCGCAACAAACCGCAGGTCTGAATTGACCTGCGTTTGTTGCGATCGCGGACATGGGGGGGTCACGGGACCCCCCCCCGCGCATTTAGCCGAGGTGCCTGCTCAATGATTTGAGCAGGCACCTTGTTCCGATCACAGCCGGCCGGGCGGCAGTGATCGGAACAACACATGACGTACCGGTATGTCATGTGTCCTTAAGGACTCGGGAAACATGCCGTACCGATACGTCATGTGTCCTTAAGGGGTTAAGAAATGAAGGTCAGTCAGTTAGCCGAAAAAATTGGGAAAACTTTGAAAGTAAGGGCTATTTGACCATGAAGAATAGTGATGGGGTGCTGCGCCAGATTACCTGGCCTCCACAGTCACCGGACCTGAACCCAATCGAGATGGTTTGGGGTGAGCTGGACCGCAGAGTGAAGGCAAAAGGGCCAACAAGTGCTAAGCATCTTGACTGTTGGAAGACCATTTCAGGGGACTACCTCTTGAAGCTCATCAAGAGAATGCCAAGAGTGTGCAAAGCAGTAATCAAAGCAAAAGGTGGCTACTTTGAAGAACCTAGAATATGACATATTTTCAGTTGTTTCACACTTGTTTGTTATGTATATAATTCCACATGTGTTAATTCATAGTTTTGATGCCTTCATAGTCATGAAAATAAAGAAAACTCTTTGAATGAGAAGGTGTGTCCAAACTTTTGGTCTGTACTGTATATATATATATATATATATATATATATATATATTAGTTTGTGTATTTTACCTCACTCTCTCTGATTGTTGCTAGACATCTGCTTTATTACCCAAATAACACCAACAAAATGTCTGTACTGTATATGATGTTTGTTGAATGATGGAATAGACCTTGAACTCACAATTGATTACAAAATGCATTAGATAACATTATATTACTCTTGCTCTATATTGCTCTCATATTACAAGATGAGATAGGGTTAAACTAAAATAGTTCCTTCTGACTGTGTAGAATACTGCTGGCTTCTACCTTATAAATGTTGCAGCCTGCAACGATGAAAGGCAGAAAGCATGCTAAATAAGCCATTTTTTGCAAGCATCATATTATCTGTATCAGTTTATCTCAATTTGTACCCATACTCAAATGGGTATGCTACATGAGTCTGCCCACAAGAGTGTTAAAACAGAATACACAGAGTCTAGGCACTTTCTGAACAATTATCTACAGCACCAAATCAGCCAAAAGGAAGCAGAGAGAGCAACTAGTATGCTACTCTGGTTTTCTTGGCAATATATTGGTTGTCTGGGGGGGGGGGGGTACTCTTTCTCATTAAAGGGAGTTTCTAGAATGCATAGTACGTGTGTGGTGTACTGTAGGCCAAATAATGCCCCTCTGGGTTTGTTAGGAGAATATTCAAATTAGCTTTCCTAAGCCTATCTGATGCTGGCAGATGTAAGATGTGCTAATTTTTCGTTTCTTTTTCCCAGAAACCCAGAGGAACATTGACTGGCTTACAATACTCCTTATGCATGCTCAGCATCTTCCTTACGAAGAAATAGTACCCCAACTAAGGCTTCTCAGGCAGCCAAGCAGAAGTTTTTTCGTTTAGCTCTGTCAAATGGTAGTTACTCAGAAAGAGCTAGATTCCTCGTATGAGGAAGTTCTTCTTTCCTTATTTAAAAGTCGACTAGCTTGAATGCCTTTTTTCCAGAGAAGCATTGTAAATAAAAAAAATTAAAAATAAAAAGCCCTGATTCAACAGTTTGATGCTAGCACCAAAAACTTAGTGGATAAAAAGAGGTGAAAACTGAAAGGTGAAGCACAAGGAGATATTTATATGTATAAATACAATCAACTCAATTCTATGGATTTTGACTTAAAAATAAATTTGGGTTCTAAAAATCCAAATATTTTGCAATGCAAGAAGTGGAAAACCACATGTGGAAAACATATATAATTCAGCCTGATTTCTCAAAAGATGAGGGTTTTAAAACTACATCATAGACTTCCAATCATTGCTCAACATTTTAAACAAAAAAAAAACTAAACAAATAGATACACTATCCTCACAGCTACAACCTGCTCTTTCTGGACAAAAGCCCTTTATCACAGCAGAACAGATAGAATCAGCTATTTAAGTTGAGAGGTCTTGGCGAGCATCAACAATCACAAGAAGATGATGGTGGGGAACGTCAATTAATGTTTAATGAGGTGGATGATGATGAGACACAGTTGCCAATAACTCAACGGCAATTACTGTCTCAAGAGGTTGAGGAAGAGGATGAGACACAGTTGTCAATCACTGAGGTAGTGGTTAGGTCAACAAGTCAGGAGGATGAGCAGAGTGAGGAGGTGGAAGAGGATAAGGTCACTGACCCAACGTGGGAAGGGGGAAAGGCGAGCGAGGACAGCAGTACAGAGGGGGAGGGATCTGCAGCACCGCAACAGACTGGAAGAGGCAGTGGGGTGGCAAAAGGGAGAAAGTGGGCCACACCAAACAGGCCCGCAACTATTCCATGGAGCACCCCCTTGCAGAAATCTCCCTTGCCAAGGGGTAGGTGTTCCGCAGTCTGGTGCTTTTTTGAGGAAAGTGTGGACGACAAAAGAATTGTAATTTGCTACCTGTGCCATACGTAAATGAGCAAGGGGCGTGAACCCTAGCAACCTCACCACCACCAGCATGATCCGCCACATGGCATCCAAGCACCGTAACAAGTGGGACGAAAGCCTGGGTTCACAATCTGTGTCTGCGGCTCACACCACTGCCTCCTCTTCCCCTGTGTTACGTGCTGGCCAATCCCCTGACGAAGGCGCAGACCCGGATGCCTCCCGCCCTGCACCTGGACCTTTGCAAGCACCATCAGCGACCACATCCCCTTCCCTGTCCCAGCGTAGCGTACAAATGTCCTTACCCCAGGCATTTGAACTCAAGAGCAAATACCCAGCCACCCACCCACAGGTCATAGCACTAAATGCGCAAGTTTCCAAATTACTGGCCCTGTAAATGTTGCCATTTAGGCTTGTGGACACTGAGGCCTTCCGCAGCCTCATGTCGGTGGCCATCCCGCGTTACGCAGTCCCCAGCCGCCACTATTTTTGAAGGAGTGCCGTGTCTGCCTTACACCAACATGTGTCCGGTAACATCACACGTGCCCTGACCAATGCAGTTACTGGGAAGGTCCACTTAACCACGGACACATGGACAAGTGCATTCGGCTAGGGACGCTACATTTCCCTGACGGCACACTGGAAGTTGGAGGCCGGGAGCGAGTCGTACCCTGGGATGGCACAGGTGCTACCGACGCCAAGGATTGCTACCGACTCCAAGGATTGCGGGCCCTATGTCGATCAGGGTTTCCACCAGCACCTACGTTAGTGGCTCCAATCCCCACTTCTCCTCCTCCGCTTCCTCCTCCACTTCCACCTCCGAATTATCCGCGTGCAGCACCAGTCAGTCATCAGTCGATAGCTGGAAGCAGTGTAGCACTGCAGTGGGGAAGCGGCAACAGGCCGTGCTTAAGCTGATATGCTTAGGGGACAAACAGCACACCACCGCAGAGCTGTGGCAGGGGATAAGAGACCAGACTGAGCTGTGGCTCTCGACACTCAACCTTGAACCAGGCATGGTTGCTTCTGATAATGGCTGTAATTTGGTGGCAGCTTTGGAGCTCAGCAAGCTCACACACATCCCATGCCTAGCCCACGTCTAAACTTAGTGGTTCAGCGGTTTCTCAAAACCTACCCCAATTTGCCTGAGCTACTGGTGAAGGTGCGCCGCATGTGTGCACATTTCCGCAAGTCATCGACAGCTTCAGCCAGTTTGTCAACGCTGCAGCAGCGCTTGAAATTGCCAGCTCACCGGCTGTTGTTTGACGTGAGCACACACTGGAACTCCACGTTCCACATGTTGGCCAGGCTTTGTGAGCAGCAGAGGGCAGTAGTGGAATACCAGCTGCAACATGGTCGTCGCCTTTACAGTCAGCTTCCGCTTTTCACAAGCGAGGGATAATGCTATTATCAGCGTAACCATCCCACTTCTGTGTCTACTCAAACACTCACTGCTCACAATTAAGGACGACGCTTTGCATGTGGAAGAGGTGGAAATGGGGGAAGAGATACAAAGAGTGATAGCCAGACCACCCTTAGTTTGTCTTCTCAGCGCGAATTGGACAATGAAGAGGAGGAGAAGCAGGAGATGGTTGCCTCCGCTACAGAGGGTAGTACCCATGGAAGTTTAATTCTATCAGTTCTGCATGGGTGGGCAGAAGAGGAGAAAGAGAATGAGGAGATTGAGAGTGATCCTCCTGATGATGACAGCGAAGTCTTGCCTGTTGGTACTCTAGCACACATGGCTGACTTCATGATAGGCTGCCTTTCCCACGACCCTGCGCGTTATACGCATTTTAGACAACACAGATTACTATGTTGTTCACCCTTCTCGACCCCCGCTACAAAGAGAACTTCTCATCTCTCATTCCTCTGGTAAAGAGGATGAGCAAAACGGTGCAATAACAGAAGATCCTTGTTGAAAAATTGCTCCAAAAATTTCCATCTGACAACGCTGGCGGCAGAGTCCGTAGTTCCTTGGCCATCCGAGGAGGGAAGACAAGGGGAACACACAGCAGTTCAAACAGAGGCAGGGCAACACTCTCCAAAGCCTCGGACAGTTTCATGACACCCCGCCAGCACCCTCACCCAGATGCGCGGCCTAGTGTCACAAGGAGGGAAACATTTTGGAAGATGGTGAAGGAGTACATAGCAAACAGTGTCAGCGTCCTCAATGAGCCCTCAGTGCCTTACAACTACTGAGTGTCCAAGCTGGACACCTGGCACGAATGGCGCTCTACGCCTTGGAGGTGCTGGCCTGCCCTGTCGCCAGCGTTTTGTCTGAGCGGGTATTTAGTGCTGCTGGTGGCATTATAACAGATAAGTGTATCCGCCTGTCAACTGAAAATGCTGACAGGTTGACTCTTATAAAAATGAACAAGGCCTGGATTTACCATGACATCTCGACTCCACGAGAGGAAAGCTGATGAACATAAAGGCACTTTAAATGTGTTGTTTACAATGTACAGAATACACTGTATTCCAATGCACCCCTTCCACCACAAACAAGGGTATATGGTTGAATCTTCCTTTTCTCATCCTCCTTCTCCTCTTCCATCATATCAACATGCTTATTTGTCGCATATAATGCCCTCGCATATATGCCCTTCGCATATAATGTTTTACAGGGTCAGCTCAGCTACAGGCCCTCGTATATAATTTTTGGGAGGGTCAGCTCACCAGCAGGCCCTCACCTACATTGTTTTACAGGGTCAGCTCAGCAGCAGGCCCTCGCATATAATTTTTAGAGGGTCAGCTCACCAGCAGACCCTTGCATATAATGTTTTACAGGGTCAGCTCACCAGCAGGCCCTCACCTACAATGTTTTACAGGGTCATATCACCAGCAGGCCCTTGCATATCATTTTTTAGAGGGTCAGCTCACCAGCAGGCCCTCGCATATAATGTTTTACAGGGTCAGCTCACCAGCAGGCCTTCACCTACAATCTTTTACAGGGTCAGCTCACCTGAAGGCCCTCTCATATAATTTTTTAGAGGGTCAGCTCACCAGCAGGCCCTCACCTACAATGTTTTACAGGGTCAGCTCACCTGAAGGCCCTAGCATATAATTTTTTAGAGGGTCAGCTCTCCAGCAGGCCCTCACTTACAAGTCCAGTCTGGTCAACACAATCCTCACCGCCGGCGGTCACGTAACTAGTGAATTAACCAGACAAATTGCTCTACCAACTAAGAACGTCCATGCACCACCACCCACAGAATTGAGAAAGAGCTATCAATCTGTCAATCCTTTACGTGTCCGGGCTGGGTGAGGTTTCCCGTGTTGAGTCAAATTAAGCCGCAGGCTCCACTCGTGGTGGTGCCCTTCCGTCACTTCCTTTAAGTTTTAGCTTTGCAACCATACTCCCCCCGGAACCCAAATACTTTGGTTTCCTGGAAGCTGCTTGGCGGTTCATGGGAATAACGCGGCCGGATCGTCGGTCGTCATAGTTTGTGGTCGGAACCATGACGGTATCTGATCGTCTTCGAAC
This sequence comes from Bufo bufo, assembly GCF_905171765.1. NCBI lineage: Eukaryota > Metazoa > Chordata > Amphibia > Anura > Bufonidae > Bufo > Bufo bufo. The sequence goes on along the minus strand of NC_053391.1, from coordinate 192,064,976 downwards.
CTCTGACTTTCGTTTTTGATTAATGAAAACATTCTTGGCAAATGCTTTCGCTTTGATTCGTCTTGCGCCGGTCCAAGAATTACACCTCTAGCGGCGCAATACGGATGCCCCCTGCCATCCCTCTTAATCATGGCCCCAGTTGCGAAAACCAACAAAATAGAACCAGAGTCCTATTCCTTTATTCCTAGCTGAAGTATTCAGGCGACCCGGCCTGCTTTGAACGCTGTAAAAAAAAAAATATGGACAGCTAAGCTGCAGGCACTATCCCATATTTTTTTAAATGGTCAGCTCAGCAGCAGGCCCTCAACCATAATGTTTTAGTTGTCAGCATAGCAGAAGGCCCTCGCATATAATTTTTTAGAGGGTCAAATCACCTGCAGGCCCTCTCATATAATGTTTTAGAGGGTAAGCTCACCTGCAGGCCCTCACCTACAATTTTTTACAGGGTCAGCTCACCTGCAGGGTCTTAACTAATTATACCTAATAGGTCATTTGTGCGCATGCTGCCTTGCTTTGAAGTGGTAGCCGTAGCTGTTTCTCAGGCTCCCTCTCCGGAATCAAATGCTGATTCTCCGTTACTCACGGTCACCGTGGTTCGCGCTGAAAATAACATTGAAAGTTGTCAGGGCGTACATCAGAATGGATTGTCGTCATCACGGGGACGTGCGATCGGGCCCAGGTTATCTAGAGTCACCAAAGTGGCAGCAAGCCCTCGCCCATAATGTTTTAGAGGGTCACCAGCAGGTCCTTGCTCCTAATGTTTTTGAGGGTCACCAGCAGTCCATCAAACATAATTTTTGAAGGGTGTATGATGCCCTTTTTTATGTGTAACAAAGGGTGTATTGTAGTGCCGGTTCCTTGTAATTTTTGCCAGCCCTTTCACTTAGTGGATAGGCTTTATGAGTGTAGGAGTCCCACTACCTGAACAATTGTACCACAATGTGAATGAGGCCCTCCTTTATGTGATATACAGGTTGTATCGGAGTGCCTCTTCCTTGTAATTTTTGGCAGCACTTGCACTTTATATACAAGTAAATATACAGGAAAGAATGTTTCCTAACAATTTTTCCTCTAGAATTTATTTTATCTACAGTTTTATGCGTATTATTGTCAGTCTGTAAAAGTGGCGTACTACTCGGACAACATCGTTCCCAGCAGCGACCTAGGAGTCCAAGATGCATCCAGACAACCTCCTCATGCTGTTTTTGAACCATTTCGGTGGTGTTTCCATCAATTTCTGACCATTTCCTATGAACCAGGGGGTGCCTGGTTTAATGCTCGGGTTCTCCTATTGACTTCCATTGTGCCCGGGTGCTCGGTAGAATCCCGATGTGTTCGTCCCGAACCCCCGTGCACCCGAGCACTATGGTGCTCGATTAACACTACTGATCACATATGCTAAAGTGGCCTCCATAATAGAAATAGTTCTTCATTAAAGGTCCCCCCAAGGCCTCTCAACTAGAAAAGTTGACTATCTATTTTGTTCGGACAAAGGCTTCTCGTACTGGAAGAGCTATTTATAGATCTGAGTTTGGCTTAGGTTAGTTTCCCACTAGCATTAAACTGTTCTGGTGACTATAATGGGGACTGGGAAAATGGCCTCTTTCTGGCTTTAATGCTGGATCCCATTATTGTCAATGGGTTCTGGTAGGTAAAAGTACAGTAGTATCTGGATATGATGAACTGGTAGGCTGTTCCTCTACTGGAACAATTTAGTGCTACTGTCTGTTTAAAAGACTGATTGGAAAGCCACCCTGTAGTTGTGAAACTAGGTTTCACAGGTTTTTTAATCCTTTCAGAAAGAAAGCTGATTTGCACATCTTTTTCACATGCGGGTGTCTCTCTTGATTTGCCTGAAATGAACTGCAAAATATTTGGGGTTGGTAGAATACAAATATTTTGGAAAATTCAGCCTGAATTCCATATAGATAGAATAGATTTTCTTATCTCTAGTATGTATACTTATACATATCTCCTTGTGCTTCGTAGACCAATTTTCCCCTTTTTTTTTATTCGCTAAATTTTTGGTGGTAGTCTCAAACTGTTCAATCGGTGCTTTTTCATAAAAAAGATTTTTCCTTAGTGGTAGCTTCTAACTGTTCAATCAGTTCTTTTTCATAATATTTGTATCTATTGCTGTGCTAGTATCTTTACATAATGCCTCTCTGGAACAGAGACATGCAAGCTAGTCTCCTTTCCAAAAGGAAAGCAAAACTGTCTTGTACCAGGAATGTACTCTTTCTGGGTAACTACCATTTAACAAAACTAAGCAAAAAAAAAAACTTTGCTTGGTTGCCTGAGAGGCCTTGGTTGGGGTATTATTTCTTCTTATGGCCGAGTATACATGAGGAGTATTGTAAACTGGTCAACTTTTCTCTCTCCCTCTCTCTCCCAGTGTTATCTACCCATTTTCAGGGCACTTGCAGCAACTTCAGCTTAAGAAGAATCAATTCGGAACCAATCTTTTAAAAAAATGTGCTGAACCTGAAACAAACCGAATCTCAAAAGGTTCGGTCAACTCTAACCTGTACTATTCAATATGATGACAAGTGAAAGCATCTTACTACAGACAAGGTTTGTTTGTAGTCTAAAACCATGGAGATACATCAATCTGCACTGGAGCTGACACAAAATGGTAGGATAGTTTTAAATAATACTATTTGCAAAGTTACTTTATTTTAGTAACATAGTAACATAGTATATAAGGCTGAAAAAAGACATCTGTCCATCCAGTTTGGCCTGTTATCCTGCATGTTGATCCAGAGGAAGGCAAAAACTCCTGTGAGGTACAAGCCAAATTCCTTCCAGACTCCAATAAGGAATTCCGAATAACTCCCTGGATCAACAACCCCACTCTAGTAGCTATAGCCTGTAATATTATTACACTCCAGAAATACATCCAGACCCCTCTTGAATTCCTTTATTGTACTCACCATCACCACCTCCTCAGGCAGAGAGTTCCATAGTCTCACTGCTCTTACCATAAAAAATCCTCTTCTATGTTTGTGTACAAACCTTCTTTCCTCCAGACGCAGAGGATGTCCCCTCGTCACAGTCACAGTCCTGGGGATAAATAGATGATGGGAGAGATCTCTGTACTGCCCCCTGATATATTAATACATAGTAATTAGATCTCCCCTCAGTCGTCTTTTTTCTAAAGTGAATAACCCTAATGTTGATAATCTTTCAGGGTACTGTAGTTGCCCCATTCCAGTTATTACTTTAGTTTCCCTCCTCTGAACCCTCTCCAGCTCTGCTATGTCTGCCTTGTTTACTGGAGCCCAGAACTGTACACAGTACTCCATGTGTGGTCTGACTAGTGATTTGTAAAGTGGTTGGACTATGTTTTTATCACGGGCAGCTATGCCCCTTTTGATGTAACCCATTATTTTATTGGCCTTGGCAGCAGCTGCCTGACACTGGTTTTTACTGCTTAGTTTGCTGTTTATTAAAATTTCTAGGTCCTTCTCCATGTCAGTGTTACCGAGTGTTTTACCATTTACTATGTATGGGTGATTTGCATTATTCCTTCCCATGTGCATAACCTTACATTTGTCAGTGTTAGGCCTCATGCACACGACCGTTGTGTGCATGCGCGTCCGTTCCGTCATTTTTCACAGTTTAGCGGAGGTCCCATTCATTTCTATGGAGCTGTGAAAAAAAACTGATAGTCCTCCGTTTTTTCTCTGCGTCCGTGATTCCAGTCCTTCAAAAAAATATAACCTGTCCTATTCTTGTCAGTGGAAAACGGAGGACGGACCCATTCAAGTCAATGGGTCCGTCAAAAAAAACTGATGCACAACTGGTATGTCATCCGTGTCTGCGTCCGTGTCCATTTTTTTCTACAAGACCTTGGTGCAATAAAATTACACTTTTTATTAACCTTCCTTTTTTTTCCTCTGTCAGACAAAAAAAAAGGAAGACACAAGGAAACACAACTGAAGCAAAATCGGACACGGACCACTGAAGCCAAATCACTGACAGTGAAAAAACACTGTCGTGTGCATGAGGCCTTAAACCTCATCTGCCACTTCTCTGCTCAAGCCTCTAATCTATCCAGATCCATCTGTAGCTGTATAGTGTCCTCTTCTGTGTCAATTACTTTACACTGTTTAGTGTCATCTGCAAAAATTTATATTTTACTGTGCAAGCCTTCTACAAGATTATTAATAAATATATTGAAGAGAATAGAGCCCAGTACTGACTCCTGAGGTACCCCACTAGTGACAGTGACCCAATCTGAGTGTGTACCGTTAATAACCACCCTCTGTTTTCTATCACTCAGCCAGTTACTTACCCACATACAGACATTTTCTCCCAGTCTGAGCATTCTCATTGTATGTACAGGGTGGGCCATTTATATGGATACACCTTAATAAAATGGGAATGGTTGGTGATATTAACTTCCTGTTTGTGGCACATTAGTATATGTGAGGGGGGAAACTTTTCAAGATGGGTGGTGACCATGGCGGCCATTTTGAAGTCAGCCATTTTGAATCTAACTTTTGTTTTTTCAATAGGTAGAGGGTCATTTGACACATCAAACTTATTAGGAATTTCACAAGAAAAACAATGGTGTGTTTGGTTTTAACGTAACTTTATTCTTTCATGAGTTATTTACAAGTTTCTGACCACTTACAAAATGTGTTCAATGTGCTGCCCATTGTGTTGGATTGTCAATGCAACCCTTTTCTCCCACTCTTCACACACTGATAGCAACACCGCAGGAGAAATGCTAGCACAGGCTTCCAGTATCCATAGTTTCAGGTGCTGCACATCTCGTATCATCTGAAGGCAATTGTCTATGCTGTGAAGATACGAGATGTGCAGCACCTGAAACTACGGATACTGGAAGCCTGTGCTAGCATTTCTCCTGCGGTGTTGCTATCAGTGTGTGAAGAGTGGGAGAAGAGGGTTGCATTGACAATCCAACACAATGGGCAGCACATTGAACACATTTTATAAGTGGTCAGAAACTTGTAAATAACTCATGAAAGAATAAAGTTACGTTAAAACCAAGCATACCATTGTTTTTCTTGTGAAATTCCCAATAAGTTTGATGTGTCACATGACCCTCTTCCTATTGAAAAAACAAAAGTTGGATTCAAAATGACCGACTTCAAAATGGCCGCCATGGTCACCACCCATCTTGAAAAGTTTCCCCCCTCACATATACTAATGTGCCACAAACAGGAAGTTAATATCACCAACCATTCCCATTTTATTAAGGTGTATCCATATAAATGGCCCACCCTGTACTAACCTTTTATGTGGCACAGTGTCAAATGCTTTGGAGAAGTCCAGATAAACGACATCCATTGATTCGTCGCTGTCAAGTCTAGAACTTACCCCCTCATAGAAACTGATTAAATTAGTTTGACTTGACCGATACCTCATGAAGCCATGCTGATATGATGTTATTTGCTTGTTTTCATTGAGATCCTCCAAGATAGCATCTCTTAGAAAACCTTCAAACAGTTTACCCACAACAGATGTTAAACTTATCAAAAAGGGACCTAGACACTCACGCTTATCTGGAGTAAATGGTACTTTAATGTTGACATAAAATAACACATAAAATTGTACTATTAAAATGCATGCATTTACATATAAAAGCCCTAATGAAAAGGCTAACTATCCACCAAAGGAGGGACTGGGCACGGAATTATCACACACAGTCAATTGGTATATCCGAACCAGTCCGCCGTGTGACGAATCACACTGTTCTAAAATATAATTCTTAAAATTCATCCATCAGCCAATGCAAAAATCGCAAAAGACACAAAAATCGCAACTCGCGATATGAATCGCATATGATAAGTCAGTCTATTCAATGTGTCTCCACAATACTTGTAACAGGAAAATGTCCGTAGTATTCCAAGTTTCGATAACCAAGAGTTATATCCACAGAATTATCGATTTGGTGCCAAATAGTTAAAAATCGAGCATCACAGTCAACGAATCACTTAAACATTCCTCTGGGTTATACGATATACTCACAGAACAGGCTCTTTTACGGGCAGGATTCGGTGCAAATTCCGCGACGTCCCGCGTGGTATACTGCACCAGGCCCTCCGCTCCTGTTTACTTACGTAAGTACCGATGTAGTTTATCAGAGGAATAAGACGAATCTGTACAGAATGTCAGTTTGTAATGTGATGTCTCGAACAAAGGTTCTCCGTTAGTTCGTATGGTCCTTGCTGGCGTTTGCCATGTACAGGTGCTTTTGAACTTGGCGCCAATATTTCTGTCAGTAATTCCAGATCACGAGTTACCACGGACTTTAACGTTTTCTTTAGGCAAAGTTCTTATAAGGCTACTTTCACACTTGCGTTCAGAGCGGATCCGTCTGCTGTCTGCACAGACGGATCCGCTCCTATAATGCAGACGTTTGGATCCGTTCAGAACGGATCCGTCTGCATTTTAGTTTAGAAAAAATTCTAAGTGTGAAAGTAGTTCAGACGGATCCGTCCAGACTTTACATTGAAAGTCAATGGGGGACGGATCCGTTTGAAAATTGAGCCATATTGTGTCAACTTCAAACGGATCCGTCCCCATTGACTTACATTGTAAGTCTGGACTGATCCGTTTGCCTCCGCACGGCCAGGCGGACACCCGAACGCTGCAAGCAGCGTTCAGGTGTCCGCTTGCTGAGCGGAGCGGAGGCTGAACGCTGCCAGACCGGATCCGCATCCACTCAGAATGCATTGGGGCAGTACGGATGCGTTCGGGGCCGCTTGTGAGACCCTTCAAATGGAGCTCACAAGCGGAGCCCCGAACGCTAGTGTGAAATTAGCCTTAGTTGCGATTTTCTTTACTTTCAAATGGAGGATCTAGACCAAACGCGTTTCGGGACATTAGATGGTCCCTTCCTCAGTGGTTAGAAAGCATCTCTTAGAAAACCAGATGTTAAACTTACCGGCCAATAGTTTCCGGGGTCTGTTTTTGCACCCTTTTTGAATATTTGCACCACATTTGCTATGCGCCAATCCTGTCAGTATAGAGTCTGTAAATATCAGAAATAAGGGTCTGGCTATGACATTACTTAATTCTCTTAGGATATGTGGGTGTATGACATCGGCCCTGGCGATTTGTCTATTAATCTTTTTAAGTCGCTGTTGTACTTCTTCCTGGGTCAGACAGGGCACTTTTGATGGGGAATTTACTTTTACATTCTGCATTTCATCTGACAGTTTATTTTCCTCAGTGAATACAGTGGAGAAAAAAATATTTAATAGCTTTGCTTTCTCATCGTCGCTCTCTGCAACTCTCCCCTCATTGCTCTGTAGATGGCCGACACCTACAGATTTATATATTTTACCATTTATATAATTGAAGAACATTTTAGGGTTAGTTTTGCTCTCTTTGTCAATTAATCTCTCGGTCTCTAGTTTGGCAGCTTTTATTTGTTTTTTACATATTCTATTTTTTTCCTTATAGTTTTTCAGTACTTCGTCGCAACCCTCCTGTTTTAGTGATTTAAATGCTTTCTTTTTGTCATTTATTGCCTTATTTACAGTTCTATTTATCCACATTGGTTTCTTCTTGTTCCTTAACCTTTTATTCCCATAAGGTATGTACCTCTCACAATTAGATTTTAGGATGCTTTTAAAAATTTCCCATTTTGTGGCTGTATTTTTGTTTTTGAGGACTTTGTGCCAGTTAGTTAGGCCTATGGCCTCTCTTAGTTGGCTAAAGTTAGCTTTTTTGAAGTTTGGTATTTTTTTTCCTCCCTGTAGAAACGCTTGTTTGAAGGATAATTGGAAGGTTATTAATTTATGGTCACTATTTCCCAGGTGTCCCCCAACCTGCACATCTGTTGTTCTGTCAGGTCTATTGGTTAATACTAAGTCCAGTATGGCCGTCCCTCTAGTCGGGTCCTGAACCAGTTGGGAAAGGTAATTGTCTTTGGTTATTGCCAAGAACCTGTTTCCTTTATGAGATGTACAGCTTTCGGTTTCCCAGTCTATATCTGGGTAGTTGAAGTCCCCCATAATAACCACCTCATTATGATTTGCTGCCTCGTCTATCTCGTTTTGTAGTAGATTTTCTGTGGACTCTGGTATATTAGGTGGTTTATAATAAACTCCTATTAGTAATTTATTATTATTTTTGCCTCCATGTATTTCTACCCACAGTGACTCCACATGTTCATGTCCCTCACTTATATCTTCTCGGACTGTGGGCTTTAGACAGGACTTTACATAAAGGCAGACCCCTCCCCCTCTCCGGTTTTGACAATCCTTTCTAAACAGACTGTAACCTTGTACATTAACTGCCCAGTCATAGCTATCATTCAGCCATGTCTCAGTTATTCCCACTATGTTATAGTCTTCCTCACACATCACTAATTCCAGTTCACCAGTTTAAAATACAATTAAGAGGTTTATGTATATTTGTTTACCCTACACCTTTCCTTCTGAACTGTTCTAGTCCCTCCTTTCATTCCTCCCCCAGTCCCACTACCTTGCCCCCGGTCTCTATCTGCACTATCTTCCCATCCTATAACGTAATTACCCTCCCCCCCAGTCCCTAGTTTAAATACTCCTCCAACCTTCTAGCCATCTTCTCCCCCAACACAGCTGCTCTTTCCCCATTGAGGTGCAGCCCATCCCTACGATAGAGCCTGTAGCTGACAGAGAAGTCAGCCCAGTTCTCCAGGAACCCAAACCCATCCTTCCTACACCAGTTCTTTAGCCACTTGTTAACCTCCCTAATCTCCCGCTGCCTTTCTTGTGTGGCCTTGGAGGTCCTTGCCCTAAGCTTTTGACCTAAATCCCTAAAATCATTTTTAAGGACTCTCCAACTTCCTCTAACTTTGTCATTGGTTCCGATATGGCCCATGACCGCTGGGTCTTCTCCAGCCCCTCCCAGTAATCTGTCAACCCGATCTGCAATGTGTCGAACTCTAGCACTAGGAAGACAACACACTGTTTGGCAATCACAGTCTTTGTGACAGATTGCCCTTTCTGCACCCCTAATAATAGAGTCTCCCACTACCAGCACCTGTCTGGCCTGCCCTGCTCTCCTTGATGTATGCAGTCCTGGAACAGCCGTTCGAGGGTGTATATCATTGTTCAATATGTGAGAAAATTACCAGTTTGGAATTACAAATTGAGTATCTAAATGGGAGAGTTTCAACACTGAGAGGCGTTAACAATTTGGAAAAGAGTTTGCTGCTCACTGAGTTGAGGGGGAGGGTGAAAGCGAGGAGGCTGAGGAAAGTGAGGTAGCTAGCTGGGTAACAGTTAGAAAGTGAGGTAGAGGGAAGAGTGCAAGGGAGGCTAGCCCTGATCTGTCACACCCCAACAAGTTTGCACGGTTGGCAGATGAGGGGGATGTCGGTTCAGGGACAGCACTGCTGCAGCCGGACACTTCCTCTGCCAGTCAGGGGAATGTCAGCTCCAGTAAGCAGGGGACCAGGAGAGCAGGGCAGGCCAGACAGGTGCTGGTAGTGGGAGACTATTTTGATGCATTAAAGCAATAAAAAAAAATGATTATTACAAGTAAATACCACCTCCCTGCTGTTGATAAACAATCTATCTTTATAATAATAAAGCAGATACATCTTTGTTTGTATACAGAAATTTTATAAACTGATGGAAACATCCTAATAAAAAGAATTTTCATTTTTCTTGCTGCTGTTCATTCATTTGTTTCTTTAGCCACGGATTCTTTACAATAATTAACTTGTTTCAACTTATCTTGCATTGCCATCAAAATAGTTATCGTGCTATCTGCATTCTTCCAGACATGTTTACTTAGAGGTGGTGTCAGGCAAGGACACTAGAAGTGTTCCTATGAAAAAATGACATAAAAAAAAAAGCCTGTTAGTCAATTGGATATTGCCAAATTTACAGAAAACAATTGGACTCGTAACACGTCACTTTTTGTGCTTTATTAAATTCATTTTTTTTATCCAATATCAATGATAATACAGTCGTGGCCAAAAGTTTTGAGAATGACACAAATATTAGTTTTCACAAAGTTTGCTGCTAAACTGCTTTTAGATCTTTGTTTCAGTTGTTTCTGTGATGTAGTGAAATATAATTACACGCACTTCATAAGTTTCAAAGGCTTTTATCGACAATTACATGACATTTATGCAAAGAGTCAGTATTTGCAGTGTTGGCCCTTCTTTTTCAGGACTTCTGCAATTCGACTGGGCATGCTCTCAATCAACTTCTGGGCCAATTCCTGACTAATAGCAACCCATTCTTTCATAATCACTTCTTGGAGTTTGTCAGAATTAGTGGGTTTTTGTTTGTCCACCCGCCTCTTGAGGATTGACCACAAGTTCTCAATGGGATTAAGATCTGGGGAGTTTCAACATTTTGGTCCCCGAGCCACTTAGTTATCACTTTTGCCTTATGGCACGGTGCTCCATCGTGCTGGAAAATGCATTGTTCTTCACCAAACTGTTGTTGGATTGTTGGAAGAAGTTGCTGTTGGAGGGTGTTTTGGTACCATTCTTTATTCGTGGCTGTGTTTTGGGGCAAAATTGTGAGTGAGCCCACTCCCTTGAATGAGAAGCAACCCCACACATGAATGGTCTCAGGATGCTTTACTGTTGGCATGACACAGGACTGATGGTAGCGCTCACCTTTTCTTCTCCGGACCAGCCTTTTTCCAGATGCCCCAAACAATCGGAAAGAGGCTTCATCGGAGAATATGACTTTGCCCCAGTCCTCAGCAGTCCATTCACCATACTTTCTGCAGAAGATAAATCTCTCCCTGATGTTTTTTTTGGAGAGAAGTGGCTTCTTTGCTGCCCTTCTTGACACCAGGCCATCTGTCACAGCCAGACAGCTGAGAAGCTCTGACAGGAGCCTTTCAGATCCTCCTCCTTGAATTTCTTTGTTTTGGTTGAGTTCCTCATCTCGTTAGTCTATCTCAGCTGTCATGCAGTTGGACTGATTGCTGCCCTTTAAGTTCCTCCCCAGAATGCAGTAGTGTGCGGCTTATACAACTTCCTGGAGTGTGTGTGCATGCTGTTCCTAGTTCTCAGTCCACAGTCCCCAGTCATCTGCAAGATAAGTGCTGTTTATGTATTTATGATTTTCTGTTTTCTGGATCCAGGTGACCCTGACTCCCTCCGTGTCTGTGTAGGGAGCCGGTGGTCGTATCCCCTCACTATTGTAGGGTCTTCAGGTGTAAGATAGTCGAGGTACGTGGATATGCGCCCATCCACCTTTGGGGTGGTCGCATAGGCTGAGCAATAAGGGAGAGCGCAGGTCTCATGCAGGGGTCTCCCTTTTGTTCCTTAGTTGTGGATCCAGTGAGTCATTGTTTATATTGTATTGTCTTGTTTCCTGTACACCATCCGTGACACCATCTTCCAAAAGTCTTCGCAAGCTCTGCACTGGTGGCACTACAATCCCGCAGCTGAATCCTCTTTAGGAGATGATCCTGGCTCTTGCTGGACTTTCTTGGACTCCATGAAGCCTTCTTAACAAGAATTGAACCTCTTTCCTTGAAGTTCTTGATGATCCTATAAATTGTTGATTGAGGTGCAATCTTAGTAGCCACAATATTCTTGCCTGTGAAGCCATTTTTATGCAACGCAATGATGGCTGCACGCGTTTCTTTGCAGGTCACCATGGTTAACAATGGAAGAACAATGATTTCAAGCATCACCCTCCTTTTAACATGTCAAGTCTGCCATTTTAACCCAATCAGCCTGACATAATGATCTCCAGCATTGTGCTCGTCAACATTCTCACCTGATTTAACAAGACGATTACTGAAATGATCTCAGCAGGTCCTTTAATGACAGCAATGAAATGCAGTGGAAAGTTTTTTTGGGGATTAAGTTAATTTTCATGGCAAAGAAGGACTATGCAATTCATCTGATCACTCTTCATAACATTCTGGAGTATATGCAAATTGCTATTATAAAAACTTAAGCAGCAACTTTTCCAATTTCCAATATTTATGTAATTCTGAAAACTTTTGGCCACGACTGTAGATATTGATTGTATAATGTGTATTGGATATTCAAAACATACATTCCCTAAAATAAAATGCAGATGCAGTCTAAGTAAATATCATCTGCATTAATGTTCTGCTATAGATTTGGTATGGGATGTAATGGTGGAATTTTGATCTTTCTGCTTTGGAGCGTAACCCAGATGGGCCATGCAACATTAAAAGGGTTGTCTTATGAAGACAGCATTATCCATAAGCCCATATAAGACATATAGATGTGTCTTAATAACAGTTATCATTGCCAGGGTTAGAGAAGCTGGACTACTAGGGAGTAGCTGACAATAATTCAGGCTTTTTAAAAGGGGTTGTCTTTATAAAAGAATACCTTTATGTTTCAAAGGTATTTATTAAAGTTTTTACACAATAATAAGAAACAGATCGCATTGTGCAGAGAATAAAGGACAAATTGTCGAGTCAAATAGGCAATCCAGACAAATAAAATAAAAGACATAAAGACAGAAAACAAATTATACAAAAATAAAAAGAATAGCATAAAGTCAGGGGTAGCAATCATGCAGTTCTGCATCTATTGGACTTAATCTCAGGTGCCGAACAATGAAGAGAAGACCCATAATCTTATCCATCACCTAGTTGCGGGTAAAATATACTATATCCTATCAAAGTTCAGGGTATAGAGAAAGATTGGCAGAATGGGGGGAGGACGACCAAGGCTCCCAGACACCTTCAATTAAGGTAAATGTATCTGAACGGATAGCTGACAACCGTTCAAATTGGTAAATCTTGTTGATCCTATCAATCACCGCTTGATAGTTCAGTGATAGGGAACGCCACTGGGAAGCAATATGGATCCTAGCAGCAAGCAAGATAAATTGGGCCAATTTAAATTTAGCGTTTGTCAATTTTGATGGCTTGTCACCAAGAAGAAAGACCGTGGGTGTAGGGGGAGGGTGTGCCCCAACAAGGATGAGAGCAAATCGCTAATGCGACCCCACAACCTGGAGACTATGGGACATGTCCACCAGGTATGAAACATCGTGCCCTCCTCTCCACAACCCCGGTAACAGGTAGAAGGGACCTCTGGGTAAAAGTGATGTAGTTTGGCCGGCACCAGATATGTCCGGTGAAGGATCTGAATTGAGGTTTCCGCCAGAGTGGTTTGCCACGACCCCCTGGAGAGTGTCTGGGAGCGTTGGTGCCATCTAGATACACTGGATTCCTCTAATAGATCAGCCTCCCACTCCAACATATAACGAAGCTTAGAGTCCTCTGGGGGTGCAGTGAGAGTAGAATAAATCCGGGACAATAGACCCTGCTTATATAGAGAGAAAGACATTAGCCTTTCAAAAGGGGTATAGTCAATTTTATGAGAACCATTCTTTAGGGAGTGGAGAAAGGAGAAAACTCTCCGGACATTAAACTGCTCACAAGCTGGTGGAGTGAATTTCTCAATGAAATCTGGCATAGTTAGGATTTTACCCCGCACTAGGAAAGCCTGGAGGGAGCACAATTTTTTTTCAACCCACCACGAAAAGTCCCCAGACTGAAGTCCAGGGGAGAAAGCCGGATTACCCAAAAGGTATTCTAAGGGGGGCGGTCTAGATTGAAGAGAGCGCTTGAACCTAATGGATCTCCATAGGAGCAAAGCGTAATAGGAGAGCAGGGATCTGGTACGGAGTGAAGAGGGTAACGAGGAGGAGGTCCAAATAAGGGCTCTCCAGGAGTACGGTTTCAACAATGATTGCTCAAGGGTAACCCATATAGGTTGAGCTCGTGCAGAGAGATGCGTCAGAAACAGTTGGGCCAATCTGGCTGCCCTGTAATAATGTGCTAAGTCCGGCACTGAAAGGCCTCCATGAGCCTTGTGGCGACACATGACAAGTTTAGAAATTCGAGATCGTTTGAGCCCAAATAAATTTAAGGATGTCAGCCTGGAGAGCCCTTAGGTCAGACGCTGGGACTGGGATCGGAAGGGTGCGAAATAGGTATAGTAACCGCGGAAGAACCACCATCCTCACTATGTGTATCTTACCCACCCAGGACACCGGGAGGGATTCCCATGCCTGCAGGTCTTTCCGTATCTGAGTGAACATGGGGAATAATTATATTTATATAGGGTGTTGAGTGTTTTGGTTAGCGATATACCCAAGTAAGGCAAGAAGTGCGGGTTGTGTTGAAATGGGAACCCGTCCCGAAGGGTCTCACAAATCCGAGAAGTGACATTACTCAACAAAAGCTCAGATTTGGATTGGTTCACTTGTAGGCCTGACGCAGCTGAAAAAGACTTGAGAAGGGATAAAAGGGAGGGGAATGAAATGATAGGGTTGGTGAGTGTTAGCAAAAGGTCATCAGCAAAAAGGCTCAATTTATACTCCACACCCCCAGCCGAGAACCCTGTTATATCTGGGTGGGATCTAATCTTTATCGCTAATGGTTTCATAGCTAAAGTAAAAAGGGCTGGGGAGAGAGGGCAACCTTGGCGTGTTCCTCTAAAAATTGGTATAGACAAAGGGTGCGAGGAAGGTAATTTGAGGCTAGCTTGAGGCGAAGAATACAGAGCTTGAATAGTGGAGAGGAAAGGTCCTCTAATGTTGAAATGAGAGAGAGAGTCCGCCAGAGATAGGCCCAGGAGACTGTGTTGAAGGCCTTCTCTATATCCAGTGCTAATAAAGCTACTGGAGTTGCAGTCCTGTTTGCCTCATGAACTAGGCCCAAGACCTTCTGTATATTATCCGGGGTTTCCCTACTGGGTATAAAGCCAACCTGATCTTTGTGTATCAGGTCAGGGAGAATTCTATTAGGTCTACGTGCCAGGATGGAGTTGAATAACTTATTATCTAGGTTCAGGAGTGAGATGGGTCTATAGTTGGAGGGCAGGAGAGGGTCTTTATGTGGTTTGGGGATCACTGTGATTTTGGCCGCTAAAAACTCGGATGGGGGTGTGGAGCCTTGTAGCAAATGATTACAGTATTGGGTAATGAAGGGGGTTAACTGGTCGGCAAATTTCTTAAAGTAAAGTGCTGTATAGCCATCCGGGCCTGGGGCCTTACCTAATTTCAGAGCTTTGATCGAGTAAGTCACCTCCTGCAGATGAGACCCTTGGGAGGGAAGCAGAGGATAGGAAGTCATCTGCCTTATTGCTGGGGTCGTCATTTTGTCCCGAGTAAAGGTGTTTGTAGAAGGATTGGAAGGTAGTGTATATGGTGTCTGGGTGAGTGGTGGTTCTACCGGATCGTGTACGGATTTGATAGACTTGGTTAAGTCTCTGTGTGGCCTTGAGTTGGCGAGCCAACATCTTATCAGGTTTATTGGCGTACTTGTAATAGTAAGAGGACGTCCAGCGGAGGGCTTTTTCTGTATTGTTTGAGAGTAGGGCATTCAATTGAGTTTTGGTATCTTTTATTTCCTTCAATAAATATAGGGTTGCTGATGGGCTCTAACCAATTTAGCCAATTTAGACTCTAGTGTGACCTAAGCTAAAGATCTGTCTTTTTTGAGTCTTGAGGCCACCTGTATGAGTTTGCCCCGCATGAAAGCCTTGTGAGTCAACCACAGGGTCATAGGATCAGTGTCCAGAGTGTTATTCAACAAAAAAAAAGTTTAAGTTCGTCTAGTAACGTATTAAACACAACCGGTCGGGTCAGCAATGATTCATTCAGGCGCCATATAAAAGGGACATTAGAGCTACTAACTAGTACGAAATCAGCTATGACCATGTCATGGTCCGGCAAAGAGGACACAACATGTCTGGAGTAGGCTAGGGAGGGAAGGCAAGAGGAGGAAGCTAAGATTAGATCAATTCGGGTGTATAGTTGATGGGAAGGGGAATAGTAAGTATATCCCCTCTGGGGGCCATTGTGCTCCCTCCAGGTATCTGCCAAGGACAGGGATTCCATCACTTGTTTAACTTTGGCGTTGTGGAACGATGGGCGTGTTTGAGCCGGGTGGGTGGAACGGTCAAGCACTGGGTTGGGTACAAAATTAAAGTCACCGCACCATAATAGTTTGTGATAGGTGAGGGGTGCAATAATGGAATGCATAGAAACAAAAAAGGCAATAGGATCCTCAGTGGGTGCGTACACGTTTACAATACATAGGGTTTCTTCCCTGTAAGTGCCCAGGAGAATTACATATCTCCCGTTAGGGTCTATTGTGGAGCGTAGGAGTGTAAAAGGGAAGGAGTTACGCAGTAGTATGATAGCCCCTCTGCTTTTAGAAACATAAGTAGAGGAATAGAAACGTGTGTATTGTGGATGGAAGTATTTAGGGTGAGAAGTGGGCGTGAAGTGGGACTCCTGTAGGCAGATCACATTGGGTGTATGTTTAATATACGTAGAAAAAGCAGACTTGCGCTTTCTGGGGGAGTTAAGTCCCCTTACGTTATGTGATAATAACTTACACATGGTAGGATGACAAGGAATATGTAGGAAGGACAGAGTGAGCCCATGCGATCCGCCTCAGGAGCGTCACCTCACGCCGCCGCCTATACAACAAAGCAATATGAGCAATTCCCCTGACATAGACAAAGACAAAAAAAGGAAAAAAAACAATAAGTTGAAAACATACAAAACAGTATAGAACTAAGCCTAAGTAGGCCTGAGAAAAATAGGTGGGTGCAATAGGGTGGGGTGTGGACTCAAACGAAGTCTCCCAACCCAGCCTAATGATCCCAAACATGGGGGCAAACATGACAGTCCTTCACGCCGAGTCCCCAATAGATGTTGAGCGTCGGGAAAATAGCAGCTACTAGTGAAGGGACTACAAAGTGAGAGCTAGTGTCTTGTTATACAAGAAAATGAGAAAGGGGGTATGGAGTGGAACCGTAGGATAGAATAACAATAATCCTGATGCCATGGTAGGCCAGGGGAACACGAGCAGAAGTCCACATCTTAAGCAGGTGGTGACGAAGTCGGTCTCCTCGAAGTTGAGGGTAACGTTGTCCAGATCCTGGCTGGCCGCTGCGGTTCTGGAGCGGCTTCTGGAGCTGGGTCTTGATCACATGGAACTCCTGCCTTCCGTAGGATCTCGATTCCCTCTCTGGGTGAGTGGATCACATGTTCCCGAGAGTTAAGTCGGAAAGATAGGGTAAAAGGGAATCCCCATTTGTACCGCACCTGGGCGTTTTTCAGTGCCGAGGTTACCGGCCTCATGTCCCTGCGCCTGCGGAGGGTGGAAGGAGCCAAGTCGGCATTGAGATGTACTGAAGGGGGGAGACCGGGAAGTTCAGTGAGGTTGCAGGCGGCAGCCAGAATTTGATCCCGTGTGCCCGGGTGATGAAATTTGAGAATAATGTCCCTAGGCAAGGCATCTGAGCGAGGTCTCCCTAGGGCTCTATGGACCCTATCCATCAGGAGTTTCGCTGGATCTGCCTGTGGCAGCAGGGCCTGGAACAACGCAGACAGAGTGGTCGGCAGGTCTGTAAAGATTTCGGGCAGACCCTTGATCCGGAGGTTACCCCTCCTGGTTCTATTCTCCAGGTCCTCTAGTTTGAGTTCCATCCCTGCGATCTGGGCCGCTTGGGATAGAATATCCGCCTTGTCTGAGTGTAGGGCGTCCGATAGATCATCAGTACGCGTCTCCAAGTCAGGGACCCGGGTGCCCAGGTCATGGATCTGGCGGGAAAACTCGTCCACTGCTTGGGACAGCTCAGAGCGGAATAGGGAGGCTATATTTTTATAAAGTTCAGCCTGACCTGGGTCTTGGATGTTTGGAGACATCGAGGTGTTGCTGGCTTCCGAGGACGCTGGGCTCCGAGATGCAGGGGCCGGGTCCGCCATATTGCTTCGGCCCGAGTTCCTGAAGAGCTCCGGCAGGGTCTGTGAAGGCACAGGTGTCCCCATAGATTTTGTCCTCCCTTTGTTGCGGGTCATCATAGGAGTCCCTTGCATGAAGGTTCGAGCCCGTGGAGCTGAATAATCAGCGCTAAATGAGGGGAAAGTTCGGCGCGAGGAGCGGAGCTCAGGGGAACATGTCCGCGCATGCGCCCTCTAAAAGAATACCTTTAAAGCAGTGCCAATAGAGATAAAAAAATCTTCTGAAAAACTATCCAGAGATTTAGAAGTAGGGGAAAATAGGCCAAATTTATTAAAATGGCTTGATAAACTGAGCACTACTTGCTAGGACTGTAGACACATCTCTCTTTCTCACACCATCCCATGGCTGGGATGCACTTATGGTGCCTTCATGTTGCAGATTTTGTTGCAGAAATGTCTACAACTGAAAATAAGTCCCACTCATCTTACTAACAGGATTGTTAGAGAGAAGCACATGGATTTCTGCAAGCCCCATTCAGGTCAATGGAATTGATTTTACATCATAGAAACTGCCCATTAAATGTGGCGTGTATGACCCAGGGAGTAATGCAATACCATCTTAAATCAATTAACATAGAAAAATCACCAGGTCCAGATGGCATACACCTCCATATCCTAAGACAATTAAGTAATGTAACAGACAGATCCATAATGATCAACCCAAAAAAACATACTGCCCGGTAGGGTTGATCATGCTGATTAAAACAATACCTTTCATTTGTCTATATGTTAAACAGCAAGAGTAATATTGCCAGCCATAGATTCTGCAGAGAGAGACTTTGGATTGACAGATGAAAAGAGTACTACAATCGCTATCCTTGCTCAAATCCATACATTGCAACCTGGAAAGATTTGCATTTTGAATTGTTTGGAACTGTATTTTGATACCATTGGATGTACTACTACTCCCATTCTATATTTTACTAAACAAAAAGGTTTATTTTCTACAACTGGCCTGGTCATTGATTCCAGCATCATATGCTGGCCATCGGACCCTATATCTTCTGCCTTGCTCCTACACCAATCCCACAAGACCAAGGGCACCCCAACTACCATCAGGTAAGAGCCCCAACATCAGGGTGTGCCCCAAAAGAAGGAAAGGGGACACCCTCCTATTACTGCCCTTGCCCTAGGGAGCATCGCTGTGAGGATTGCCACTGTGAATAATGTATGCAACCAGAGTCACTACTATTCCTATCCTCCGCTTCTCCAGGATTTACAGCACTTGTACAGAAGATTTGTTGATGTAGTGAGGACATCGAAGGGTTAAGTAATAAGTGTGAGTGTCTGTCCAGTTTGTATGTACATTAAAAACACATTGTGGGTCACCAGAGCTCACCATGACCTTACGATCACTGCGTGCAAATAACATCACTGCCAGATTTACGAATATTAGATACTCAGACATAACCCTGTTTCAGGCAGTGATCAGGTTAATTGAACAGCTGCCACAGCCTGGCTCCCAGCCCTGAAATTAGATCAAGCTACAAAATGTTCCTTTTATGGCTAATACCTCCACATTAAGATAAATCACATGATATGACCTACATTGTGTTATTCATGTGACACGTTCATATATGATTTAGCACGTTATGTGTTTGCACATTTGAGGGGAACTCATGCCAAGTCTCACGGAACTGCTGCAGAAGATTCTCCAGTAACAAATATACTCCCTTAAGGCATTTTCATGCGCTCACCAACGCTGTAGTGTTAGGAAATACCAAACTTTGTATTGATCGCTTGAATAATAAACTGACTCGCAACACCAGACAAACAAATGGACTTCAGTGATTACATCACCCACGCTTAGCAGCCAAGCAGGGTAAATATTTGTACACATGGTGTAACAGGGCGCCGAAGGCGCACTCGGTCTTCCATCAGCCGCAGACCTGCTGCTTAGCTTCGGGAGTGAGGATCTGTGTTTGGCCTCGTTCCCAGGGCGGCTTTGCTAGCTGGGAAGCTCCCTGCTCCTAGGTCTGCCTTGAGCGCCGAGCTGATCACTCGGTGCTCGACTTGTCTGTCTGTCGGTCATGTGACGCTGGCCACGTCACATGACCCTCACTCCCCACTATAAATACAGGCGGCCTGCTGGCTACAGGTTGCCTGTGATTTTCGTCTCTAGGGCTGTGTGTACTATTATTATTGCTTCCTACCTGACCTCTGGTATTGACCTTGTTTGTTTCCTGACCTCGCTTTGACCGCTCCCTTGGTACCTACGCTATCTCTCGGATTTGACCTCGGCTCGTTCTCGGATTTCGTCTCCTGCCTCATCCATTGTATTGACGTGACCTCCCGGACGGACCTCGGCTAGTTGATCCGCCATTGCCTTTCCCATCACTGGTTACTGTTGTCTTGGGTACTGTTGTCTTATCTACCTCCCTGTCTATCCGTTTGCCTTAGTCTTGTGTACCGCCTTCTGCCTTGGCTGTCTGTTCCTCTCTTTCTCTGTTCGCTTTGCTCTACACTTACGTAGGTCAGGGACCGTCGCCCAGTTGCGCCCCGTCACCTAGGGCGGGTGGTGCAAGTAGGAAGGGACAGGGTTGAGGGTGGCAGTTTAGGGGGTGCACTTCCTTACCCGTGACAGAATCACAGGCCTCAAATTTACATGGACCCTCTACAGAGTCTCACCGAGCATGTGCAGGGTCTTGCCCAAATTGTGCAAGAATTAGGGGAGAGGTTACAGGTACAGGAGACTGCCCAGACACCCCCCATTCTCGCTCCCGTCGCCATTCAGGTAGAACCGCATATTAAATTACCTGATCGGTTCTCGGGTGACTGCTGGAATTTTTTAGCTTTCAGGGAGAGCTGCAGACTTTATTTCCGACTACGACCTCACTCCTCGGGCCCTGACCCACAAAGGGTTGGGATAATCATCTCTTTGCTTCAAGGGGACCCCCAGGAGTGGGCCTTTTCTTTGCCGTCTGACTCCCCTTGTCTCAATTCTGTCGACCTCTTTTTCCAGGCACTAGGGGTCCTTACGATGAGCCTGACCGGGCATCTGTGGCTGAATCTAATCTAAAGGCCCTTACCCAGGGAGAGCGGCCCGTGGAAGATTATTGCACCCAGTTCCGCAAGTGGTGCGTTCCCTCGGTCTGGAACGAACCTGCTCTCAAATGCCAATTTAGAGCAGGGTTGACAGAGAGGTTGAAGGATATGCTGGTCTGCTACCCCAGTCCTGACTCTTTAGAGGAGACCATGACCTTAGCCATCAGATTAGACAGACGGATTAGAGAGAGAGAGCGGTAGCATTTGTTTTCTCCTCATCCCCTTCTCAAACCTGAGACTTCTCCTACCGAACCCAAGATGGAGGCTCAGTTGGACGAGCCCATGCAGCTCGGGATGACGCAAAGAGAACTACGCCGTTGTCGCGGCTCTTGTTTTTATTGTGGCGATTCCGACCACTGGGTTCATCAATGTCCCAAAGCTCCTCCTTCCGGAACATCGTCCAAGTCAGAGGGATCCAAAGACAAGGTATTCCCAGAGGTGGTAAGAAGCAAACTATTGCTGCCTGTGTCAATTTCCTTGGGGGTCTTAAAGGGGTCAGGAAGTGCTTTTGTGGATTCTGGGTCAGCATTTAGTTTTGTTGATCTCAAATTTGTTGAACGGGTAGGGATCCCATAACTAATATTGTCCACCCCGGTCCAGGTGGTTGCTATCGACTCTACTACCCTCCTGGGGGGCACGATAAAACTCCGTACTCCCAAGATTACCCTGTCTGTAGGGGCCTGCCACTCTTAGAAATGTTATTTTTTCATTTTAGAGAATCTTCCGGTGCAAGTAGTTCTTGGCATGCCCTGGCTTCAGCAACATAATCCGGTCATAAACTGGAGTTCGGGCGAGTTAGAGAGATGGGGTTCCAACTGTAGTTCTTGCTTAACTGTAGTTCAAGCTGGAGTTTCTTTTGATGCCATTCCCCACTTTATTGCTGATTTTCATGATGTTTTTTCCACTGCTGAGACCGACACTCTCCCTCCAATAGGCCTTATGACTGTGTTATTGAGTTAGTTCCCAAGTCCAAGTTTCCTAAGGGACGCATTTACAATCTCTCTGGTCCTGAACGCACTGCGCTACATCCAGGAGAGTCTTAAGAAGGGACATATTAGGCCCTCCACCTCGCCCTTGGGAGCTGGGTTCTTTTTTGTTAAGAAGAAGGACGGTGGTCTCAGACCCTGTATTGATTATAGAAACTTGAATAAAATTACTATTAGGAATCAATATTCCATCCCGTTGATTCCGGATTTATTTAACCAGATCTTGGGTGCTTCTTGGTTTTCTAAACTCGATTTGAGGGGGGCTTATAACTTGATTCGTATAAAGGAAGGTGATGAATGGAAAACGGCCTTTAATACCCCAGAGGGACACTTTGAGTATCTTGTTATGCCATTCGGTCTATGTAATGCCCCAGCTGTGTTTCAGAACTTTATGAATGACATTTTTAGAGAACTTATCGGCAAAGTTATGATTGTTTATCTTGATGATATTCTTGTCTTTTCACCTGACTGGAATACCCATGTATCTCACATCAGATCTGTTCTTAGAATCCTCAGGGAGAATCATCTGTCCATTAAATTGGAGAAATGTGTGTTTGGAGTTCAAGAGATTCCCTATCTTGGGTACATTCTTACTCCACATTCATTTAAAATGGATCCCAGTAAGGTTCAGGCTATCCAAGACTGGGTAAGACCATCCTCCTTAAAGGCACTTCAACGCTTTTTAGGATTCGCCAACCTTTATCGTAAATTCATAAAGAATTTTTCTGTTATCGCTAAGCCCCTTACTGATTTAACTAAGAAAGGGTCTGATTTTGTCAACTGGTCATAGGAGGCCTGTCAGGCCTTTGAGACTTTAAAAAATTGTTTTCAAGTGGCCCCAGTTTTGGTTCAGCCTAATCCTGAGGAACCTTTTGTGGTGGAGGTGGATGCCTCGGAGGATGGTGTGGGGGACATTCTTTCCCAGGGGTCTTCCAACTTCACACATTTAAGACCGTGTGCCTTCTTCTCTCGCAAGTTCTCTCCTTCGGAGAAAAATTACGACATTGGAAACCGCGAGTTACTGGCCATAAAATGAGCATTTGAAGAATAGAGGCATTTTTTAGAAGGGGCTAAACACTGTATTGCAGTCCTCACTGATCATAAGAATTTAGTCTTTCTTGAGGCGGCTAAACGCCTTAATCCTAGGCAGGCTAGGTGTCATGCCCTGCTCAGGCTATGTGCAGAGGTCTGCCAGATTAGCAGCACATGTCTAGTCTTTTGTTTTGGAGTCAAGCTAGATCCGCCTCCTTTCAGGTGCACTGGGTGGGGTCGTTGGTTTCAGTTAAATCACACCCACTCCCAGTGTTCCCTGCGAGTTATAGCTTCTGTCTGGCTCTGTGTATGCAAGGAAGGAAGGATTGGCTGTTCCTGCTCAGAAAGATAAGTTGTTTTTTTGTTCTCTTGTGGTTTGCTGTCTAGGCTGTTAGAGAGATGCCTGCCCCTCCAGGTTCTGAGGGAGCAGGCTGCCTCTATTCCCCTTTCACCATCTTAGGGTTTTTAGGGTATTTTCAGCCCAGGCACGAGGACACATTATTCCCACCTTAAGGGTCTGAATGTGGGCATAGCAGTATAGGGAGAGCTGGTAGGGATTTGCCAGGAGGTGACCTTGATCCCCAGCTTCTCGCCTAGAAACTTGTTTGTTCATCTTTCTGTGTATCTTATACCCTGTCCGCCGTGACACTAGGTGGGCTCTATTTTTTACTCGTTTTAACTTCTCTGTTACTTTCAGGCCAGGAAGTAAAAATATTAAAGCAGATGCCTTGTCCCGGAGTTTTGATGCCAACCAACCTCCTGACGCTCCTCCTGAACCCATCTTACCGGCAAGCATCTTTGTGGCAGTGATATCCTCGGATCTTTCCTCTGAAATTCAACAAGCTCAGCAACTTACTCCTCCACAAACTCCTTCAGATAAGTTGTTCGTTCCGGAGCATTTTCGTTTTCGTCTTATGGGTGAGTGTCATGACTCTGTTCTGTGTGGTCATCCAGGCCTCGCTGCCACTAAAGAATTGCTGCTGAGGTCCTTCTGGTGGCCTACTTTGTCTAAGGATGTACGATCTTATGTTTTGGCTTGTGAGGTATTTGCCAGATCTAAGACCCCGAGAACACATCCCGCTGGTGAACTACAAACACTACCCATTCCCTGCAAACCATGGTCACACATTTCCATGGATTTTATTTCTGACCTGACCCCCTCCGAGGGGAAGTCAGTGGTTTGGGTAGCGGTTGACCGTTTTTAGCAAGATGTTGCATTTTGTTCCTTTAAGTAAGCTCCCTGATGCAAAAACCTTAGCATCCTTGTTTATTGAACATGTGGTACGCCTGCATGGTGTCCCTGAAAATATCGTCTCTGATAGGGGCGTTCAGTTTGTTTCCAGATTCTGGAGAGCTCTTTGTCAAAGATGCGACATCTCTTTATCCTTTTCGTCTGCTTTCCATCCAGACTAATGGGCAGAGGGAACGGTTAAATCAGGCAGTGGAACTTTTCCTGAGGTGTTATGTGTCGCACAATCAGCTTTTATGGGTGAGATATCTCCCGTTGGCAGAGTTTGCCATCAACAATCGGGTTAATTCGTCCACGGGAGTATCTCCTTTTTTTTGTAATAGTGTTTTTCATCCTCGTTTTAGCTCTAATTCCTCCGCGTTCTCACTCAACCCACAGGCAGATGCTTTCACCTCTAGACTGTGCACAGTCTGGGCGCAGGTTCAAGCGAACCTGAAAAAGGCCCAGGAGTTTCAGCGTAGACATGGCAATAAGAAACGTTCCAAGGGAGTACATTTCGTACTCGGCGATAAAGTATGGTTGTCGACTAAGAATCTTTCTTTGAAACATTGTTCTTGAAAATTCTCTCCGCGTTTCATAGGACCATATAATATTATTGAGGTTATTAACCTGGTGTCTTTTAGAGTAAAACTACCCGACTCCCTTCGTATACATGATGTGTTTCATAAGTCTTTACTCAAGAAATATGTGTCGCCAGTGGTTCCTTCTAAAAAACCTCTCCCACCTGTGGAGGTTGAAGGTCAGGAAGAATTAGTCATCTCTAGAATCATGGATATTAGAAAGGTTAGAAACTCCTTTCAATACCTGGTCCACTGGAAAGGTTTTGGACCCGAGGAGAGGTCCTGGGTACCTGTGTCCAGGATGCATGCTTCCAGGTTAATTGCTAAGTTTCACCAGGAACACCCTGAGAAACCTCGTCCACAATGCTTGGGTCTGGTGGCCCCTCGTAAAAGGGGGTACTGTAACAGGGTGTCGAAGGCGCACTCGGTCTCCCATCGGCCGCAGACCTGCTGCTTAGCTTCGGGAGCGAGGATCTGTGTTTGGCCTCGTTCCCAGGGCGGCTTTGCTAGCTAGGAGGCTCCCTGCTCCTAGGTCTGCCTTGAGCACCGAGCTGATCACTCGGGGCTCGACTTGTCTGTCTGTCGGTCATGTGACGCTGGCCACGTCACATGACCCTCACTCCCCACTATAAATACAGGCAGCCTGCTGGCTACAGGTTGCCTGTGATTTTCGTCTCCAGGGCTGTGTGTACTATTATTATTGCTTCCTACTTGACCTCTGGTATTGACCTTGTTTGTTTCCTGACCTCGCTTTGCCCGCTCCCTTGGTACCTACGCTATCTCTCAGATTTGACCTCGGCTCGTTCTCAGATTTCGTCTCCTGCCTCATCCCTTGTATTGACGTGACCTCCCGGACCGACCTCGGCTAGTTGACCAGCCATTGCCTTTCCCATCACTGGGTACTGTTGTCTTATCTACCTCCCTGTCTATCTGTTTGCCTTAGTCTTGTGTACCGACTTCTGCCTTGGCTGTCTGTCTGTTCCTTGCTTTCTCTGTTCGCTCTGCTCTACACTTACGTAGGTCAGGGACCGTCGCCCAGTTGCGCCCCGTCACCTAGGGCGGGTGGTGCAAGTAGGAAGGGACAGGGTTGAGGGTTGCAGTTTAGGGGGTGCATTCCTCTCTACCTTCCTTACCCGTGACACATGGTCAATTTTCTGCTACGTTTCGTACCCTATATACTGTAGCACAAATACCACACACACAAACCTCAGAGAGGTATTCCACTTTTTTCAAAGATAGTAGCCATATCTAGATATAAAGGTGAGATGTAGAGGTTTGGAGTTAAAATTTCTGATACTAAGCTACATATCTCTTGAATTTACCAAAACGGGCCCTAAGGTAAAATGGAGGAGTTGTCCAGGGCAACCAATCAGATTCCAGCCAATACTGTTTAGAAGTCCTATTGAAAATAAATATTTTCTGATTGGTTGCTTGGGGCAGCTGCTCTCCTATGACAAAATTTTGGCTACCTGAAGCTGCCAGTAGGTAAAGCATAGGAGTTTTTTGCATACTGTTAGGCTCTGTTCAAACCATGTCTGGTGGGCATGCTTGGTCTTCATGCAAGGCAAAGTCATCTAATGTATTGGTACACCTTTTTTTCAACCATATTGGATTTTTTTTTGCAATGAGAGCCAGTGGCTTGTATGATAGTTTTATGTTTGTGCTGTATTGGATATAAGAACGACGAACCTTTGGATGGCAGTGGTCTGTCCAACTTCCTTCGACATAGGTATGTTTGTGATGTGAAGGTGGGAATGGAGGCATGATGTCCCAGCACCAAACAATAGTTCCTCAGGAATCAAAATTTAGGTAAAAGGATTGAGATATCATAGACTCCTGATTGCAAGACAAACCAAGTTATTAACAGTAAAATGACCTTCTAAGTACTTTAGAAAAGAAACAAGCTCAGGAACTCTCAAGCATAAGCTGAAGTGAAAGATATGTCCAATGTATTCTTGGAACTCAAAATACCAGCAGGCCCACAGCATGATAATAATAGTCTAGCCACAACAACTAAATAAAACATTGTCATATACATAAATGCACTTACCGCTTCTCTTCATTGTTTTCATAATGGTAGACAATGTACACCATAGGATACACCCTCTGGCCATGTCTTACCAGAATAATCAGATACTACTGGATATAGGTATTCACCAAATGCAGCAATTTTATTTTACATTACAGAGTACGCAGCTCTTGAGATGGTAATTTTAAAATGTCACTAAGCATTCACAAAAATTTGGATATGACATAGCGACATATCAAAGGTTTTGATTGGTGGGGGCTTGAGTGCTGAGACCAATCGCTAGAACAAGGAGAGAGAAGGAGCGAGAAAGGTTGTCTCACCTCATTGCCGGAGCCGGAAATTGAGATGACCTCGTAGACCTACTGAGTCCTTCTGCAACAAGGAATAAGCGCATGCTATGTGAGTGCTTCTCTCTTGTTCTAGCTATAAGTGGGGGTCTCAGCACTCAGATTCTCACCGATCAAAACCTTTGCTATAACATATCAAAAATTTTGTGAAATATCAGTGACCCATTAAAGTTGGGCTAGCACCACTTTTAGGCTACATGTACACAACCATATTCTTAATTTTTACAAAGGCAAACAGAAGTTTTCTTAAGGGAAAGATATAATGCTCCATTACATGTGACATCATGGAGGTATTTTCGTCTAGAAGCATTGCTTTTACAGATAGAAGAACTCTGTAATATAATGCCATATAAAGACACTACATTGTAGCATATGGAGTGCCAGGACTCAACAAGTAATATGTACTATCAGTCGCTCATTACCTGTTATCACTTGGTAAGTACACATTTAACTTTTTTCCTCCTTTGATTTTTTTCCATTCTGTATGCATACAATATATACAGTGTGTGCTCAGTAATGGCCAGACCAGACATTTTTGTATGAAAATAATCTAAATAAGATGATCAACCACAGGATTAGGGACAGGCATATGTGGTGCACAGAGGAGACTGCTGCAAATTTTGTATGCATCTCTCACAGTTCCCATGGAAGCATAGGTGTTAACACTGACCAAAATAGAACTATATCAGGTGTGGAAACTTATGTCTTCTCATATTTATATACACTGCTCAAAAAAATAAAGGGAACACAAAAATAACACATCCTAGATCTGAATTAATTAAATATTTTTCTGAAATACTTTGTTCTTTACATAGTTGAATGTGCTGACAACAAAATCACACAAAAATGAAAAAATGGAAATCAAATTTTTTAACCCATGGAGGTCTGGATTTGGAGTCACACTCAAAATTAAAGTGGAAAAACACACTACAGGCTGATCCAACTTTGATGTAATGTCCTTAAAACAAGTCAAAATGAGGCTCAGTAGTGTGTGTGGCCTCCACGTGCCTGTATGACCTCCCTACAACGCCTGTGCATGCTCCTGATGAGGTGGCGGACGGTCTCCTGGGGGATCTCCTCCCAGACCTGGACTAAAGCATCTGCCAACTCCTGGACAGTCTGTTGGTGGATAGAGCGAGACATGATGTCCTAGATGTGCTCAATTGGATTCAGGTCTGGGGAACGGGCGGGCCTGTCCATAGCATCAATGCCTTCGTCTTGCAGGAACTGCTGACACACTCCAGCCACATGAGGTCTAGCATTGTCTTGCATTAGGAGGAACCCAGGGCCAACCGCACCAGAATATGGTCTCACAAGGGGTCTGAGGATCTCATCTCGGTACCTAATAGCAGTCAGGCTACCTCTGGTGAGCACATGGAGGGCTGTGCGGCCCTCCAAAGAAATGCCACCCCACACCATTACTGATCCAATGCCAAACCGGTCATGCTGGAGGATGTTGCAGGCAGCAGAACGTTCTCCACGGCGTCTCCAGACTCTGTCACATCTGTCACATGTGCTCAGTGTGAACCTGCTTTCATCTGTGAAGAGCACAGGGCGCCAGTGGCGAATTTGCCAATCTTGGTGTTCTCTGGCAAATGCCAAACGTCCTGCACGGTGTTGGGCTGTAAGCACAACCCCTACCTGTGGACGTCGGGCCCTCATATCACCCTCATAGAGTCTGTTTCTGACCGTTTGAGCAGACACATGCACATTTGTGGCCTGCTGGAGGTCATTTTGCAGGGCTCCGGCAGTGCTCCTCCTGTTCCTCCTTGCACAAAGGCGGAGGTAGCGGTCCTGCTGCTGGGTTGTTGCCCTCCTACGGCCTCCTCCACGTCTCCTGATGTACTGGCCTGTCTCCTGGTAGCGCCTCCATGCTCTGGACACTACGCTGACAGACACAGCAAACCTTCTTGCCACAGCTCGCATGGATGTACCATCCTGGATAAGCTGCACTACCTGAGCCACTTGTGTGGGTTGTAGACTCCGTCTCATGCTACCACTAGAGTGAAAGCACCGCCAGCATTCAAAAGTGACCAAAACATCAGCCAGGAAGCATAGGAACTGAGAAGTGGTCTGTGGTTACCACCTGCAGAACCACTCCTTTATTGGGGGTGTCTTGTTAATTGCCTATAATTTCCACCTGTTGTCTATCCCATTTGCACAACAGCATGTGAAATTGATTGTCACTCAGTGTTGCTTCCTAAGTGGACAGTTTGATTTCACAGAAGTGTGATTGACTTGGAGTTACATTGTGTTGTTTAAGTGTTCCCTTTATTTTTTTGAGCAGTGTATTTATTATTGTGGAAAAAATATTTTCATTAAAATATTTGGATTTGGATAACATACCTAGTGTACTTAGGTAGTAGCAAGGTTAATGGCAACATTCCTTGTGGTCTAAGGCAGTGAAATAATTAATGACATCCTTGGTAGGTTTGCGCAGTGAAATGGTAAATGTAAAAGTTAATCATAACATCACTGGTGGTCTACGGCAATGAAGGGGTTACTAATACAATTCCTCAACAATCACTCACAGTGAAGTTCCACAAGTTCAGAAGATTTTGTGATTGTCCAGTTTTACAGGAGTGTATTATGATCACATTTTTGCAGTTGCATTATGATTGATTTCCTGGCCTGACTGCGACTATGCAACTATGAAAATGTGAGCGTAATGTACTCGTGTGTAACTGGCTATTGTATAAACGCAATGTTTGCGTAATCTGTGAGAAATCCATTGAGAGTATGGACAGAAAGCAAGAAATTAGGAGACTTGTTTTAACACAAATGAGGCCAATGTGGCTCATTCCCTTCTAGGCCAATAGAATAACATTGATTATCTTGTTACTATGGCAGTGGTCAAAATGTGAACAGTCAATTCTTGAAGTTGATTTGCTAGTAGGGTTGAGCGAACCCGAACTGTAAAGTTCGGGTTTGTACCGAACTTTAGGATTTTTGGACCCCGGACCCGAACCCGAACATTTCTGTAAAAGTTCAAATTCGGAGTTCAGCGCTTTCTTAGCGCTTTTTGAAATCAACAAGCGTTTAACTGTGTGCCCTTAGAAGCCATCACAGCCATGCCTACTAATGGCATGGCTGTGATTGGCCAGTGCAGCATGTGACCCAGCCTCTATATAAGCTGGAGTCACGTAGCGCTGCACGTCACTTTACTGTGCTTAGTGTAGGGAGAGGATGCTGCTGCTGTGAGGGAGAGAATAGGACAGAATTTTTAATCAGAACTCCAAGATCTACATAGATTTAATTGTGTGGGTGCAGTGCACAAGCTTTTTACCCTGCCCTGAGCCCAGTGACAGAGAAAAAGATCTTTTATCCGTCTGTTACTTAGGTGGGCGGCGGCGGCCATTTTACGCAAGCTCAGTGCACCAGCACTGCATATGTGCTTTTGTGACATTCAAATCCAAGCTTGAAATACTGCAATAAAAATCTGTTGTTTTTTTTTAAAACACCCTTTTTTGGCAATATCCTACATCTGGTGCCTTTGCAGCATTAGTCAGTGTGTAATTTAAACTAGAAATACAGCTATAATTTTCTGGGTTTTTAAAAACACCCTTTTTGGGCAAAATACACAATTTTACAGCCCTTGCTGCATCTGAATGTGTGAAATTCAAGTGTTATATACAGCTGTCATATTCTGTTAGTAATAAAAAAAACTTTTTGGGCAAAATACTTAATATTGCAGTCCTTGCTGCATCTGTGATTGTTAAAAACAAGTTTGAAATACTTCAATAATTTTCTGGCTTTGAAAAGACACCCATTTTTGGCTATAACCTTAATCTTGGGCCTCTGCCGCATTAGTCAGTGTGCAATTTAAGCTAGAAATACAGCTATAATTTTCTGGGTTTTAAAAAACACCCATTTTGGGCAAAAATCTTTAATTGCGGCCTAGTCTGCATCTGTACGTGTGAGATACACCCTTTACATACTGTGGTTCTATTCTGCTATTAATAAAACACCCGTTTTGGGCAAAAATCTTTAATTGCAGCCTTTGCTGCATACAGCATATTAAGCATATTAGGTGATGTGCATCTCTGTAATGAGAAGGGGTGTGGTCTAATGACATCAACACCCTATATTAGGTGTGCATAATTATTAGGCAACTTCCTTTCCTTTGGCAAAATGGGTCAAAAGAAGGACTTGACAGGCTCAGAAAAGTCAAAAATAGTGAGATATCTTGCAGAGGGATGCAGCACTCTTAAAATTGCAAAGCTTCTGAAGCGTGATCATCGAACAATCAAGCGTTTCATTCAAAATAGTCAACAGGGTCGCAAGAAGTGTGTGGAAAAACCAAGGCGCAAAATAACTGCCCATGAACTGAGAAAAGTCAAGCGTGCAGCTGCCAAGATGCCACTTGCCACCAGTTTGGCCATATTTCAGAGCTGCAACATCACTGGAGTGCCCAAAAGCACAAGGTGTGCAATACTCAGAGACATGGCCAAGGTAAGAAAGGCTGAAAGACGACCACCACTGAACAAGACACACAAGCTGAAACGTCAAGACTGGGTCAAGAAATATCTCAAGACTGATTTTTCTAAGGTTTTATGGACTGATGAAATGAGAGTGAGTCTTGATGGGCCAGATGGATGGGCCCATGGCTGGATTGGTAAAGGGCAGAGAGCTCCAGTCCGACTCAGACGCCAGCAAGGTGGAGGTGGAGTACTGGTTTGGGCTGGTATCATCAAAGATGAGCTTGTGGGGCCTTTTCGGGTTGAGGATGGAGTCAAGCTCAACTCCCAGTCCTACTGCCAGTTTCTGGAAGACACCTTCTTCAAGCAGTGGTACAGGAAGAAGTCTGCATCCTTCAAGAAAAACATGATTTTCATGCAGGACAATGCTCCATCACACGCGTCCAAGTACTCCACAGCGTGGCTGGCAAGAAAGGGTATAAAAGAAGAAAATCTAATGACATGGCCTCCTTGTTCACCTGATCTGAACCCCATTGAGAACCTGTGGTCCATCATCAAATGTGAGATTTACAAGGAGGGAAAACAGTACACCTCTCTGAACAGTGTCTGGGAGGCTGTGGTTGCTGCTGCACGCAATGTTGATGGTGAACAGATCAAAACACTGACAGAATCCATGGATGGCAGGCTTTTGAGTGTCCTTGCAAAGAAAGGTGGCTATATTGGTCACTGATTTGTTTTTGTTTTGTTTTTGAATGTCAGAAATGTATATTTGTGAATGTTGAGATGTTATATTGGTTTCACTGGTAAAAATAAATAATTGAAATGGGTATATATTTGTTTTTTGTTAAGTTGCCTAATAATTATGCACAGTAATAGTCACCTGCACACACAGATATCCCCCTAAAATAGCTAAAACTAAAAACAAACTAAAAACTACTTCCAAAAATATTCAGCTTTGATATTAATGAGTTTTTTGGGTTCATTGAGAACATGGTTGTTGTTCAATAATAAAATTAATCCTCAAAAATACAACTTGCCTAATAATTCTGCACTCCCTGTATGTCATTGTGAGATACACCCTTTAGATACTGTGGTTCTATTCTGATATTAATACAACACCCATTTTGGGCAAGATCCTAAATTTGAGAAATATGAGGAGAGCGTCAAATAAGGGACGTGGCCCCGGTCATGGTGCTGCTGGTGGAGCTCCTGTTACAGGGAGAGGACGTGGT
Organism: Bufo bufo; assembly: GCF_905171765.1. Classification (NCBI taxonomy): domain Eukaryota; kingdom Metazoa; phylum Chordata; class Amphibia; order Anura; family Bufonidae; genus Bufo; species Bufo bufo. Next base: position 192,032,319 of record NC_053391.1, on the reverse strand, counting down.
TGATCTGTGCCAGCTACACGCACAAGCGAAACCCCTTCCTCAGGTGCGAGTAGACGACAGAACATGCAGCGGTATTTGGTCGGGCCTAATGCGGCTCTACGAATGGTGAGGCCTAAACAAGTACAGGCGATAGAAGATTGGGTTGCTGACAGTGTCTCCAGTTCCTTCAGATTGTCTCCCACCCAGTCTCCTGCTGAAAGATCAGAGTTGGCACCTGCAGCCGATGTCCATCAGTCTTTCACCTCACCCCCTTGCAAATCAGCCAAGCAGTCTGAGCCCCAAGTCATGCAGCCGTCTCTACTGCTTTTTGATGACTCTGTTAGCAGGGTTTCCCAGGGCCATCCACCTATCCCTGCCCCAGAAGTGGAAGAGATTGAGTGCACCGATGCCCAACCACTTATGTTTCAAGATGATTACATGGGAGGACCATCGCAGCACGTCTCGGATGATGACGAAACACAGGTGCCAACTGCTGGGGCTTTCGAAAGTGTGCAGACCGACAAGGAGGGCAGGGGTAAAGACTGGGTGGAAGATGATGTGGAGGACTATGAGGTCCTCGACCCCACATGGAATCAAGGTCATGCGAGTGACCTGTGTAGTTCAGAGGAAGAGGCGGTGGTCGCACAGAGCCACCAGCACAGCAGAAGAGGGAGCAGGGTGCAAAAGCGGAGCGGCCGTCCCCTAGACAGTACGCGGGCTACTGCCCACAGCAGCAAGGGACCGAGCACACCAAAGTCAGCTCGAAGGAGTTCCCTGGCGTGGCAGTTCTTCAGACAATGTGCTGACAACAAGACACGAGTGGTTTGCACGCTGTGCAATCAGAGCCTGAAGCGAGGCATAACTGTTCTCAACCTGAGCACAACCTGCATGACCAGGCATCTAAATGCAAAGCAGGAGCTGCAGTGGAGTAGACACCTCAATAACCAAGAAAGGTCTCTGGCTCCTCCTGCTTCTTCTTCTGCTGCAGTCTCGGCCTCTTCATCCACCTCTGGAGTGACAGTGCCACCTGCCACCCGCAAACAGAGGATCTGCCAGCAACACCACCATCTAGGTCACCAAGCATCTCCACAATGTCCCACGGAAGCGTTCTGCTCTCCTTCTCCCAAACACTGGAGCGGAAGAGGAAGTACCCCCTACCTACCCGCGATCCCTAGCCCTGATTGCCAGCATTTCAAAATTACTGGCCTTTGAAATGCTGTCATTCCGTCTGGTGGAGACGAAGAGTTTTAAAAGCCTTATGGCGGTGGCTGTCCCACAGTACGTGGTGCCCAGACGTCACTACTTTTCCAGGCATGCCATCTGTTCCCTGCACAACCAAGTGGGGGACAAAATCAGGTGTGCACTGCGCAACGCCATCTGTGGCAAGGTGCACCTCACTACGGATACTTGGACCAGTAAGCACGGTCAGGGACGTTATATCTCCATAACAGCACACTGGGTAAATGCAGTGGTGGCTGGGCCTGAGGCGGATAGCAGTTTGGTGCATGTTCTTCCACCACGAGGATTGCAGGGCGCTTCAGTTTGCCTCCTGTTGCTTCCTCCTCCTACTCCGCTTCCTCATCCTCTACTGGCTCCTCATCCGGTCAGCGTAACACCTTCACCACCAACTTCAGCACAGCCTGGGGTAAACGACAGCAGGCAGTTTTAAAACTTATCTGTTTGGGTGACAAACCCCACACTGCGCAGGAGCTGTGGACGGGCCTTGAACAACAGACCGATGAGTTGTTGGTGCCAGTGAGCCTCAAGCCCGGCCTGGTGGTGTGCGATAATGGGCGAAATCTCGTAGCAGCTCTGGGACTAGCCGCTTTGACGCACATCCCTTGCCTGGCGCATGTGCTGAATTTGGTGATGCAGAGATTCCTTAAAAATTATCCCGATATGTCAGAGCTGCTGCATAAAGTGTGGGTCGTCTGTGCGCGCTTTCGGCGTTTTCACCCTTCTGCTGCTCGCCTGTCAGCGCTGCAGCATAACTTCGGCCTTCCCGCTCACCGCCTCATATGCAATGTGCCCACAAGGTGGAACTCCACCTTGCACATGCTGGCCAAACTGTGCCAAAAGCAGCAGGCGATAGTAGAGTTTCAGCTGCAGCTCACATGGGTGAGTCGCTCTGCGGAACAGCACCACTTCACCACCAATGACTGGGCCTCCATGCGAGATCTGTGTTCCTTGTTGCGCTGTTTCGAGTACTCCACCAACATGGCCAGTGCCGATAACGCAGTTCTCAGCGTTACTATCCCACTTCTATGCCTCCTTGAAAAAACGCTGCTGGCGATGATGGAAGAGGATGTGGCACAGGAGGAGGAGGAGGAAGAGGGATCATTTCATAGGGTTTCCGGCCAGTCATTCCCAAGTGGCTCCGAGGGTGGGTTCCTGCACCCACAAACGCCAGGTACACAATTGTCCAGCCAGGGCACAGTTCTGGAGGATGACGAGGTGGAGGAGGAGGAGGAACCATGTTCACAGCAGGGTGGCACCCTGACCAGCTCATGGACATCACTGGTGTGTGGCTTGGGGGATACAGAGGACACAAACGATACACCTCCCACAGAGGACAGCTTTTCGTTGCCTCTGGGCAGCCTGGCACACATGAGCGTTTACATGCTGCAGTGTCTCCGCAATGACTGCCGAGTTGCCCACATTCTAACTTGTGCCGATTACTGGGTGGCCACGCTGCTGGATCCCTGTTACAAGGACAACGTAACGTCTTTAATTCTGTCACTGGAGCGTGATCGTAAGATGCGCTAGTACAAGCGCACGCTGGTAGACGCGCTGCTGGTGGCATTCCCACCTGACAACGGGGGCACAGTGGAAGCACAAGGCGAAGGCAGAGGACGAGGAAGAGGTCACCAACGCAGCTGGGGCACCGCCCGCACCTCAGAAGGCAGGGTTAGCATGGCCGAAATGTGGAAAAGCTTTGTCAGCACGCCACAACAACCAGCACCACC